>NC_082661.1:243842025-244154964 GCF_025265405.1 Mesoplodon densirostris
GTCTCTAGATCCATCGAGGTCTCTATAAATGACCCAGTTTCATTCCTTTTTATGGCTGAGTAATATTCCATTTTATATATGTACCACATCTTTATCCATTCATCTGTCTGTGGGCATTTAGCTTGCTTCCATTACCTGGCTATTGTAAATAGTGCTGCAATGATCATTGTGGTGAATGTGCCTTTTTGATTTATGGTTTTCTCTGGGTATGTGCCCAGAAGTGGGATTGCTGGATCAGATGGTAATTCTATTTCTAGTTTTTTTAAGGAAACTCCATACTGTTCTCCATAGTGACTGTATCAATTTACATCCCCACCAATAGTGGAAGAGGGCTCCTTTTGTCCACACCCTCCCCAGAATTTGTTGTTTGTAGATTTTCTGATGATGCCGATTTTAACAGGTGTGGGGTGATACCTCATTGTAGTTTTGATTTGCATTTCTCTAATAATTAGTGCTGTTGAGCAGCTTTTCATGTGCGTCTTGGCCATCTCTGTGTCTTCTTTGAAGAAACGTCTCTTTAGATCTTCTGCCCATTTTTGTATTGGGTTGTTTATTTTTTTAATAGTAAGCTGCATGTGCTGTTTATATATATATTGGAGATTAAACCTTTGTCCATTGATTTATTTGCAACGATTTTCGCCCATTCTGAGGGATGCCTTTTTCCATTCCCGTTTTTTGAACAAAAAAGGAAAGAAAGAAAAAGAAGCAGAACACTAATGTGCGTAAAATATGCCTTTTGAAATGGTCGTTTTGAAATATGGACGTCCTTTGAATTTTTTGGTCGATATGTGACCCCAGGATTTGTTTTCAGGGCAGGTGTCATTTACAGGCCTGCAATGATTTTGAATATCAACTGACCATTAGCGCTGGGATTAAAGCTGCTGTTGCGTGAAACGGCCACAAGGTGGCAGCAGTTCTCCCTTACCAAATCTGGTTACTAGAGCAACAGAGCCTCAATGGAAGTCGTGTTCTAGATTGGAATTTAGAATGGAATGTGCCAGGAGAAAGCCCCTCAAGTTTGTCTCACTACTTCTTGTTCCTGTTTTTATTTATTTTTTTTATTTTCTATTACAGCAAGTTTGATTACAATGTTTGGCTTGTTGTAGGTGTAGAAGATGTGGTTCTTTTACACATATACAGATGTCTGTTCTTCCTGGGATCCTTTTCCCATGTACGTTAGGACAGAATGTTGAGTAGTCTTCTCTTGGTATTCCGTAGGTCTTTGGTGATTTTATATGTCACCTGTGTTTGATTATGTCTGTTAACCCCGATATCGTAATGAAACCAATCCTCACACCTTTCCATTGGTGAACCATAAGTTTGTTTAATGAATCTGTGATTGCCCTTCTCCGTGGAAATATCTGCCCTGGTATCCATTTTTAGGTAACACCTATAAGTGATATGATACGATATGTGTCTTTCACTTTCTGACTTACTCCAAGTCACGTGATTACCTCTAGACTCATCTACGGGGCTGCAAATGGCATTGTGTCCTTTTTTTCCTTGGCTTCTATTCTGCCTTAGCGAGGTCCATTTTCAACAATGTGATTCCCTGAGGGTTGTGGATTAGCTGACCTGGGCAGCCTTACCCTGCCGGCCGGCCCTCCCCAGGTGTGCCTGGTTGAGGTCAATATAAACAGCGCTCCAGGCAGCAATAGCCCCTGAAGTTGTGCCTGACTCCATATTCTCTGCCCCGTCAGCAGTCTCGGGGCTGTGCTGGTGGGAGGGAGTGAGGGGCCAGGGCTTTGTTGGTGGCCCGGTGTGAGTGGGGCTCTGCTGGCCTTTCTGCAGGAGTTGCCAGGCTGCCACATGTTAAGAAGAATGTGTCACCCATACATTCCGATGGAATTTCTCTCGGGACAGAGGTGAGGAAGGAAAAAAGCAGTGGGGGCCGGGACAGGAGGGGTATCTCCGGCAGGGCAATAGAAAGCTTCCAGAAGAGCGCCCGGGGCCAGGACCATCCTGGCTGGCCTGCAGGCACCAAGTTGGCCTGCGTGCTGTTGCTGGTGTGGCTCCACGGCCCTTCCTCTAGGCTTTCAAGCCCTTGTACATATTCAGGTGTTTTACCTGGGAAGGGTGGGAACAGTTCAGCAGCAGCTGGCCTGGGGCTCAGCTCACTTTTACTTAAAGCTGCCTCAGCACGGTTCCCCAGCTTTGCAATGAGGATGCTCCTTGCATGGGGGGTGGGTTGCTGGCTGTATGGGAGGTGATTCCCCACCTCTGACCAATTTCAGAATTGTTTACTGCTGGAGCAAGTGCCCTGATAGGGTTTCCCTCTGTATAACTGGTGGGTTCAGGGTTTTTTTTTTCTTTTATGGTTCAAGTTAGATTTGATTCCTCTTTTATGTATTTATAGATATAAGCATGGAAATAATTCATTCCTATAAATACATCTGTGTGAAGGGAAGAACTTTTTTCTGTTTTATTTTAAAATTTTATTTTTTAAAATTTTGAAATTTAATTTTATTTATTTGTTTATACAGCAGGTTATTATTAGTTATGTATTTTATGCATATACATGTATACAGGTCAATCCCAATCTCCCAACTCATCCCACCACCACCACCCCATGGCTTCCCACACTTGGTGTCCATACGTTTGTTCTCTACCTCTGTGTCTCTATTTCTTCCCTGCAAACCAGTTCATCTGTACCATTTTTTAGGTTCCACATATATGCATTAATATATAATATTTGTTTTCCTCTTTCTGACTTACTTCATTCTGTATGACAGTCTCTAGATCCATCGATGTCTCTACAAATGACCCAGTTTCATTCCTTTTTATGGCTGAGTAATATTCCATTTTATATATGTACCACATCTTTATCCATTCATCTGTCTGTGGGCATTTAGCTTGCTTCCATTACCTGGCTATTGTAAATAGTGCTGCAATGATCATTGTGGTGAATGTGCCTTTTTGATTTATGGTTTTCTCTGGGTATGTGCCCAGAAGTGGGATTGCTGGATCAGATGGTAATTCTATTTCTAGTTTTTTTAAGGAAACTCCATACTGTTCTCCATAGTGACTGTATCAATTTACATCCCCACCAATAGTGGAAGAGGGCTCCTTTTGTCCACACCCTCCCCAGAATTTGTTGTTTGTAGATTTTCTGATGATGCCGATTTTAACAGGTGTGGGGTGATACCTCATTGTAGTTTTGATTTGCATTTCTCTAATAATTAGTGCTGTTGAGCAGCTTTTCATGTGCGTCTTGGCCATCTCTGTGTCTTCTTTGAAGAAACGTCTCTTTAGATCTTCTGCCCATTTTTGTATTGGGTTGTTTGTTTTTTAATAGTAAGCTGCATGAGCTGTTTATATATATATTGGAGATTAAACCTTTGTCCATTGATTCATTTGCAACGATTTTCGCCCATTCTGAGGGATGCCTTTTTCCATTCCCGTTTTTTTAACAAAAAAGGAAAGAAAGAAAAAGAAGCAGAACACTAATGTGCGTAAAATATGCCTTTTGAAATGGTCGTTTTGAAATATGGACGTCCTTTGAATTTTTTGGTCGATATGTGACCCCAGGATTTGTTTTCAGGGCAGGTGTCATTTACAGGCCTGCAATGATTTTGAATATCAACTGACCATTAGCACCGGGATTAAAGCTGCTGTTGCGTGAAACGGCCACAAGGTGGCAGCAGTTCTCCCTTACCAAATCTGGTTACTAGAGCAACAGAGCCTCAATGGAAGTCGTGTTCTAGATTGGAATTTAGAATGGAATGTGCCAGGAGAAAGCCCCTCAAGTTTGTCTCACTACTTCTTGTTCCTGTTTTTATTTATTTTTTTAATTTTCTATTACAGCAAGTTTGATTACAATGTTTGGCTTGTTGTAGGTGTAGAAGATGTGGTTCTTTTACACATATACAGATGTCTGTTCTTCCTGGGATCCTTTTCCCATGTACGTTAGGACAGAATGTTGAGTAGTCTTCTCTTGGTATTCCGTACGTCTTTGGTGATTTTATATGTCACCTGTGTTTGATTATGTCTGTTAACCCCGATATCGTAATGAAACCAATCCTCACACCTTTCCATTGGTGAACCATAAGTTTGTTTAATGAATCTGTGATTGCCCTTCTCCGTGGAAATATCTGCCCTGGTATCCATTTTTAGGTAACACCTATAAGTGATATGATATGATATGTGTCTTTCACTTTCTGACTTACTCCAAGTCACGTGATTACCTCTAGACTCATCTACGGGGCTGCAAATGGCATTGTGTCCTTTTTTTCCTTGGCTTCTATTCTGCCTTAGCGAGGTCCATTTTCAACAATGTGATTCCCTGAGGGTTGTGGATTAGCTGACCTGGGCAGCCTTACCCTGCCGGCCGGCCCTCCCCAGGTGTGTCTGGTTGAGGTCAATATAAACAGCGCTCCAGTCAGCAATAGCCCCTGAAGTTGTGCCTGACTCCATATTCTCTGCCCCGTCAGCAGTCTCGGGGCTGTGCTGGTGGGAGGGAGTGAGGGGCCAAGGCTTTGTTGGTGGCCCGGTGTGAGTGGGGCTCTGCTGGCCTTTCTGCAGGAGTTGCCAGGCTGCCACCTGTAAAGAAGAGGATGTGTCACCCATACCTTCCGATGGAATTTCTCTCCGGACAGAGGTGAGGAAGGAAAAAAGCAGTGGGGGCCGGGACAGGAGTGGTATCTCAGGCAGGGCAATAGAAAGCTTCCAGAAGAGCGCCCGGGGCCAGGACCATCCAGGCTGGCCTGCAGGCACCAAGTTGGCCTGCGTGCTGTCGCTGGTGTGGCTCCACGGCCCTTCCTCTAGGCTTTCAAGCCCTTGTACATATTCAGGTGTTTTACCTGGGAAGGGTGGGAACAGTTCAGCAGCAGCTGGCCTGGGGCTCAGCTCACGTTTACTCACAGATGCCTCAGCACGGTCCCCCAGCTTTGCAATGAGGATGCTCCTTGCATGGGGGGTGGGTTGCTGGCTGTATGGGAGGTGATTCCCCACCTCTGACCAATTTCAGAATTGTTTACTGCTGGAGCAAGTGCCCTGATAGGGTTTCCCTCTGTATAACTGGTGGGTTCAGGGTTTTTTTTTTCTTTTATGGTTCAAGTTGGATTTGATTCCTCTTTTATGTATTTATAGATATAAGCATGGAAATAATTCATTCCTATAAATACATCTGTGTGAAGGGAAGAACTTTTTTCTGTTTTATTTTAAAATTTTATTTTTTAAAATTTTGAAATTTAATTTTATTTATTTGTTTATACAGCAGGTTATTATTAGTTATGTATTTTATGCATATACATGTATACAGGTCAATCCCAATCTCCCAACTCATCCCACCACCACCACCCCATGGCTTCCCACACTTGGTGTCCATACGTTTGTTCTCTACCTCTGTGTCTCTATTTCTTCCCTGCAAACCAGTTCATCTGTACCATTTTTTAGGTTCCACATATATGCATTAATATACAATATTTGTTTTCCTCTTTCTGACATACTTCATTCTGTATGACAGTCTCTAGATCCATCGAGGTCTCTATAAATGACCCAGTTTCATTCCTTTTTATGGCTGAGTAATATTCCATTTTATATATGTACCACATCTTTATCCATTCATCTGTCTGTGGGCATTTAGCTTGCTTCCATTACCTGGCTATTGTAAATAGTGCTGCAATGATCATTGTGGTGAATGTGCCTTTTTGATTTATGGTTTTCTCTGGGTATGTGCCCAGAAGTGGGATTGCTGGATCAGATGGTAATTCTATTTCTAGTTTTTTTAAGGAAACTCCATACTGTTCTCCATAGTGACTGTATCAATTTACATCCCCACCAATAGTGGAAGAGGGCTCCTTTTGTCCACACCCTCCCCAGAATTTGTTGTTTGTAGATTTTCTGATGATGCCGATTTTAACAGGTGTGGGGTGATACCTCATTGTAGTTTTGATTTGCATTTCTCTAATAATTAGTGCTGTTGAGCAGCTTTTCATGTGCGTCTTGGCCATCTCTGTGTCTTCTTTGAAGAAACGTCTCTTTAGATCTTCTGCCCATTTTTGTATTGGGTTGTTTATTTTTTTAATAGTAAGCTGCATGTGCTGTTTATATATATATTGGAGATTAAACCTTTGTCCATTGATTTATTTGCAACGATTTTCGCCCATTCTGAGGGATGCCTTTTTCCATTCCCGTTTTTTGAACAAAAAAGGAAAGAAAGAAAAAGAAGCAGAACACTAATGTGCGTAAAATATGCCTTTTGAAATGGTCGTTTTGAAATATGGACGTCCTTTGAATTTTTTGGTCGATATGTGACCCCAGGATTTGTTTTCAGGGCAGGTGTCATTTACAGGCCTGCAATGATTTTGAATATCAACTGACCATTAGCGCTGGGATTAAAGCTGCTGTTGCGTGAAACGGCCACAAGGTGGCAGCAGTTCTCCCTTACCAAATCTGGTTACTAGAGCAACAGAGCCTCAATGGAAGTCGTGTTCTAGATTGGAATTTAGAATGGAATGTGCCAGGAGAAAGCCCCTCAAGTTTGTCTCACTACTTCTTGTTCCTGTTTTTATTTATTTTTTTTATTTTCTATTACAGCAAGTTTGATTACAATGTTTGGCTTGTTGTAGGTGTAGAAGATGTGGTTCTTTTACACATATACAGATGTCTGTTCTTCCTGGGATCCTTTTCCCATGTACGTTAGGACAGAATGTTGAGTAGTCTTCTCTTGGTATTCCGTAGGTCTTTGGTGATTTTATATGTCACCTGTGTTTGATTATGTCTGTTAACCCCGATATCGTAATGAAACCAATCCTCACACCTTTCCATTGGTGAACCATAAGTTTGTTTAATGAATCTGTGATTGCCCTTCTCCGTGGAAATATCTGCCCTGGTATCCATTTTTAGGTAACACCTATAAGTGATATGATACGATATGTGTCTTTCACTTTCTGACTTACTCCAAGTCACGTGATTACCTCTAGACTCATCTACGGGGCTGCAAATGGCATTGTGTCCTTTTTTTCCTTGGCTTCTATTCTGCCTTAGCGAGGTCCATTTTCAACAATGTGATTCCCTGAGGGTTGTGGATTAGCTGACCTGGGCAGCCTTACCCTGCCGGCCGGCCCTCCCCAGGTGTGCCTGGTTGAGGTCAATATAAACAGCGCTCCAGGCAGCAATAGCCCCTGAAGTTGTGCCTGACTCCATATTCTCTGCCCCGTCAGCAGTCTCGGGGCTGTGCTGGTGGGAGGGAGTGAGGGGCCAGGGCTTTGTTGGTGGCCCGGTGTGAGTGGGGCTCTGCTGGCCTTTCTGCAGGAGTTGCCAGGCTGCCACATGTTAAGAAGAATGTGTCACCCATACATTCCGATGGAATTTCTCTCGGGACAGAGGTGAGGAAGGAAAAAAGCAGTGGGGGCCGGGACAGGAGGGGTATCTCCGGCAGGGCAATAGAAAGCTTCCAGAAGAGCGCCCGGGGCCAGGACCATCCTGGCTGGCCTGCAGGCACCAAGTTGGCCTGCGTGCTGTTGCTGGTGTGGCTCCACGGCCCTTCCTCTAGGCTTTCAAGCCCTTGTACATATTCAGGTGTTTTACCTGGGAAGGGTGGGAACAGTTCAGCAGCAGCTGGCCTGGGGCTCAGCTCACTTTTACTTAAAGCTGCCTCAGCACGGTTCCCCAGCTTTGCAATGAGGATGCTCCTTGCATGGGGGGTGGGTTGCTGGCTGTATGGGAGGTGATTCCCCACCTCTGACCAATTTCAGAATTGTTTACTGCTGGAGCAAGTGCCCTGATAGGGTTTCCCTCTGTATAACTGGTGGGTTCAGGGTTTTTTTTTTCTTTTATGGTTCAAGTTAGATTTGATTCCTCTTTTATGTATTTATAGATATAAGCATGGAAATAATTCATTCCTATAAATACATCTGTGTGAAGGGAAGAACTTTTTTCTGTTTTATTTTAAAATTTTATTTTTTAAAATTTTGAAATTTAATTTTATTTATTTGTTTATACAGCAGGTTATTATTAGTTATGTATTTTATGCATATACATGTATACAGGTCAATCCCAATCTCCCAACTCATCCCACCACCACCACCCCATGGCTTCCCACACTTGGTGTCCATACGTTTGTTCTCTACCTCTGTGTCTCTATTTCTTCCCTGCAAACCAGTTCATCTGTACCATTTTTTAGGTTCCACATATATGCATTAATATATAATATTTGTTTTCCTCTTTCTGACTTACTTCATTCTGTATGACAGTCTCTAGATCCATCGATGTCTCTACAAATGACCCAGTTTCATTCCTTTTTATGGCTGAGTAATATTCCATTTTATATATGTACCACATCTTTATCCATTCATCTGTCTGTGGGCATTTAGCTTGCTTCCATTACCTGGCTATTGTAAATAGTGCTGCAATGATCATTGTGGTGAATGTGCCTTTTTGATTTATGGTTTTCTCTGGGTATGTGCCCAGAAGTGGGATTGCTGGATCAGATGGTAATTCTATTTCTAGTTTTTTTAAGGAAACTCCATACTGTTCTCCATAGTGACTGTATCAATTTACATCCCCACCAATAGTGGAAGAGGGCTCCTTTTGTCCACACCCTCCCCAGAATTTGTTGTTTGTAGATTTTCTGATGATGCCGATTTTAACAGGTGTGGGGTGATACCTCATTGTAGTTTTGATTTGCATTTCTCTAATAATTAGTGCTGTTGAGCAGCTTTTCATGTGCGTCTTGGCCATCTCTGTGTCTTCTTTGAAGAAACGTCTCTTTAGATCTTCTGCCCATTTTTGTATTGGGTTGTTTGTTTTTTAATAGTAAGCTGCATGAGCTGTTTATATATATATTGGAGATTAAACCTTTGTCCATTGATTCATTTGCAACGATTTTCGCCCATTCTGAGGGATGCCTTTTTCCATTCCCGTTTTTTTAACAAAAAAGGAAAGAAAGAAAAAGAAGCAGAACACTAATGTGCGTAAAATATGCCTTTTGAAATGGTCGTTTTGAAATATGGACGTCCTTTGAATTTTTTGGTCGATATGTGACCCCAGGATTTGTTTTCAGGGCAGGTGTCATTTACAGGCCTGCAATGATTTTGAATATCAACTGACCATTAGCACCGGGATTAAAGCTGCTGTTGCGTGAAACGGCCACAAGGTGGCAGCAGTTCTCCCTTACCAAATCTGGTTACTAGAGCAACAGAGCCTCAATGGAAGTCGTGTTCTAGATTGGAATTTAGAATGGAATGTGCCAGGAGAAAGCCCCTCAAGTTTGTCTCACTACTTCTTGTTCCTGTTTTTATTTATTTTTTTAATTTTCTATTACAGCAAGTTTGATTACAATGTTTGGCTTGTTGTAGGTGTAGAAGATGTGGTTCTTTTACACATATACAGATGTCTGTTCTTCCTGGGATCCTTTTCCCATGTACGTTAGGACAGAATGTTGAGTAGTCTTCTCTTGGTATTCCGTAGGTCTTTGGTGATTTTATATGTCACCTGTGTTTGATTATGTCTGTTAACCCCGATATCGTAATGAAACCAATCCTCACACCTTTCCATTGGTGAACCATAAGTTTGTTTAATGAATCTGTGATTGCCCTTCTCCGTGGAAATATCTGCCCTGGTATCCATTTTTAGGTAACACCTATAAGTGATATGATATGATATGTGTCTTTCACTTTCTGACTTACTCCAAGTCACGTGATTACCTCTAGACTCATCTACGGGGCTGCAAATGGCATTGTGTCCTTTTTTTCCTTGGCTTCTATTCTGCCTTAGCGAGGTCCATTTTCAACAATGTGATTCCCTGAGGGTTGTGGATTAGCTGACCTGGGCAGCCTTACCCTGCCGGCCGGCCCTCCCTAGGTGTGCCTGGTTGAGGTCAATATAAACAGCGCTCCAGGCAGCAATAGCCCCTGAAGTTGTGCCTGACTCCATATTCTCTGCCCCGTCAGCAGTCTCGGGGCTGTGCTGGTGGGAGGGAGTGAGGGGCCAAGGCTTTGTTGGTGGCCCGGTGTGAGTGGGGCTCTGCTGGCCTTTCTGCAGGAGTTGCCAGGCTGCCACATGTTAAGAAGAATGTGTCACCCATACATTCCGATGGAATTTCTCTCGGGACAGAGGTGAGGAAGGAAAAAAGCAGTGGGGGCCGGGACAGGAGGGGTATCTCCGGCAGGGCAATAGAAAGCTTCCAGAAGAGCGCCCGGGGCCAGGACCATCCTGGCTGGCCTGCAGGCACCAAGTTGTCCTGCGTGCTGTTGCTGGTGTGGCTCCACGGCCCTTCCTCTAGGCTTTCAAGCCCTTGTACATATTCAGGTGTTTTACCTGGGAAGGGTGGGAACAGTTCAGCAGCAGCTGGCCTGGGGCTCAGCTCACTTTTACTTAAAGCTGCCTCAGCACGGTCCCCCAGCTTTGCAATGAGGATGCTCCTTGCATGGGGGGTGGGTTGCTGGCTGTATGGGAGGTGATTCCCCACCTCTGACCAATTTCAGAATTGTTTACTGCTGGAGCAAGTGCCCTGATAGGGTTTCCCTCTGTATAACTGGTGGGTTCAGGGTTTTTTTTTTCTTTTATGGTTCAAGTTAGATTTGATTCCTCTTTTATGTATTTATAGATATAAGCATGGAAATAATTCATTCCTATAAATACATCTGTGTGAAGGGAAGAACTTTTTTCTGTTTTATTTTAAAATTTTATTTTTTAAAATTTTGAAATTTAATTTTATTTATTTGTTTATACAGCAGGTTATTATTAGTTATGTATTTTATGCATATACATGTATACAGGTCAATCCCAATCTCCCAACTCATCCCACCACCACCACCCCATGGCTTCCCACACTTGGTGTCCATACGTTTGTTCTCTACCTCTGTGTCTCTATTTCTTCCCTGCAAACCAGTTCATCTGTACCATTTTTTAGGTTCCACATATATGCATTAATATATAATATTTGTTTTCCTCTTTCTGACTTACTTCATTCTGTATGACAGTCTCTAGATCCATCGATGTCTCTACAAATGACCCAGTTTCATTCCTTTTTATGGCTGAGTAATATTCCATTTTATATATGTACCACATCTTTATCCATTCATCTGTCTGTGGGCATTTAGCTTGCTTCCATTACCTGGCTATTGTAAATAGTGCTGCAATGATCATTGTGGTGAATGTGCCTTTTTGATTTATGGTTTTCTCTGGGTATGTGCCCAGAAGTGGGATTGCTGGATCAGATGGTAATTCTATTTCTAGTTTTTTTAAGGAAACTCCATACTGTTCTCCATAGTGACTGTATCAATTTACATCCCCACCAATAGTGGAAGAGGGCTCCTTTTGTCCACACCCTCCCCAGAATTTGTTGTTTGTAGATTTTCTGATGATGCCGATTTTAACAGGTGTGGGGTGATACCTCATTGTAGTTTTGATTTGCATTTCTCTAATAATTAGTGCTGTTGAGCAGCTTTTCATGTGCGTCTTGGCCATCTCTGTGTCTTCTTTGAAGAAACGTCTCTTTAGATCTTCTGCCCATTTTTGTATTGGGTTGTTTATTTTTTTAATAGTAAGCTGCATGTGCTGTTTATATATATATTGGAGATTAAACCTTTGTCCATTGATTTATTTGCAACGATTTTCGCCCATTCTGAGGGATGCCTTTTGCCATTCCCGTTTTTTGAACAAAAAAGGAAAGAAAGAAAAAGAAGCAGAACACTAATGTGCGTAAAATATGCCTTTTGAAATGGTCGTTTTGAAATATGGACGTCCTTTGAATTTTTTGGTCGATATGTGACCCCAGGATTTGTTTTCAGGGCAGGTGTCATTTACAGGCCTGCCATGATTTTGAATATCAACTGACCATTAGCACCGGGATTAAAGCTGCTGTTGCGTGAAACGGCCACAAGGTGGCAGCAGTTCTCCCTTACCAAATCTGGTTACTAGAGCAACAGAGCCTCAATGGAAGTCATGTTCTAGATTGGAATTTAGAATGGAATGTGCCAGGAGAAAGCCCCTCAAGTTTGTCTCACTACTTCTTGTTCCTGTTTTTATTTATTTTTTTTTATTTTCTATTACAGCAAGTTTGATTACAATGTTTGGCTTGTTGTAGGTGTAGAAGATGTGGTTCTTTTACACATATACAGATGTCTGTTCTTCCTGGGATCCTTTTCCCATGTACATTAGGACAGAATGTTGAGTAGTCTTCTCTTGGTATTCCGTAGGTCTTTGGTGATTTTATATGTCACCTGTGTTTGATTATGTCTGTTAACCCCGATATCGTAATGAAACCAATCCTCACACCTTTCCATTGGTGAACCATAAGTTTGTTTAATGAATCTGTGATTGCCCTTCTCCGTGGAAATATCTGCCCTGGTATCCATTTTTAGGTAACACCTATAAGTGATATGATATGATATGTGTCTTTCACTTTCTGACTTACTCCAAGTCACGTGATTACCTCTAGACTCATCTACGGGGCTGCAAATGGCATTGTGTCCTTTTTTTCCTTGGCTTCTATTCTGCCTTAGCGAGGTCCATTTTCAACAATGTGATTCCCTGAGGGTTGTGGATTAGCTGACCTGGGCAGCCTTACCCTGCCGGCCGGCCCTCCCCAGGTGTGCCTGGTTGAGGTCAATATAAACAGCGCTCCAGGCAGCAATAGCCCCTGAAGTTGTGCCTGACTCCATATTCTCTGCCCCGTCAGCAGTCTCAGGGCTGTGCTGGTGGGAGGGAGTGAGGGGCCAAGGCTTTGTTGGTGGCCCGGTGTGAGTGGGGCTCTGCTGGCCTTTCTGCAGGAGTTGCCAGGCTGCCACCTGTAAAGAAGAGGATGTGTCACCCATACCTTCCGATGGAATTTCTCTCCGGACAGAGGTGAGGAAGGAAAAAAGCAGTGGGGGCCGGGACAGGAGTGGTATCTCAGGCAGGGCAATAGAAAGCTTCCAGAAGAGCGCCCGGGGCCAGGACCATCCAGGCTGGCCTGCAGGCACCAAGTTGGCCTGCGTGCTGTCGCTGGTGTGGCTCCACGGCCCTTCCTCTAGGCTTTCAAGCCCTTGTACATATTCAGGTGTTTTACCTGGGAAGGGTGGGAACAGTTCAGCAGCAGCTGGCCTGGGGCTCAGCTCACGTTTACTCACAGATGCCTCAGCACGGTCCCCCAGCTTTGCAATGAGGATGCTCCTTGCATGGGGGGTGGGTTGCTGGCTGTATGGGAGGTGATTCCCCACCTCTGACCAATTTCAGAATTGTTTACTGCTGGAGCAAGTGCCCTGATAGGGTTTCCCTCTGTATAACTGGTGGGTTCAGGGTTTTTTTTTTCTTTTATGGTTCAAGTTGGATTTGATTCCTCTTTTATGTATTTATAGATATAAGCATGGAAATAATTCATTCCTATAAATACATCTGTGTGAAGGGAAGAACTTTTTTCTGTTTTATTTTAAAATTTTATTTTTTAAAATTTTGAAATTTAATTTTATTTATTTGTTTATACAGCAGGTTATTATTAGTTATGTATTTTATGCATATACATGTATACAGGTCAATCCCAATCTCCCAACTCATCCCACCACCACCACCCCATGGCTTCCCACACTTGGTGTCCATACGTTTGTTCTCTACCTCTGTGTCTCTATTTCTTCCCTGCAAACCAGTTCATCTGTACCATTTTTTAGGTTCCACATATATGCATTAATATACAATATTTGTTTTCCTCTTTCTGACATACTTCATTCTGTATGACAGTCTCTAGATCCATCGAGGTCTCTATAAATGACCCAGTTTCATTCCTTTTTATGGCTGAGTAATATTCCATTTTATATATGTACCACATCTTTATCCATTCATCTGTCTGTGGGCATTTAGCTTGCTTCCATTACCTGGCTATTGTAAATAGTGCTGCAATGATCATTGTGGTGAATGTGCCTTTTTGATTTATGGTTTTCTCTGGGTATGTGCCCAGAAGTGGGATTGCTGGATCAGATGGTAATTCTATTTCTAGTTTTTTTAAGGAAACTCCATACTGTTCTCCATAGTGACTGTATCAATTTACATCCCCACCAATAGTGGAAGAGGGCTCCTTTTGTCCACACCCTCCCCAGAATTTGTTGTTTGTAGATTTTCTGATGATGCCGATTTTAACAGGTGTGGGGTGATACCTCATTGTAGTTTTGATTTGCATTTCTCTAATAATTAGTGCTGTTGAGCAGCTTTTCATGTGCGTCTTGGCCATCTCTGTGTCTTCTTTGAAGAAACGTCTCTTTAGATCTTCTGCCCATTTTTGTATTGGGTTGTTTATTTTTTTAATAGTAAGCTGCATGTGCTGTTTATATATATATTGGAGATTAAACCTTTGTCCATTGATTTATTTGCAACGATTTTCGCCCATTCTGAGGGATGCCTTTTTCCATTCCCGTTTTTTGAACAAAAAAGGAAAGAAAGAAAAAGAAGCAGAACACTAATGTGCGTAAAATATGCCTTTTGAAATGGTCGTTTTGAAATATGGACGTCCTTTGAATTTTTTGGTCGATATGTGACCCCAGGATTTGTTTTCAGGGCAGGTGTCATTTACAGGCCTGCAATGATTTTGAATATCAACTGACCATTAGCGCTGGGATTAAAGCTGCTGTTGCGTGAAACGGCCACAAGGTGGCAGCAGTTCTCCCTTACCAAATCTGGTTACTAGAGCAACAGAGCCTCAATGGAAGTCGTGTTCTAGATTGGAATTTAGAATGGAATGTGCCAGGAGAAAGCCCCTCAAGTTTGTCTCACTACTTCTTGTTCCTGTTTTTATTTATTTTTTTTATTTTCTATTACAGCAAGTTTGATTACAATGTTTGGCTTGTTGTAGGTGTAGAAGATGTGGTTCTTTTACACATATACAGATGTCTGTTCTTCCTGGGATCCTTTTCCCATGTACGTTAGGACAGAATGTTGAGTAGTCTTCTCTTGGTATTCCGTAGGTCTTTGGTGATTTTATATGTCACCTGTGTTTGATTATGTCTGTTAACCCCGATATCGTAATGAAACCAATCCTCACACCTTTCCATTGGTGAACCATAAGTTTGTTTAATGAATCTGTGATTGCCCTTCTCCGTGGAAATATCTGCCCTGGTATCCATTTTTAGGTAACACCTATAAGTGATATGATATGATATGTGTCTTTCACTTTCTGACTTACTCCAAGTCACGTGATTACCTCTAGACTCATCTACGGGGCTGCAAATGGCATTGTGTCCTTTTTTTCCTTGGCTTCTATTCTGCCTTAGCGAGGTCCATTTTCAACAATGTGATTCCCTGAGGGTTGTGGATTAGCTGACCTGGGCAGCCTTACCCTGCCGGCCGGCCCTCCCCAGGTGTGCCTGGTTGAGGTCAATATAAACAGCGCTCCAGGCAGCAATAGCCCCTGAAGTTGTGCCTGACTCCATATTCTCTGCCCCGTCAGCAGTCTCAGGGCTGTGCTGGTGGGAGGGAGTGAGGGGCCAAGGCTTTGTTGGTGGCCCGGTGTGAGTGGGGCTCTGCTGGCCTTTCTGCAGGAGTTGCCAGGCTGCCACCTGTAAAGAAGAGGATGTGTCACCCATACCTTCCGATGGAATTTCTCTCCGGACAGAGGTGAGGAAGGAAAAAAGCAGTGGGGGCCGGGACAGGAGTGGTATCTCAGGCAGGGCAATAGAAAGCTTCCAGAAGAGCGCCCGGGGCCAGGACCATCCTGGCTGGCCTGCAGGCACCAAGTTGGCCTGCGTGCTGTCGCTGGTGTGGCTCCACGGCCCTTCCTCTAGGCTTTCAAGCCCTTGTACATATTCAGGTGTTTTACCTGGGAAGGGTGGGAACAGTTCAGCAGCAGCTGGCCTGGGGCTCAGCTCACGTTTACTCACAGATGCCTCAGCACGGTCCCCCAGCTTTGCAATGAGGATGCTCCTTGCATGGGGGGTGGGTTGCTGGCTGTATGGGAGGTGATTCCCCACCTCTGACCAATTTCAGAATTGTTTACTGCTGGAGCAAGTGCCCTGATAGGGTTTCCCTCTGTATAACTGGTGGGTTCAGGGTTTTTTTTTTCTTTTATGGTTCAAGTTGGATTTGATTCCTCTTTTATGTATTTATAGATATAAGCATGGAAATAATTCATTCCTATAAATACATCTGTGTGAAGGGAAGAACTTTTTTCTGTTTTATTTTAAAATTTTATTTTTTAAAATTTTGAAATTTAATTTTATTTATTTGTTTATACAGCAGGTTATTATTAGTTATGTATTTTATGCATATACATGTATACAGGTCAATCCCAATCTCCCAACTCATCCCACCACCACCACCCCATGGCTTCCCACACTTGGTGTCCATACGTTTGTTCTCTACCTCTGTGTCTCTATTTCTTCCCTGCAAACCAGTTCATCTGTACCATTTTTTAGGTTCCACATATATGCATTAATATACAATATTTGTTTTCCTCTTTCTGACATACTTCATTCTGTATGACAGTCTCTAGATCCATCGATGTCTCTATAAATGACCCAGTTTCATTCCTTTTTATGGCTGAGTAATATTCCATTTTATATATGTACCACATCTTTATCCATTCATCTGTCTGTGGGCATTTAGCTTGCTTCCATTACCTGGCTATTGTAAATAGTGCTGCAATGATCATTGTGGTGAATGTGCCTTTTTGATTTATGGTTTTCTCTGGGTATGTGCCCAGAAGTGGGATTGCTGGATCAGATGGTAATTCTATTTCTAGTTTTTTTAAGGAAACTCCATACTGTTCTCCATAGTGACTGTATCAATTTACATCCCCACCAATAGTGGAAGAGGGCTCTTTTTGTCCACACCCTCCCCAGAATTTGTTGTTTGTAGATTTTCTGATGATGCCGATTTTAACAGGTGTGGGGTGATACCTCATTGTAGTTTTGATTTGCATTTCTCTAATAATTAGTGCTGTTGAGCAGCTTTTC
Source organism: Mesoplodon densirostris (assembly GCF_025265405.1). Taxonomy (NCBI): domain Eukaryota; kingdom Metazoa; phylum Chordata; class Mammalia; order Artiodactyla; family Ziphiidae; genus Mesoplodon; species Mesoplodon densirostris. Next base: position 243,858,888 of record NC_082661.1, read on the forward strand.
ATGTGCGTCTTGGCCATCTCTGTGTCTTCTTTGAAGAAACGTCTCTTTAGATCTTCTGCCCATTTTTGTATTGGGTTGTTTATTTTTTTAATAGTAAGCTGCATGTGCTGTTTATATATATATTGGAGATTAAACAGTTGTCCATTGATTTATTTGCAACGATTTTCGCCCATTCTGAGGGATGCCTTTTGCCATTCCCGTTTTTTTAACAAAAAAGGAAAGAAAGAAAAAGAAGCAGAACACTAATGTGCGTAAAATATGCCTTTTGAAATGGTCGTTTTGAAATATGGACGTCCTTTGAATTTTTTGGTCGATATGTGACCCCAGGATTTGTTTTCAGGGCAGGTGTCATTTACAGGCCTGCAATGATTTTGAATATCAACTGACCATTAGCGCTGGGATTAAAGCTGCTGTTGCGTGAAACGACCACAAGGTGGCAGCAGTTCTCCCTTACCAAATCTGGTTACTAGAGCAACAGAGCCTCAATGGAAGTCGTGTTCTAGATTGGAATTTAGAATGGAATGTGCCAGGAGAAAGCCCCTCAAGTTTGTCTCACTACTTCTTGTTCCTGTTTTTATTTATTTTTTTTATTTTCTATTACAGCAAGTTTGATTACAATGTTTGGCTTGTTGTAGGTGTAGAAGATGTGGTTCTTTTACACATATACAGATGTCTGTTCTTCCTGGGATCCTTTTCCCATGTACGTTAGGACAGAATGTTGAGTAGTCTTCTCTTGGTATTCCGTAGGTCTTTGGTGATTTTATATGTCACCTGTGTTTGATTATGTCTGTTAACCCCGATATCGTAATGAAACCAATCCTCACACCTTTCCATTGGTGAACCATAAGTTTGTTTAATGGATCTGTGATTGCCCTTCTCCGTGGAAATATCTGCCCTGGTATCCATTTTTAGGTAACACCTATAAGTGATATGATATGATATGTGTCTTTCACTTTCTGACTTACTCCAAGTCACGTGATTACCTCTAGACTCATCTACGGGGCTGCAAATGGCATTGTGTCCTTTTTTTCCTTGGCTTCTATTCTGCCTTAGCAAGGTCCATTTTCAACAATGTGATTCCCTGAGGGTTGTGGATTAGCTGACCTGGGCAGCCTTACCCTGCCGGCCGGCCCTCCCCAGGTGTGCCTGGTTGAGGTCAATATAAACAGCGCTCCAGGCAGCAATAGCCCCTGAAGTTGTGCCTGACTCCATATTCTCTGCCCCGTCAGCAGTCTCAGGGCTGTGCTGGTGGGAGGGAGTGAGGGGCCAAGGCTTTGTTGGTGGCCCGGTGTGAGTGGGGCTCTGCTGGCCTTTCTGCAGGAGTTGCCAGGCTGCCACCTGTAAAGAAGAGGATGTGTCACCCATACCTTCCGATGGAATTTCTCTCCGGACAGAGGTGAGGAAGGAAAAAAGCAGTGGGGGCCGGGACAGGAGTGGTATCTCAGGCAGGGCAATAGAAAGCTTCCAGAAGAGCGCCCGGGGCCAGGACCATCCTGGCTGGCCTGCAGGCACCAAGTTGGCCTGCGTGCTGTTGCTGGTGTGGCTCCACAGCCCTTCCTCTAGGCTTTCAAGCCCTTGTACATATTCAGGTGTTTTACCTGGGAAGGGTGGGAACAGTTCAGCAGCAGCTGGCCTGGGGCTCAGCTCACTTTTACTTAAAGCTGCCTCAGCACGGTCCCCCAGCTTTGCAATGAGGATGCTCCTTGCATGGGGGGTGGGTTGCTGGCTGTATGGGAGGTGATTCCCCACCTCTGACCAATTTCAGAATTGTTTACTGCTGGAGCAAGTGCCCTGATAGGGTTTCCCTCTGTATAACTGGTGGGTTCAGGGTTTTTTTTTTCTTTTATGGTTCAAGTTAGATTTGATTCCTCTTTTATGTATTTATAGATATAAGCATGGAAATAATTCATTCCTATAAATACATCTGTGTGAAGGGAAGAACTTTTTTCTGTTTTATTTTAAAATTTTATTTTTTAAAATTTTGAAATTTAATTTTATTTATTTGTTTATACAGCAGGTTATTATTAGTTATGTATTTTAGGCATATACATGTATACAGGTCAATCCCAATCTCCCAACTCATCCCACCACCACCACCCCATGGCTTCCCACACTTGGTGTCCATACGTTTGTTCTCTACCTCTGTGTCTCTATTTCTTCCCTGAAAACCAGTTCATCTGTACCATTTTTTAGGTTCCACATATATGCATTAATATATAATATTTGTTTTCCTCTTTCTGACTTACTTCATTCTGTATGACAGTCTCTAGATCCATCGATGTCTCTACAAATGACCCAGTTTCATTCCTTTTTATGGCTGAGTAATATTCCATTTTATATATGTACCACATCTTTATCCATTCATCTGTCTGTGGGCATTTAGCTTGCTTCCATTACCTGGCTATTGTAAATAGTGCTGCAATGATCATTGTGGTGAATGTGCCTTTTTGATTTATGGTTTTCTCTGGGTATGTGCCCAGAAGTGGGATTGCTGGATCAGATGGTAATTCTATTTCTAGTTTTTTTAAGGAAACTCCATACTGTTATCCATAGTGACTGTATCAATTTACATCCCCACCAATAGTGGAAGAGGGCTCCTTTTGTCCACACCCTCCCCAGAATTTGTTGTTTGTAGATTTTCTGATGATGCCGATTTTAACAGGTGTGGGGTGATAACTCATTGTAGTTTTGATTTGCATTTCTCTAATAATTAGTGCTGTTGAGCAGCTTTTCATGTGCGTCTTGGCCATCTCTGTGTCTTCTTTGAAGAAACGTCTCTTTAGATCTTCTGCCCATTTTTGTATTGGGTTGTTTGTTTTTTAATAGTAAGCTGCATGAGCTGTTTATATATATATTGGAGATTAAACCTTTGTCCATTGATTCATTTGCAACGATTTTCGCCCATTCTGAGGGATGCCTTTTTCCATTCCCGTTTTTTTAACAAAAAAGGAAAGAAAGAAAAAGAAGCAGAACACTAATGTGCGTAAAATATGCCTTTTGAAATGGTCGTTTTGAAATATGGACGTCCTTTGAATTTTTTGGTCGATATGTGACCCCAGGATTTGTTTTCAGGGCAGGTGTCATTTACAGGCCTGCAATGATTTTGAATATCAACTGACCATTAGCACCGGGATTAAAGCTGCTGTTGCGTGAAACGGCCACAAGGTGGCAGCAGTTCTCCCTTACCAAATCTGGTTACTAGAGCAACAGAGCCTCAATGGAAGTCGTGTTCTAGATTGGAATTTAGAATGGAATGTGCCAGGAGAAAGCCCCTCAAGTTTGTCTCACTACTTCTTGTTCCTGTTTTTATTTATTTTTTTAATTTTCTATTACAGCAAGTTTGATTACAATGTTTGGCTTGTTGTAGGTGTAGAAGATGTGGTTCTTTTACACATATACAGATGTCTGTTCTTCCTGGGATCCTTTTCCCATGTACGTTAGGACAGAATGTTGAGTAGTCTTCTCTTGGTATTCCGTAGGTCTTTGGTGATTTTATATGTCACCTGTGTTTGATTATGTCTGTTAACCCCGATATCGTAATGAAACCAATCCTCACACCTTTCCATTGGTGAACCATAAGTTTGTTTAATGAATCTGTGATTGCCCTTCTCCGTGGAAATATCTGCCCTGGTATCCATTTTTAGGTAACACCTATAAGTGATATGATATGATATGTGTCTTTCACTTTCTGACTTACTCCAAGTCACGTGATTACCTCTAGACTCATCTACGGGGCTGCAAATGGCATTGTGTCCTTTTTTTCCTTGGCTTCTATTCTGCCTTAGCGAGGTCCATTTTCAACAATGTGATTCCCTGAGGGTTGTGGATTAGCTGAACTGGGCAGCCTTACCCTGCCGGCCGGCCCTCCCTAGGTGTGCCTGGTTGAGGTCAATATAAACAGCGCTCCAGGCAGCAATAGCCCCTGAAGTTGTGCCTGACTCCATATTCTCTGCCCCGTCAGCAGTCTCGGGGCTGTGCTGGTGGGAGGGAGTGAGGGGCCAAGGTTTTGTTGGTGGCCCGGTGTGAGTGGGGCTCTGCTGGCCTTTCTGCAGGAGTTGCCAGGCTGCCACATGTTAAGAAGAATGTGTCACCCATACATTCCGATGGAATTTCTCTCGGGACAGAGGTGAGGAAGGAAAAAAGCAGTGGGGGCCGGGACAGGAGGGGTATCTCCGGCAGGGCAATAGAAAGCTTCCAGAAGAGCGCCCGGGGCCAGGACCATCCTGGCTGGCCTGCAGGCACCAAGTTGGCCTGCGTGCTGTTGCTGGTGTGGCTCCACAGCCCTTCCTCTAGGCTTTCAAGCCCTTGTACATATTCAGGTGTTTTACCTGGGAAGGGTGGGAACAGTTCAGCAGCAGCTGGCCTGGGGCTCAGCTCACTTTTACTTAAAGCTGCCTCAGCACGGTCCCCCAGCTTTGCAATGAGGATGCTCCTTGCATGGGGGGTGGGTTGCTGGCTGTATGGGAGGTGATTCCCCACCTCTGACCAATTTCAGAATTGTTTACTGCTGGAGCAAGTGCCCTGATAGGGTTTCCCTCTGTATAACTGGTGGGTTCAGGGTTTTTTTTTCTTTTATGGTTCAAGTTAGATTTGATTCCTCTTTTATGTATTTATAGATATAAGCATGGAAATAATTCATTCCTATAAATACATCTGTGTGAAGGGAAGAACTTTTTTCTGTTTTATTTTAAAATTTTATTTTTTAAAATTTTGAAATTTAATTTTATTTATTTGTTTATACAGCAGGTTATTATTAGTTATGTATTTTATGCATATACATGTATACAGGTCAATCCCAATCTCCCAACTCATCCCACCACCACCACCCCATGGCTTCCCACACTTGGTGTCCATACGTTTGTTCTCTACCTCTGTGTCTCTATTTCTTCCCTGCAAACCAGTTCATCTGTACCATTTTTTAGGTTCCACATATATGCATTAATATATAATATTTGTTTTCCTCTTTCTGACTTACTTCATTCTGTATGACAGTCTCTAGATCCATCGATGTCTCTACAAATGACCCAGTTTCATTCCTTTTTATGGCTGAGTAATATTCCATTTTATATATGTACCACATCTTTATCCATTCATCTGTCTGTGGGCATTTAGCTTGCTTCCATTACCTGGCTATTGTAAATAGTGCTGCAATGATCATTGTGGTGAATGTGCCTTTTTGATTTATGGTTTTCTCTGGGTATGTGCCCAGAAGTGGGATTGCTGGATCAGATGGTAATTCTATTTCTAGTTTTTTTAAGGAAACTCCATACTGTTCTCCATAGTGACTGTATCAATTTACATCCCCACCAATATTGGAAGAGGGCTCCTTTTGTCCACACCCTCCCCAGAATTTGTTGTTTGTAGATTTTCTGATGATGCCGATTTTAACAGGTGTGGGGTGATACCTCATTGTAGTTTTGATTTGCATTTCTCTAATAATTAGTGCTGTTGAGCAGCTTTTCATGTGCGTCTTGGCCATCTCTGTGTCTTCTTTGAAGAAACGTCTCTTTAGATCTTCTGCCCATTTTTGTATTGGGTTGTTTGTTTTTTTAATAGTAAGCTGCATGAGCTGTTTATATATATATTGGAGATTAAACCTTTGTCCATTGATTCATTTGCAACGATTTTCGCCCATTCTGAGGGATGCCTTTTTCCATTCCCGTTTTTTGAACAAAAAAGGAAAGAAAGAAAAAGAAGCAGAACACTAATGTGCGTAAAATATGCCTTTTGAAATGGTCGTTTTGAAATATGGACGTCCTTTGAATTTTTTGGTCGATATGTGACCCCAGGATTTGTTTTCAGGGCAGGTGTCATTTACAGGCCTGCAATGATTTTGAATATCAACTGACCATTAGCGCTGGGATTAAAGCTGCTGTTGCGTGAAACGGCCACAAGGTGGCAGCAGTTCTCCCTTACCAAATCTGGTTACTAGAGCAACAGAGCCTCAATGGAAGTCGTGTTCTAGATTGGAATTTAGAATGGAATGTGCCAGGAGAAAGCCCCTCAAGTTTGTCTCACTACTTCTTGTTCCTGTTTTTAATTTTTTTTTTATTTTCTATTACAGCAAGTTTGATTACAATGTTTGGCTTGTTGTAGGTGTAGAAGATGTGGTTCTTTTACACATATACAGATGTCTGTTCTTCCTGGGATCCTTTTCCCATGTACGTTAGGACAGAATGTTGAGTAGTCTTCTCTTGGTATTCCGTAGGTCTTTGGTGATTTTATATGTCACCTGTGTTTGATTATGTCTGTTAACCCCGATATCGTAATGAAACCAATCCTCACACCTTTCCATTGGTGAACCATAAGTTTGTTTAATGAATCTGTGATTGCCCTTCTCCGTGGAAATATCTGCCCTGGTATCCATTTTTAGGTAACACCTATAAGTGATATGATACGATATGTGTCTTTCACTTTCTGACTTACTCCAAGTCACGTGATTACCTCTAGACTCATCTACGGGGCTGCAAATGGCATTGTGTCCTTTTTTTCCTTGGCTTCTATTCTGCCTTAGCGAGGTCCATTTTCAACAATGTGATTCCCTGAGGGTTGTGGATTAGCTGACCTGGGCAGCCTTACCCTGCCGGCCGGCCCTCCCTAGGTGTGCCTGGTTGAGGTCAATATAAACAGCGCTCCAGGCAGCAATAGCCCCTGAAGTTGTGCCTGACTCCATATTCTCTGCCCCGTCAGCAGTCTCAGGGCTGTGCTGGTGGGAGGGAGTGAGGGGCCAAGGCTTTGTTGGTGGCCCGGTGTGAGTGGGGCTCTGCTGGCCTTTCTGCAGGAGTTGCCAGGCTGCCACCTGTAAAGAAGAGGATGTGTCACCCATACCTTCCGATGGAATTTCTCTCCGGACAGAGGTGAGGAAGGAAAAAAGCAGTGGGGGCCGGGACAGGAGTGGTATCTCAGGCAGGGCAATAGAAAGCTTCCAGAAGAGCGCCCGGGGCTAGGACCATCCTGGCTGGCCTGCAGGCACCAAGTTGGCCTGCGTGCTGTCGCTGGTGTGGCTCCACGGCCCTTCCTCTAGGCTTTCAAGCCCTTGTACATATTCAGGTGTTTTACCTGGGAAGGGTGGGAACAGTTCAGCAGCAGCTGGCCTGGGGCTCAGCTCACGTTTACTCACAGATGCCTCAGCACGGTCCCCCAGCTTTGCAATGAGGATGCTCCTTGCATGGGGGGTGGGTTGCTGGCTGTATGGGAGGTGATTCCCCACCTCTGACCAATTTCAGAATTGTTTACTGCTGGAGCAAGTGCCCTGATAGTGTTTCCCTCTGTATAACTGGTGGGTTCAGGGTTTTTTTTTCTTTTATGGTTCAAGTTAGATTTGATTCCTCTTTTATGTATTTATAGATATAAGCATGGAAATAATTCATTCCTATAAATACATCTGTGTGAAGGGAAGAACTTTTTTCTGTTTTATTTTAAAATTTTATTTTTTAAAATTTTGAAATTTAATTTTATTTATTTGTTTATACAGCAGGTTATTATTAGTTATGTATTTTATGCATATACATGTATACAGGTCAATCCCAATCTCCCAACTCATCCCACCACCACCACCCCATGGCTTCCCACACTTGGTGTCCATACGTTTGTTCTCTACCTCTGTGTCTCTATTTCTTCCCTGCAAACCAGTTCATCTGTACCATTTTTTAGGTTCCACATATATGCATTAATATACAATATTTGTTTTCCTCTTTCTGACATACTTCATTCTGTATGACAGTCTCTAGATCCATCGATGTCTCTACAAATGACCCAGTTTCATTCCTTTTTATGGCTGAGTAATATTCCATTTTATATATGTACCACATCTTTATCCATTCATCTGTCTGTGGGCATTTAGCTTGCTTCCATTACCTGGCTATTGTAAATAGTGCTGCAATGATCATTGTGGTGAATGTGCCTTTTTGATTTATGGTTTTCTCTGGGTATGTGCCCAGAAGTGGGATTGCTGGATCAGATGGTAATTCTATTTCTAGTTTTTTTAAGGAAACTCCATACTGTTCTCCATAGTGACTGTATCAATTTACATCCCCACCAATAGTGGAAGAGGGCTCCTTTTGTCCACACCCTCCCCAGAATTTGTTGTTTGTAGATTTTCTGATGATCCCGATTTTAACAGGTGTGGGGTGATACCTCATTGTAGTTTTGATTTGCATTTCTCTAATAATTAGTGCTGTTGAGCAGCTTTTCATGTGCGTCTTGGCCATCTCTGTGTCTTCTTTGAAGAAACGTCTCTTTAGATCTTCTGCCCATTTTTGTATTGGGTTGTTTGTTTTTTTAATAGTAAGCTGCATGAGCTGTTTATATATATATATATATTGGAGATTAAATCTTTGTCCAATGATTCATTTGCAACGATTTTCGCCCATTCTGAGGGATGCCTTTTGCCATTCCCGTTTTTTGAACAAAAAAGGAAAGAAAGAAAAAGAAGCAGAACACTAATGTGCGTAAAATATGCCTTTTGAAATGTTCGTTTTGAAATATGGACGTCCTTTGAATTTTTTGGTCGATATGTGACCCCAGGATTTGTTTTCAGGGCAGGTGTCATTTACAGGCCTGCCATGATTTTGAATATCAACTGACCATTAGCGCCGGGATTAAAGCTGCTGTTGCGTGAAACGGCCACAAGGTGGCAGCAGTTCTCCCTTACCAAATCTGGTTACTAGAGCAACAGAGCCTCAATGGAAGTCGTGTTCTAGATTGGAATTTAGAATGGAATGTGCCAGGAGAAAGCCCCTCAAGTTTGTCTCACTACTTCTTGTTCCTGTTTTTATTTATTTTTTTTATTTTCTATTACAGCAAGTTTGATTACAATGTTTGGCTTGTTGTAGGTGTAGAAGATGTGGTTCTTTTACACATATACAGATGTCTGTTCTTCCTGGGATCCTTTTCCCATGTACGTTAGGACAGAATGTTGAGTAGTCTTCTCTTGGTATTCCGTAGGTCTTTGGTGATTTTATATGTCACCTGTGTTTGATTATGTCTGTTAACCCCGATATCGTAATGAAACCAATCCTCACACCTTTCCATTGGTGAACCATAAGTTTGTTTAATGAATCTGTGATTGCCCTTCTCCGTGGAAATATCTGCCCTGGTATCCATTTTTAGGTAACACCTATAAGTGATATGATACGATATGTGTCTTTCACTTTCTGACTTACTCCAAGTCACGTGATTACCTCTAGACTCATCTACGGGGCTGCAAATGGCATTGTGTCCTTTTTTTCCTTGGCTTCTATTCTGCCTTAGCGAGGTCCATTTTCAACAATATGATTCCCTGAGGGTTGTGGATTAGCTGACCTGGGCAGCCTTACCCTGCCGGCCGGCCCTCCCCAGGTGTGCCTGGTTGAGGTCAATATAAACAGCGCTCCAGGCAGCAATAGCCCCTGAAGTTGTGCCTGACTCCATATTCTCTGCCCCGTCAGCAGTCTCGGGGCTGTGCTGGTGGGAGGGAGTGAGGGGCCAAGGCTTTGTTGGTGGCCCGGTGTGAGTGGGGCTCTGCTGGCCTTTCTGCAGGAGTTGCCAGGCTGCCACCTGTTAAGAAGAGGATGTGTCACCCATACATTCCGATGGAATTTCTCTCCGGACAGAGGTGAGGAAGGAAAAAAGCAGTGGGGGCCGGGACAGGAGGGGTATCTCAGGCAGGGCAATAGAAAGCTTCCAGAAGAGCGCCCGGGGCCAGGACCATCCTGGCTGGCCTGCAGGCACCAAGTTGGCCTGCGTGCTGTCGCTGGTGTGGCTCCACGGCCCTTCCTCTAGGCTCTCAAGCCCTTGTACATATTCAGGTGTTTTACCTGGGAAGGGTGGGAACAGTTCAGCAGCAGCTGGCCTGGGGCTCAGCTCACGTTTACTCACAGCTCCCTCAGCACGGTCCCCCAGCTTTGCAATGAGGACGCTCCTTGCATGGGGGGTGGGTTGCTGGCTGTATGGGAGGTGATTCCCCACCTCTGACCAATTTCAGAATTGTTTACTGCTGGAGCAAGTGCCCTGATAGGGTTTCCCTCTGTATAACTGGTGGGTTCAGGGTTTTTTTTTTCTTTTATGGTTCAAGTTAGATTTGATTCCTCTTTTATGTATTTATAGATATAAGCATGGAAATAATTCATTCCTATAAATACATCTGTGTGAAGGGAAGAACTTTTTTCTGTTTTATTTTAAAATTTTATTTTTTAAAATTTTGAAATTTAATTTTATTTATTTGTTTATACAGCAGGTTATTATTAGTTATGTATTTTATGCATATACATGTATACAGGTCAATCCCAATCTCCCAACTCATCCCACCACCACCACCCCATGGCTTCCCACACTTGGTGTCCATACGTTTGTTCTCTACCTCTGTGTCTCTATTTCTTCCCTGCAAACCAGTTCATCTGTACCATTTTTTAGGTTCCACCTATATGCATTAATATACAATATTTGTTTTCCTCTTTCTGACTTACTTCATTCTGTATGACAGTCTCTAGATCCATCGATGTCTCTACAAATGACCCAGTTTCATTCCTTTTTATGGCTGAGTAATATTCCATTTTATATATGTACCACATCTTTATCCATTCATCTGTCTGTGGGCATTTAGCTTGCTTCCATTACCTGGCTATTGTAAATAGTGCTGCAATGAACATTGTGGTGAATGTGCCTTTTTGATTTATGGTTTTCTCTGGGTATGTGCCCAGAAGTGGGATTGCTGGATCAGATGGTAATTCTATTTCTAGTTTTTTTAAGGAAACTCCATACTGTTCTCCATAGTGACTGTATCAATTTACATCCCCACCAATAGTGGAAGAGGGCTCCTTTTGTCCACACCCTCCCCAGAATTTGTTGTTTGTAGATTTTCTGATGATGCCGATTTTAACAGGTGTGGGGTGATACCTCATTGTAGTTTTGATTTGCATTTCTCTAATAATTAGTGCTGTTGAGCAGCTTTTCATGTGCGTCTTGGCCATCTCTGTGTCTTCTTTGAAGAAACGTCTCTTTAGATCTTCTGCCCATTTTTGTATTGGGTTGTTTGTTTTTTTAATAGTAAGCTGCATGAGCTGTTTATATATATATATTGGAGATTAAATCTTTGTCCATTGATTCATTTGCAACGATTTTCGCCCATTCTGAGGGATGCCTTTTTCCATTCCCGTTTTTTGAACAAAAAAGGAAAGAAAGAAAAAGAAGCAGAACACTAATGTGCGTAAAATATGCCTTTTGAAATGGTCGTTTTGAAATATGGACGTCCTTTGAATTTTTTGGTCGATATGTGACCCCAGGATTTGTTTTCAGGGCAGGTGTCATTTACAGGCCTGCAATGATTTTGAATATCAACTGACCATTAGCGCCGGGATTAAAGCTGCTGTTGCGTGAAACGGCCACAAGGTGGCAGCAGTTCTCCCTTACCAAATCTGGTTACTAGAGCAACAGAGCCTCAATGGAAGTCGTGTTCTAGATTGGAATTTAGAATGGAATGTGCCAGGAGAAAGCCCCTCAAGTTTGTCTCACTACTTCTTGTTCCTGTTTTTATTTATTTTTTTAATTTTCTATTACAGCAAGTTTGATTACAATGTTTGGCTTGTTGTAGGTGTAGAAGATGTGGTTCTTTTACACATATACAGATGTCTGTTCTTCCTGGGATCCTTTTCCCATGTACGTTAGGACAGAATGTTGAGTAGTCTTCTCTTGGTATTCCGTAGGTCTTTGGTGATTTTATATGTCACCTGTGTTTGATTATGTCTGTTAACCCCGATATCGTAATGAAACCAATCCTCACACCTTTCCATTGGTGAACCATAAGTTTGTTTAATGAATCTGTGATTGCCCTTCTCCGTGGAAATATCTGCCCTGGTATCCATTTTTAGGTAACACCTATAAGTGATATGATACGATATGTGTCTTTCACTTTCTGACTTACTCCAAGTCACGTGATTACCTCTAGACTCATCTACGGGGCTGCAAATGGCATTGTGTCCTTTTTTTCCTTGGCTTCTATTCTGCCTTAGCGAGGTCCATTTTCAACAATGTGATTCCCTGAGGGTTGTGGATTAGCTGACCTGGGCAGCCTTACCCTGCCGGCCGGCCCTCCCTAGGTGTGCCTGGTTGAGGTCAATATAAACAGCGCTCCAGGCAGCAATAGCCCCTGAAGTTGTGCCTGACTCCATATTCTCTGCCCCGTCAGCAGTCTCGGGGCTGTGCTGGTGGGAGGGAGTGAGGGGCCAAGGCTTTGTTGGTGGCCCGGTGTGAGTGGGGCTCTGCTGGCCTTTCTGCAGGAGTTGCCAGGCTGCCACCTGTTAAGAAGAGGATGTGTCACCCATACATTCTGATGGAATTTCTCTCCGGACAGAGGTGACGAAGGAAAAAAGCAGTGGGGGCCGGGACAGGAGGGGTATCTCAGGCAGGGCAATAGAAAGCTTCCAGAACAGCGCCCGGGGCCAGGACCATCCTGGCTGGCCTGCAGGCACCAAGTTGGCCTGCGTGCTGTCGCTGGTGTGGCTCCACGGCCCTTCCTCTAGGCTCTCAAGCCCTTGTACATATTCAGGTGTTTTACCTGGGAAGGGTGGGAACAGTTCAGCAGCAGCTGGCCTGGGGCTCAGCTCACGTTTACTCACAGCTGCCTCAGCACGGTCCCCCAGCTTTGCAATGAGGACGCTCCTTGCATGGGGGGTGGGTTGCTGGCTGTATGGGAGGTGATTCCCCACCTCTGACCAATTTCAGAATTGTTTACTGCTGGAGCAAGTGCCCTGATAGGGTTTCCCTCTGTATAACTGGTGGGTTCAGGGTTTTTTTTTTCTTTTATGGTTCAAGTTAGATTTGATTCCTCTTTTATGTATTTATAGATATAAGCATGGAAATAATTCATTCCTATAAATACATCTGTGTGAAGGGAAGAACTTTTTTCTGTTTTATTTTAAAATTTTATTTTTTAAAATTTTGAAATTTAATTTTATTTATTTGTTTATACAGCAGGTTATTATTAGTTATGTATTTTATGCATATACATGTATACAGGTCAATCCCAATCTCCCAACTCATCCCACCACCACCACCCCATGGCTTCCCACACTTGGTGTCCATACGTTTGTTCTCTACCTCTGTGTCTCTATTTCTTCCCTGAAAACCAGTTCATCTGTACCATTTTTTAGGTTCCACATATATGCATTAATATATAATATTTGTTTTCCTCTTTCTGACTTACTTCATTCTGTATGACAGTCTCTAGATCCATCGATGTCTCTACAAATGACCCTGTTTCATTCCTTTTTATGGCTGAGTAATATTCCATTTTATATATGTACCACATCTTTATCCATTCATCTGTCTGTGGGCATTTAGCTTGCTTCCATTACCTGGCTATTGTAAATAGTGCTGCAATGATCATTGTGGTGAATGTGCCTTTTTGATTTATGGTTTTCTCTGGGTATGTGCCCAGAAGTGGGATTGCTGGATCAGATGGTAATTCTATTTCTCGTTTTTTTAAGGAAACTCCATACTGTTCTCCATAGTGACTGTATCAATTTACATCCCCACCAATAGTGGAAGAGGGCTCCTTTTGTCCACACCCTCCCCAGAATTTGTTGTTTGTAGATTTTCTGATGATGCCGATTTTAACAGGTGTGGGGTGATACCTCATTGTAGTTTTGATTTGCATTTCTCTAATAATTAGTGCTGTTGAGCAGCTTTTCATGTGCGTCTTGGCCATCTCTGTGTCTTCTTTGAAGAAACGTCTCTTTAGATCTTCTGCCCATTTTTGTATTGGGTTGTTTGTTTTTTTAATAGTAAGCTGCATGAGCTGTTTATATATATATATATTGGAGATTAAATCTTTGTCCATTGATTCATTTGCAACGATTTTCGCCCATTCTGAGGGATGCCTTTTGCCATTCCCGTTTTTTGAACAAAAAAGGAAAGAAAGAAAAAGAAGCAGAACACTAATGTGCGTAAAATATGCCTTTTGAAATGGTCGTTTTGAAATATGGACGTCCTTTGAATTTTTTGGTCGATATGTGACCCCAGGATTTGTTTTCAGGGCAGGTGTCATTTACAGGCCTGCAATGATTTTGAATATCAACTGACCATTAGCGCCGGGATTAAAGCTGCTGTTGCGTGAAGCGGCCACAAGGTGGCAGCAGTTCTCCCTTACCAAATCTGGTTACTAGAGCAACAGAGCCTCAATGGAAGTCGTGTTCTAGATTGGAATTTAGAATGGAATGTGCCAGGAGAAAGCCCCTCAAGTTTGTCTCACTACTTCTTGTTCCTGTTTTTATTTATTTTTTTTATTTTCTATTACAGCAAGTTTGATTACAATGTTTGGCTTGTTGTAGGTGTAGAAGATGTGGTTCTTTTACACATATACAGATGTCTGTTCTTCCTGGGATCCTTTTCCCATGTACGTTAGGACAGAATGTTGAGTAGTCTTCTCTTGGTATTCCGTAGGTCTTTGGTGATTTTATATGTCACCTGTGTTTGATTATGTCTGTTAACCCCGATATCGTAATGAAACCAATCCTCACACCTTTCCATTGGTGAACCATAAGTTTGTTTAATGAATCTGTGATTGCCCTTCTCCGTGGAAATATCTGCCCTGGTATCCATTTTTAGGTAACACCTATAAGTGATATGATACGATATGTGTCTTTCACTTTCTGACTTACTCCAAGTCACGTGATTACCTCTAGACTCATCTACGGGGCTGCAAATGGCATTGTGTCCTTTTTTTCCTTGGCTTCTATTCTGCCTTAGCGAGGTCCATTTTCAACAATGTGATTCCCTGAGGGTTGTGGATTAGCTGACCTGGGCAGCCTTACCCTGCCGGCCGGCCCTCCCTAGGTGTGCCTGGTTGAGGTCAATATAAACAGCGCTCCAGGCAGCAATAGCCCCTGAAGTTGTGCCTGACTCCATATTCTCTGCCCCGTCAGCAGTCTCGGGGCTGTGCTGGTGGGAGGGAGTGAGGGGCCAAGGCTTTGTTGGTGGCCCGGTGTGAGTGGGGCTCTGCTGGCCTTTCTGCAGGAGTTGCCAGGCTGCCACCTGTTAAGAAGAGGATGTGTCACCCATACATTCCGATGGAATTTCTCTCCGGACAGAGGTGAGGAAGGAAAAAAGCAGTGGGGGCCGGGACAGGAGGGGTATCTCAGGCAGGGCAATAGAAAGCTTCCAGAAGAGCGCCCGGGGCCAGGACCATCCTGGCTGGCCTGCAGGCACCAAGTTGGCCTGCGTGCTGTCGCTGGTGTGGCTCCACGGCCCTTCCTCTAGGCTCTCAAGCCCTTGTACATATTCAGGTGTTTTACCTGGGAAGGGTGGGAACAGTTCAGCAGCAGCTGGCCTGGGGCTCAGCTCACGTTTACTCACAGCTGCCTCAGCACGGTCCCCCAGCTTTGCAATGAGGACGCTCCTTGCATGGGGGGTGGGTTGCTGGCTGTATGGGAGGTGATTCCCCACCTCTGACCAATTTCAGAATTGTTTACTGCTGGAGCAAGTGCCCTGATAGGGTTTCCCTCTGTATAACTGGTGGGTTCAGGGTTTTTTTTTTCTTTTATGGTTCAAGTTAGATTTGATTCCTCTTTTATGTATTTATAGATATAAGCATGGAAATAATTCATTCCTATAAATACATCTGTGTGAAGGGAAGAACTTTTTTCTGTTTTATTTTAAAATTTTATTTTTTAAAATTTTGAAATTTAATTTTATTTATTTGTTTATACAGCAGGTTATTATTAGTTATGTATTTTATGCATATACATGTATACAGGTCAATCCCAATCTCCCAACTCATCCCACCACCACCACCCCATGGCTTCCCACACTTGGTGTCCATACGTTTGTTCTCTACCTCTGTGTCTCTATTTCTTCCCTGAAAACCAGTTCATCTGTACCATTTTTTAGGTTCCACATATATGCATTAATATATAATATTTGTTTTCCTCTTTCTGACTTACTTCATTCTGTATGACAGTCTCTAGATCCATCGATGTCTCTACAAATGACCCAGTTTCATTCCTTTTTATGGCTGAGTAATATTCCATTTTATATATGTACCACATCTTTATCCATTCATCTGTCTGTGGGCATTTAGCTTGCTTCCATTACCTGGCTATTGTAAATAGTGCTGCAATGATCATTGTGGTGAATGTGCCTTTTTGATTTATGGTTTTCTCTGGGTATGTGCCCAGAAGTGGGATTGCTGGATCAGATGGTAATTCTATTTCTCGTTTTTTTAAGGAAACTCCATACTGTTCTCCATAGTGACTGTATCAATTTACATCCCCACCAATAGTGGAAGAGGGCTCCTTTTGTCCACACCCTCCCCAGAATTTGTTGTTTGTAGATTTTCTGATGATGCCGATTTTAACAGGTGTGGGGTGATACCTCATTGTAGTTTTGATTTGCATTTCTCTAATAATTAGTGCTGTTGAGCAGCTTTTCATGTGCGTCTTGGCCATCTCTGTGTCTTCTTTGAAGAAACGTCTCTTTAGATCTTCTGCCCATTTTTGTATTGGGTTGTTTGTTTTTTTAATAGTAAGCTGCATGAGCTGTTTATATATATATATATTGGAGATTAAATCTTTGTCCATTGATTCATTTGCAACGATTTTCGCCCATTCTGAGGGATGCCTTTTGCCATTCCCGTTTTTTGAACAAAAAAGGAAAGAAAGAAAAAGAAGCAGAACACTAATGTGCGTAAAATATGCCTTTTGAAATGGTCGTTTTGAAATATGGACGTCCTTTGAATTTTTTGGTCGATATGTGACCCCAGGATTTGTTTTCAGGGCAGGTGTCATTTACAGGCCTGCAATGATTTTGAATATCAACTGACCATTAGCGCCGGGATTAAAGCTGCTGTTGCGTGAAGCGGCCACAAGGTGGCAGCAGTTCTCCCTTACCAAATCTGGTTACTAGAGCAACAGAGCCTCAATGGAAGTCGTGTTCTAGATTGGAATTTAGAATGGAATGTGCCAGGAGAAAGCCCCTCAAGTTTGTCTCACTACTTCTTGTTCCTGTTTTTATTTATTTTTTTTATTTTCTATTACAGCAAGTTTGATTACAATGTTTGGCTTGTTGTAGGTGTAGAAGATGTGGTTCTTTTACACATATACAGATGTCTGTTCTTCCTGGGATCCTTTTCCCATGTACGTTAGGACAGAATGTTGAGTAGTCTTCTCTTGGTATTCCGTAGGTCTTTGGTGATTTTATATGTCACCTGTGTTTGATTATGTCTGTTAACCCCGATATCGTAATGAAACCAATCCTCACACCTTTCCATTGGTGAACCATAAGTTTGTTTAATGAATCTGTGATTGCCCTTCTCCGTGGAAATATCTGCCCTGGTATCCATTTTTAGGTAACACCTATAAGTGATATGATACGATATGTGTCTTTCACTTTCTGACTTACTCCAAGTCACGTGATTACCTCTAGACTCATCTACGGGGCTGCAAATGGCATTGTGTCCTTTTTTTCCTTGGCTTCTATTCTGCCTTAGCGAGGTCCATTTTCAACAATGTGATTCCCTGAGGGTTGTGGATTAGCTGACCTGGGCAGCCTTACCCTGCCTGCCGGCCCTCCCTAGGTGTGCCTGGTTGAGGTCAATATAAACAGCGCTCCAGGCAGCAATAGCCCCTGAAGTTGTGCCTGACTCCATATTCTCTGCCCCGTCAGCAGTCTCGGGGCTGTGCTGGTGGGAGGGAGTGAGGGGCCAAGGCTTTGTTGGTGGCCCGGTGTGAGTGGGGCTCTGCTGGCCTTTCTGCAGGAGTTGCCAGGCTGCCACCTGTTAAGAAGAGGATGTGTCACCCATACATTCCGATGGAATTTCTCTCCGGACAGAGGTGAGGAAGGAAAAAAGCAGTGGGGGCCGGGACAGGAGGGGTATCTCAGGCAGGGCAATAGAAAGCTTCCAGAAGAGCGCCCGGGGCCAGGACCATCCTGGCTGGCCTGCAGGCACCAAGTTGGCCTGCGTGCTGTCGCTGGTGTGGCTCCACGGCCCTTCCTCTAGGCTCTCAAGCCCTTGTACATATTCAGGTGTTTTACCTGGGAAGGGTGGGAACAGTTCAGCAGCAGCTGGCCTGGGGCTCAGCTCACGTTTACTCACAGCTGCCTCAGCACGGTCCCCCAGCTTTGCAATGAGGACGCTCCTTGCATGGGGGGTGGGTTGCTGGCTGTATGGGAGGTGATTCCCCACCTCTGACCAATTTCAGAATTGTTTACTGCTGGAGCAAGTGCCCTGATAGGGTTTCCCTCTGTATAACTGGTGGGTTCAGGGTTTTTTTTTTCTTTTATGGTTCAAGTTAGATTTGATTCCTCTTTTATGTATTTATAGATATAAGCATGGAAATAATTCATTCCTATAAATACATCTGTGTGAAGGGAAGAACTTTTTTCTGTTTTATTTTAAAATTTTATTTTTTTAAATTTTGAAATTTAATTTTATTTATTTGTTTATACAGCAGGTTATTATTAGTTATGTATTTTATGCATATACATGTATACAGGTCAATCCCAATCTCCCAACTCATCCCACCACCACCACCCCATGGCTTCCCACACTTGGTGTCCATACGTTTGTTCTCTACCTCTGTGTCTCTATTTCTTCCCTGAAAACCAGTTCATCTGTACCATTTTTTAGGTTCCACATATATGCATTAATATATAATATTTGTTTTCCTCTTTCTGACTTACTTCATTCTGTATGACAGTCTCTAGATCCATCGATGTCTCTACAAATGACCCAGTTTCATTCCTTTTTATGGCTGAGTAATATTCCATTTATATATGTACCACATCTTTATCCATTCATGTGTCTGTGGGCATTTAGCTTGCTTCCTTTACCTGGCTATTGTAAATAGTGCTGCAATGATCATTGTGGTGAATGTGCCTTTTTGATTTATGGTTTTCTCTGGGTATGTGCCCAGAAGTGGGATTGCTGGATCAGATGGTAATTCTATTTCTAGTTTTTTTAAGGAAACTCCATACTGTTCTCCATAGTGACTGTATCAATTTACATCCCCACCAATAGTGGAAGAGGGCTCCTTTTGTCCACACCCTCCCCAGAATTTGTTGTTTGTAGATTTTCTGATGATGCCGATTTTAACAGGTGTGGGGTGATACCTCATTGTAGTTTTGATTTGCATTTCTCTAATAATTAGTGCTGTTGAGCAGCTTTTCATGTGCGTCTTGGCCATCTCTGTGTCTTCTTTGAAGAAACGTCTCTTTAGATCTTCTGCCCATTTTTGTATTGGGTTGTTTGTTTTTTTAATAGTAAGCTGCATGAGCTGTTTATATATATATATATATATATATTGGAGATTAAATCTTTGTCCATTGATTCATTTGCAACGATTTTCGCCCATTCTGAGGGATGCCTTTTTCCATTCCCGTTTTTTGGACAAAAAAGGAAAGAAAGAAAAAGAAGCAGAACACTAATGTGCGTAAAATATGCCTTTTGAAATGGTCGTTTTGAAATATGGACGTCCTTTGAATTTTTTGGTCGATATGTGACCCCAGGATTTGTTTTCAGGGCAGGTGTCATTTACAGGCCTGCAATGATTTTGAATATCAACTGACCATTAGCGCCGGGATTAAAGCTGCTGTTGCGTGAAGCGGCCACAAGGTGGCAGCAGTTCTCCCTTACCAAATCTGGTTACTAGAGCAACAGAGTCTCAATGGAAGTCGTGTTCTAGATTGGAATTTAGAATGGAATGTGCCAGGAGAAAGCCCCTCAAGTTTGTCTCACTACTTCTTGTTCCTGTTTTTATTTATTTTTTTTATTTTCTATTACAGCAAGTTTGATTACAATGTTTGGCTTGTTGTAGGTGTAGAAGATGTGGTTCTTTTACACATATACAGATGTCTGTTCTTCCTGGGATCCTTTTCCCATGTACGTTAGGACAGAATGTTGAGTAGTCTTCTCTTGGTATTCCGTAGGTCTTTGGTGATTTTATATGTCACCTGTGTTTGATTATGTCTGTTAACCCCGATATCGTAATGAAACCAATCCTCACACCTTTCCATTGGTGAACCATAAGTTTGTTTAATGAATCTGTGATTGCCCTTCTCCGTGGAAATATCTGCCCTGGTATCCATTTTTAGGTAACACCTATAAGTGATATGATACGATATGTGTCTTTCACTTTCTGACTTACTCCAAGTCACGTGATTACCTCTAGACTCATCTATGGGGCTGCAAATGGCATTGTGTCCTTTTTTTCCTTGGCTTCTATTCTGCCTTAGCGAGGTCCATTTTCAACAATGTGATTCCCTGAGGGTTGTGGATTAGCTGACCTGGGCAGCCTTACCCTGCCGGCCGGCCCTCCCCAGGTGTGCCTGGTTGAGGTCAATATAAACAGCGCTCCAGGCAGCAATAGCCCCTGAAGTTGTGCCTGACTCCATATTCTCTGCCCCGTCAGCAGTCTCGGGGCTGTGCTGGTGGGAGGGAGTGAGGGGCCAAGGCTTTGTTGGTGGCCCGGTGTGAGTGGGGCTCTGCTGGCCTTTCTGCAGGAGTTGCCAGGCTGCCACCTGTTAAGAAGAGGATGTGTCACCCATACATTCTGATGGAATTTCTCTCCGGACAGAGGTGACGAAGGAAAAAAGCAGTGGGGGCCGGGACAGGAGGGGTATCTCAGGCAGGGCAATAGAAAGCTTCCAGAACAGCGCCCGGGGCCAGGACCATCCTGGCTGGCCTGCAGGCACCAAGTTGGCCTGCGTGCTGTCGCTGGTGTGGCTCCACGGCCCTTCCTCTAGGCTCTCAAGCCCTTGTACATATTCAGGTGTTTTACCTGGGAAGGGTGGGAACAGTTCAGCAGCAGCTGGCCTGGGGCTCAGCTCACGTTTACTCACAGCTGCCTCAGCACGGTCCCCCAGCTTTGCAATGAGGACGCTCCTTGCATGGGGGGTGGGTTGCTGGCTGTATGGGAGGTGATTCCCCACCTCTGACCAATTTCAGAATTGTTTACTGCTGGAGCAAGTGCCCTGATAGGGTTTCCCTCTGTATAACTGGTGGGTTCAGGGTTTTTTTTTTCTTTTATGGTTCAAGTTAGATTTGATTCCTCTTTTATGTATTTATAGATATAAGCATGGAAATAATTCATTCCTATAAATACATCTGTGTGAAGGGAAGAACTTTTTTCTGTTTTATTTTAAAATTTTATTTTTTTAAATTTTGAAATTTAATTTTATTTATTTGTTTATACAGCAGGTTATTATTAGTTATGTATTTTATGCATATACATGTATACAGGTCAATCCCAATCTCCCAACTCATCCCACCACCACCACCCCATGGCTTCCCACACTTGGTGTCCATACGTTTGTTCTCTACCTCTGTGTCTCTATTTCTTCCCTGAAAACCAGTTCATCTGTACCATTTTTTAGGTTCCACATATATGCATTAATATATAATATTTGTTTTCCTCTTTCTGACTTACTTCATTCTGTATGACAGTCTCTAGATCCATCGATGTCTCTACAAATGACCCAGTTTCATTCCTTTTTATGGCTGAGTGATATTCCATTTTATATATGTACCACATCTTTATCCATTCATCTGTCTGTGGGCATTTAGCTTGCTTCCATTACCTGGCTATTGTAAATAGTGCTGCAATGATCATTGTGGTGAATGTGCCTTTTTGATTTATGGTTTTCTCTGGGTATGTGCCCAGAAGTGGGATTGCTGGATCAGATGGTAATTCTATTTCTAGTTTTTTTAAGGAAACTCCATACTGTTCTCCATAGTGACTGTATCAATTTACATCCCCACCAATAGTGGAAGAGGGCTCCTTTTGTCCACACCCTCCCCAGAATTTGTTGTTTGTAGATTTTCTGATGATGCCGATTTTAACAGGTGTGGGGTGATACCTCATTGTAGTTTTGATTTGCATTTCTCTAATAATTAGTGCTGTTGAGCAGCTTTTCATGTGCGTCTTGGCCATCTCTGTGTCTTCTTTGAAGAAACGTCTCTTTAGATCTTCTGCCCATTTTTGTATTGGGTTGTTTGTTTTTTTAATATTAAGCTGCATGAGCTGTTTATATATATATATTGGAGATTAAATCTTTGTCCATTGATTCATTTGCAACGATTTTCGCCCATTCTGAGGGATGCCTTTTTCCATTCCCGTTTTTTGAACAAAAAAGGAAAGAAAGAAAAAGAAGCAGAACACTAATGTGCGTAAAATATGCCTTTTGAAATGGTCGTTTTGAAATATGGACGTCCTTTGAATTTTTCGGTCGATATGTGACCCCAGGATTTGTTTTCAGGGCAGGTGTCATTTACAGGCCTGCAATGATTTTGAATATCAACTGACCATTAGCGCCGGGATTAAAGCTGCTGTTGCGTGAAACGGCCACAAGGTGGCAGCAGTTCTCCCTTACCAAATCTGGTTACTAGAGCAACAGAGCCTCAATGGAAGTCGTGTTCTAGATTGGAATTTAGAATGGAATGTGCCAGGAGAAAGCCCCTCAAGTTTGTCTCACTACTTCTTGTTCCTGTTTTTATTTATTTTTTTAATTTACTATTACAGCAAGTTTGATTACAATGTTTGGCTTGTTGTAGGTGTAGAAGATGTGGTTCTTTTACACATATACAGATGTCTGTTCTTCCTGGGATCCTTTTCCCATGTACGTTAGGACAGAATGTTGAGTAGTCTTCTCTTGGTATTCCGTAGGTCTTTGGTGATTTTATATGTCACCTGTGTTTGATTATGTCTGTTAACCCCGATATCGTAATGAAACCAATCCTCACACCTTTCCATTGGTGAACCATAAGTTTGTTTAATGAATCTGTGATTGCCCTTCTCCGTGGAAATATCTGCCCTGGTATCCATTTTTAGGTAACACCTATAAGTGATATGATACGATATGTGTCTTTCACTTTCTGACTTACTCCAAGTCACGTGATTACCTCTAGACTCATCTACGGGGCTGCAAATGGCATTGTGTCCTTTTTTTCCTTGGCTTCTATTCTGCCTTAGCGAGGTCCATTTTCAACAATGTGATTCCCTGAGGGTTGTGGATTAGCTGACCTGGGCAGCCTTACCCTGCCGGCCGGCCCTCCCCAGGTGTGCCTGGTTGAGGT
This sequence comes from Mesoplodon densirostris, assembly GCF_025265405.1. NCBI lineage: Eukaryota > Metazoa > Chordata > Mammalia > Artiodactyla > Ziphiidae > Mesoplodon > Mesoplodon densirostris. The sequence goes on from NC_082661.1 coordinate 243,881,932, forward strand.
CAATATAAACAGCGCTCCAGGCAGCAATAGCCCCTGAAGTTGTGCCTGACTCCATATTCTCTGCCCCGTCAGCAGTCTCGGGGCTGTGCTGGTGGGAGGGAGTGAGGGGCCAAGGCTTTGTTGGTGGCCCGGTGTGAGTGGGGCTCTGCTGGCCTTTCTGCAGGAGTTGCCAGGCTGTCACCTGTTAAGAAGAGGATGTGTCACCCATACCTTCCGATGGAATTTCTCTCCGGACAGAGGTGAGGAAGGAAAAAAGCAGTGGGGGCCGGGACAGGAGTGGTATCTCAGGCAGGGCAATAGAAAGCTTCCAGAAGAGCGCCCGGGGCTAGGACCATCCTGGCTGGCCTGCAGGCACCAAGTTGGCCTGCGTGCTGTCGCTGGTGTGGCTCCACGGCCCTTCCTCTAGGCTTTCAAGCCCTTGTACATATTCAGGTGTTTTACCTGGGAAGGGTGGGAACAGTTCAGCAGCAGCTGGCCTGGGGCTCAGCTCACGTTTACTCACAGATGCCTCAGCACGGTCCCCCAGCTTTGCAATGAGGATGCTCCTTGCATGGGGGGTGGGTTGCTGGCTGTATGGGAGGTGATTCCCCACCTCTGACCAATTTCAGAATTGTTTACTGCTGGAGCAAGTGCCCTGATAGGGTTTCCCTCTGTATAACTGGTGGGTTCAGGGGTTTTTTTTCTTTTATGGTTCAAGTTAGATTTGATTCCTCTTTTATGTATTTATAGATATAAGCATGGAAATAATTCATTCCTATAAATACATCTGTGTGAAGGGAAGAACTTTTTTCTGTTTTATTTTAAAATTTTATTTTTTAAAATTTTGAAATTTAATTTTATTTATTTGTTTATACAGCAGGTTATTATTAGTTATGTATTTTATGCATATACATGTATACAGGTCAATCCCAATCTCCCAACTCATCCCACCACCACCACCCCATGGCTTCCCACACTTGGTGTCCATACGTTTGTTCTCTACCTCTGTGTCTCTATTTCTTCCCTGCAAACCAGTTCATCTGTACCATTTTTTAGGTTCCACATATATGCATTAATATACAATATTTGTTTTCCTCTTTCTGACATACTTCATTCTGTATGACAGTCTCTAGATCCATCGATGTCTCTACAAATGACCCAGTTTCATTCCTTTTTATGGCTGAGTAATATTCCATTTTATATATGTACCACATCTTTATCCATTCATCTGTCTGTGGGCATTTAGCTTGCTTCCATTACCTGGCTATTGTAAATAGTGCTGCAATGATCATTGTGGTGAATGTGCCTTTTTGATTTATGGTTTTCTCTGGGTATGTGCCCAGAAGTGGGATTGCTGGATCAGATGGTAATTCTCTTTCTAGTTTTTTTAAGGAAACTCCATACTGTTCTCCATAGTGACTGTATCAATTTACATCCCCACCAATAGTGGAAGAGGGCTCCTTTTGTCCACACCCTCCCCAGAATTTGTTGTTTGTAGATTTTCTGATGATGCCGATTTTAACAGGTGTGGGGTGATACCTCATTGTAGTTTTGATTTGCATTTCTCTAATAATTAGTGCTGTTGAGCAGCTTTTCATGTGCGTCTTGGCCATCTCTGTGTCTTCTTTGAAGAAACGTCTCTTTAGATCTTCTGCCCATTTTTGTATTGGGTTGTTTGTTTTTTTAATAGTAAGCTGCATGAGCTGTTTATATATATATATATATTGGAGATTAAATCTTTGTCCAATGATTCATTTGCAACGATTTTCGCCCATTCTGAGGGATGCCTTTTGCCATTCCCGTTTTTTGAACAAAAAAGGAAAGAAAGAAAAAGAAGCAGAACACTAATGTGCGTAAAATATGCCTTTTGAAATGGTCGTTTTGAAATATGGACGTCCTTTGAATTTTTTGGTCCATATGTGACCCCAGGATTTGTTTTCAGGGCAGGTGTCATTTACAGGCCTGCCATGATTTTGAATATCAACTGACCATTAGCGCTGGGATTAAAGCTGCTGTTGCGTGAAACGGCCACAAGGTGGCAGCAGTTCTCCCTTACCAAATCTGGTTACTAGAGCAACAGAGCCTCAATGGAAGTCGTGTTCTAGATTGGAATTTAGAATGGAATGTGCCAGGAGAAAGCCCCTCAAGTTTGTCTCACTACTTCTTGTTCCTGTTTTTATTTATTTTTTTTATTTTCTATTACAGCAAGTTTGATTACAATGTTTGGCTTGTTGTAGGTGTAGAAGATGTGGTTCTTTTACACATATACAGATGTCTGTTCTTCCTGGGATCCTTTTCCCATGTACGTTAGGACAGAATGTTGAGTAGTCTTCTCTTGGTATTCCGTAGGTCTTTGGTGATTTTATATGTCACCTGTGTTTGATTATGTCTGTTAACCCCGATATCGTAATGAAACCAATCCTCACACCTTTCCATTGGTGAACCATAAGTTTGTTTAATGAATCTGTGATTGCCCTTCTCCGTGGAAATATCTGCCCTGGTATCCATTTTTAGGTAACACCTATAAGTGATATGATACGATATGTGTCTTTCACTTTCTGACTTACTCCAAGTCACGTGATTACCTCTAGACTCATCTACGGGGCTGCAAATGGCATTGTGTCCTTTTTTTCCTTGGCTTCTATTCTGCCTTAGCGAGGTCCATTTTCAACAATGTGATTCCCTGAGGGTTGTGGATTAGCTGACCTGGGCAGCCTTACCCTGCCGGCCGGCCCTCCCTAGGTGTGCCTGGTTGAGGTCAATATAAACAGCGCTCCAGGCAGCAATAGCCCCTGAAGTTGTGCCTGACTCCATATTCTCTGCCCCGTCAGCAGTCTCGGGGCTGTGCTGGTGGGAGGGAGTGAGGGGCCAAGGCTTTGTTGGTGGCCCGGTGTGAGTGGGGCTCTGCTGGCCTTTCTGCAGGAGTTGCCAGGCTGTCACCTGTTAAGAAGAGGGTGTGTCACCCATACATTCCGATGGAATTTCTCTCCGGACAGAGGTGAGGAAGGAAAAAAGCAGTGGGGGCCGGGACAGGAGGGGTATCTCAGGCAGGGCAATAGAAAGCTTCCAGAAGAGCGCCCGGGGCCAGGACCATCCTGGCTGGCCTGCAGGCACCAAGTTGGCCTGCGTGCTGTCGCTGGTGTGGCTCCACGGCCCTTCCTCTAGGCTCTCAAGCCCTTGTACATATTCAGGTGTTTTACCTGGGAAGGGTGGGAACAGTTCAGCAGCAGCTGGCCTGGGGCTCAGCTCACGTTTACTCACAGCTGCCTCAGCACGGTCCCCCAGCTTTGCAATGAGGACGCTCCTTGCATGGGGGGTGGGTTGCTGGCTGTATGGGAGGTGATTCCCCACCTCTGACCAATTTCAGAATTGTTTACTGCTGGAGCAAGTGCCCTGATAGGGTTTCCCTCTGTATAACTGGTGGGTTCAGGGTTTTTTTTTTTCTTTTATGGTTCAAGTTAGATTTGATTCCTCTTTTATGTATTTATAGATATAAGCATGGAAATAATTCATTCCTATAAATACATCTGTGTGAAGGGAAGAACTTTTTTCTGTTTTATTTTAAAATTTTATTTTTTAAAATTTTGAAATTTAATTTTATTTATTTGTTTATACAGCAGGTTATTATTAGTTATGTATTTTATGCATATACATGTATACAGGTCAATCCCAATCTCCCAACTCATCCCACCACCACCACCCCATGGCTTCCCACACTTGGTGTCCATACGTTTGTTCTCTACCTCTGTGTCTCTATTTCTTCCCTGAAAACCAGTTCATCTGTACCATTTTTTAGGTTCCACATATATGCATTAATATACAATATTTGTTTTCCTCTTTCTGACTTACTTCATTCTGTATGACAGTCTCTAGATCCATCGATGTCTCTACAAATGACCCAGTTTCATTCCTTTTTATGGCTGAGTAATATTCCATTTTATATATGTACCACATCTTTATCCATTCATCTGTCTGTGGGCATTTAGCTTGCTTCCATTACCTGGCTATTGTAAATAGTGCTGCAATGATCATTGTGGTGAATGTGCCTTTTTGATTTATGGTTTTCTCTGGGTATGTGCCCAGAAGTGGGATTGCTGGATCAGATGGTAATTCTATTTCTAGTTTTTTTAAGGAAACTCCATACTGTTCTCCATAGTGACTGTATCAATTTACATCCCCACCAATAGTGGAAGAGGGCTCCTTTTGTCCACACCCTCCCCAGAATTTGTTGTTTGTAGATTTTCTGATGATGCCGATTTTAACAGGTGTGGGGTGATACCTCATTGTAGTTTTGATTTGCATTTCTCTAATAATTAGTGCTGTTGAGCAGCTTTTCATGTGCGTCTTGGCCATCTCTGTGTCTTCTTTGAAGAAACGTCTCTTTAGATCTTCTGCCCATTTTTGTATTGGGTTGTTTGTTTTTTTAATAGTAAGCTGCATGTGCTGTTTATATATATATATATTGGAGATTAAATCTTTGTCCATTGATTCATTTGCAACGATTTTCGCCCATTCTGAGGGATGCCTTTTGCCATTCCCGTTTTTTGAACAAAAAAGGAAAGAAAGAAAAAGAAGCAGAACACTAATGTGCGTAAAATATGCCTTTTGAAATGGTCGTTTTGAAATATGGACGTCCTTTGAATTTTTTGGTCGATATGTGACCCCAGGATTTGTTTTCAGGGCAGGTGTCATTTACAGGCCTGCAATGATTTTGAATATCAACTGACCATTAGCGCCGGGATTAAAGCTGCTGTTGCGTGAAGCGGCCACAAGGTGGCAGCAGTTCTCCCTTACCAAATCTGGTTACTAGAGCAACAGAGCCTCAATGGAAGTCGTGTTCTAGATTGGAATTTAGAATGGAATGTGCCAGGAGAAAGCCCCTCAAGTTTGTCTCACTACTTCTTGTTCCTGTTTTTATTTATTTTTTTAATTTACTATTACAGCAAGTTTGATTACAATGTTTGGCTTGTTGTAGGTGTAGAAGATGTGGTTCTTTTACACATATACAGATGTCTGTTCTTCCTGGGATCCTTTTCCCATGTACGTTAGGACAGAATGTTGAGTAGTCTTCTCTTGGTATTCCGTAGGTCTTTGGTGATTTTATATGTCACCTGTGTTTGATTATGTCTGTTAACCCCGATATCGTAATGAAACCAATCCTCACACCTTTCCATTGGTGAACCATAAGTTTGTTTAATGAATCTGTGATTGCCCTTCTCCGTGGAAATATCTGCCCTGGTATCCATTTTTAGGTAACACCTATAAGTGATATGATACGATATGTGTCTTTCACTTTCTGACTTACTCCAAGTCACGTGATTACCTCTAGACTCATCTACGGGGCTGCAAATGGCATTGTGTCCTTTTTTTCCTTGGCTTCTATTCTGCCTTAGCGAGGTCCATTTTCAACAATGTGATTCCCTGAGGGTTGTGGATTAGCTGACCTGGGCAGCCTTACCCTGCCGGCCGGCCCTCCCCAGGTGTGCCTGGTTGAGGTCAATATAAACAGCGCTCCAGGCAGCAATAGCCCCTGAAGTTGTGCCTGACTCCATATTCTCTGCCCCGTCAGCAGTCTCGGGGCTGTGCTGGTGGGAGGGAGTGAGGGGCCAAGGCTTTGTTGGTGGCCCGGTGTGAGTGGGGCTCTGCTGGCCTTTCTGCAGGAGTTGCCAGGCTGCCACCTGTTAAGAAGAGGATGTGTCACCCATACCTTCCGATGGAATTTCTCTCCGGACAGAGGTGAGGAAGGAAAAAAGCAGTGGGGGCCGGGACAGGAGTGGTATCTCAGGCAGGGCAATAGAAAGCTTCCAGAAGAGCGCCCGGGGCTAGGACCATCCTGGCTGGCCTGCAGGCACCAAGTTGGCCTGCGTGCTGTCGCTGGTGTGGCTCCACGGCCCTTCCTCTAGGCTTTCAAGCCCTTGTACATATTCAGGTGTTTTACCTGGGAAGGGTGGGAACAGTTCAGCAGCAGCTGGCCTGGGGCTCAGCTCACGTTTACTCACAGATGCCTCAGCACGGTCCCCCAGCTTTGCAATGAGGATGCTCCTTGCATGGGGGGTGGGTTGCTGGCTGTATGGGAGGTGATTCCCCACCTCTGACCAATTTCAGAATTGTTTACTGCTGGAGCAAGTGCCCTGATAGGGTTTCCCTCTGTATAACTGGTGGGTTCAGGGTTTTTTTTTCTTTTATGATTCAAGTTAGATTTGATTCCTCTTTTATGTATTTATAGATATAAGCATGGAAATAATTCATTCCTATAAATACATCTGTGTGAAGGGAAGAACTTTTTTCTGTTTTATTTTAAAATTTTATTTTTTAAAATTTTGAAATTTAATTTTATTTATTTGTTTATACAGCAGGTTATTATTAGTTATGTATTTTATGCATATACATGTATACAGGTCAATCCCAATCTCCCAACTCATCCCACCACCACCACCCCATGGCTTCCCACACTTGGTGTCCATACGTTTGTTCTCTACCTCTGTGTCTCTATTTCTTCCCTGCAAACCAGTTCATCTGTACCATTTTTTAGGTTCCACATATATGCATTAATATACAATATTTGTTTTCCTCTTTCTGACATACTTCATTCTGTATGACAGTCTCTAGATCCATCGATGTCTCTACAAATGACCCAGTTTCATTCCTTTTTATGGCTGAGTAATATTCCATTTTATATATGTACCACATCTTTATCCATTCATCTGTCTGTGGGCATTTAGCTTGCTTCCATTACCTGGCTATTGTAAATAGTGCTGCAATGATCATTGTGGTGAATGTGCCTTTTTGATTTATGGTTTTCTCTGGGTATGTGCCCAGAAGTGGGATTGCTGGATCAGATGGTAATTCTATTTCTAGTTTTTTTAAGGAAACTCCATACTGTTCTCCATAGTGACTGTATCAATTTACATCCCCACCAATAGTGGAAGAGGGCTCCTTTTGTCCACACCCTCCCCAGAATTTGTTGTTTGTAGATTTTCTGATGATGCCGATTTTAACAGGTGTGGGGTGATACCTCATTGTAGTTTTGATTTGCATTTCTCTAATAATTAGTGCTGTTGAGCAGCTTTTCATGTGCGTCTTGGCCATCTCTGTGTCTTCTTTGAAGAAACGTCTCTTTAGATCTTCTGCCCATTTTTGTATTGGGTTGTTTGTTTTTTTAATAGTAAGCTGCATGAGCTGTTTATATATATATATATTGGAGATTAAATCTTTGTCCAATGATTCATTTGCAACGATTTTCGCCCATTCTGAGGGATGCCTTTTGCCATTCCCGTTTTTTGAACAAAAAAGGAAAGAAAGAAAAAGAAGCAGAACACTAATGTGCGTAAAATATGCCTTTTGAAATGGTCGTTTTGAAATATGGACGTCCTTTGAATTTTTTGGTCGATATGTGACCCCAGGATTTGTTTTCAGGGCAGGTGTCATTTACAGGCCTGCCATGATTTTGAATATCAACTGACCATTAGCGCTGGGATTAAAGCTGCTGTTGCGTGAAACGGCCACAAGGTGGCAGCAGTTCTCCCTTACCAAATCTGGTTACTAGAGCAACAGAGCCTCAATGGAAGTCGTGTTCTAGATTGGAATTTAGAATGGAATGTGCCAGGAGAAAGCCCCTCAAGTTTGTCTCACTACTTCTTGTTCCTGTTTTTATTTATTTTTTTAATTTTCTATTACAGCAAGTTTGATTACAATGTTTGGCTTGTTGTAGGTGTAGAAGATGTGGTTCTTTTACACATATACAGATGTCTGTTCTTCCTGGGATCCTTTTCCCATGTACGTTAGGACAGAATGTTGAGTAGTCTTCTCTTGGTATTCCGTAGGTCTTTGGTGATTTTATATGTCACCTGTGTTTGATTATGTCTGTTAACCCCGATATCGTAATGAAACCAATCCTCACACCTTTCCATTGGTGAACCATAAGTTTGTTTAATGAATCTGTGATTGCCCTTCTCCGTGGAAATATCTGCCCTGGTATCCATTTTTAGGTAACACCTATAAGTGATATGATACGATATGTGTCTTTCACTTTCTGACTTACTCCAAGTCACGTGATTACCTCTAGACTCATCTACGGGGCTGCAAATGGCATTGTGTCCTATTTTTCCTTGGCTTCTATTCTGCCTTAGCGAGGTCCATTTTCAACAATGTGATTCCCTGAGGGTTGTGGATTAGCTGACCTGGGCAGCCTTACCCTGCCGGCCGGCCCTCCCTAGGTGTGCCTGGTTGAGGTCAATATAAACAGCGCTCCAGGCAGCAATAGCCCCTGAAGTTGTGCCTGACTCCATATTCTCTGCCCCGTCAGCAGTCTCGGGGCTGTGCTGGTGGGAGGGAGTGAGGGGCCAAGGCTTTGTTGGTGGCCCGGTGTGAGTGGGGCTCTGCTGGCCTTTCTGCAGGAGTTGCCAGGCTGTCACCTGTTAAGAAGAGGATGTGTCACCCATACATTCCGATGGAATTTCTCTCCGGACAGAGGTGAGGAAGGAAAAAAGCAGTGGGGGCCGGGACAGGAGTGGTATCTCAGGCAGGGCAATAGAAAGCTTCCAGAAGAGCGCCCGGGGCCAGGACCATCCTGGCTGGCCTGCAGGCACCAAGTTGGCCTGCGTGCTGTCGCTGGTGTGGCTCCACGGCCCTTCCTCTAGGCTCTCAAGCCCTTGTACATATTCAGGTGTTTTACCTGGGAAGGGTGGGAACAGTTCAGCAGCAGCTGGCCTGGGGCTCAGCTCACGTTTACTCACAGCTGCCTCAGCACGGTCCCCCAGCTTTGCAATGAGGACGCTCCTTGCATGGGGGGTGGGTTGCTGGCTGTATGGGAGGTGATTCCCCACCTCTGACCAATTTCAGAATTGTTTACTGCTGGAGCAAGTGCCCTGATAGGGTTTCCCTCTGTATAACTGGTGGGTTCAGGGTTTTTTTTTTTCTTTTATGGTTCAAGTTAGATTTGATTCCTCTTTTATGTATTTATAGATATAAGCATGGAAATAATTCATTCCTATAAATACATCTGTGTGAAGGGAAGAACTTTTTTCTGTTTTATTTTAAAATTTTATTTTTTAAAATTTTGAAATTTAATTTTATTTATTTGTTTATACAGCAGGTTATTATTAGTTATGTATTTTATGCATATACATGTATACAGGTCAATCCCAATCTCCCAACTCATCCCACCACCACCACCCCATGGCTTCCCACACTTGGTGTCCATACGTTTGTTCTCTACCTCTGTGTCTCTATTTCTTCCCTGAAAACCAGTTCATCTGTACCATTTTTTAGGTTCCACATATATGCATTAATATACAATATTTGTTTTCCTCTTTCTGACTTACTTCATTCTGTATGACAGTCTCTAGATCCATCGATGTCTCTACAAATGACCCAGTTTCATTCCTTTTTATGGCTGAGTAATATTCCATTTTATATATGTACCACATCTTTATCCATTCATCTGTCTGTGGGCATTTAGCTTGCTTCCATTACCTGGCTATTGTAAATAGTGCTGCAATGATCATTGTGGTGAATGTGCCTTTTTGATTTATGGTTTTCTCTGGGTATGTGCCCAGAAGTGGGATTGCTGGATCAGATGGTAATTCTATTTCTAGTTTTTTTAAGGAAACTCCATACTGTTCTCCATAGTGACTGTATCAATTTACATCCCCACCAATAGTGGAAGAGGGCTCCTTTTGTCCACACCCTCCCCAGAATTTGTTGTTTGTAGATTTTCTGATGATGCCGATTTTAACAGGTGTGGGGTGATACCTCATTGTAGTTTTGATTTGCATTTCTCTAATAATTAGTGCTGTTGAGCAGCTTTTCATGTGCGTCTTGGCCATCTCTGTGTCTTCTTTGAAGAAACGTCTCTTTAGATCTTCTGCCCATTTTTGTATTGGGTTGTTTGTTTTTTTAATAGTAAGCTGCATGTGCTGTTTATATATATATATATTGGAGATTAAATCTTTGTCCATTGATTCATTTGCAACGATTTTCGCCCATTCTGAGGGATGCCTTTTGCCATTCCCGTTTTTTGAACAAAAAAGGAAAGAAAGAAAAAGAAGCAGAACACTAATGTGCGTAAAATATGCCTTTTGAAATGGTCGTTTTGAAATATGGACGTCCTTTGAATTTTTTGGTCGATATGTGACCCCAGGATTTGTTTTCAGGGCAGGTGTCATTTACAGGCCTGCAATGATTTTGAATATCAACTGACCATTAGCGCCGGGATTAAAGCTGCTGTTGCGTGAAGCGGCCACAAGGTGGCAGCAGTTCTCCCTTACCAAATCTGGTTACTAGAGCAACAGAGCCTCAATGGAAGTCGTGTTCTAGATTGGAATTTAGAATGGAATGTGCCAGGAGAAAGCCCCTCAAGTTTGTCTCACTACTTCTTGTTCCTGTTTTTATTTATTTTTTTAATTTACTATTACAGCAAGTTTGATTACAATGTTTGGCTTGTTGTAGGTGTAGAAGATGTGGTTCTTTTACACATATACAGATGTCTGTTCTTCCTGGGATCCTTTTCCCATGTACGTTAGGACAGAATGTTGAGTAGTCTTCTCTTGGTATTCCGTAGGTCTTTGGTGATTTTATATGTCACCTGTGTTTGATTATGTCTGTTAACCCCGATATCGTAATGAAACCAATCCTCACACCTTTCCATTGGTGAACCATAAGTTTGTTTAATGAATCTGTGATTGCCCTTCTCCGTGGAAATATCTGCCCTGGTATCCATTTTTAGGTAACACCTATAAGTGATATGATACGATATGTGTCTTTCACTTTCTGACTTACTCCAAGTCACGTGATTACCTCTAGACTCATCTACGGGGCTGCAAATGGCATTGTGTCCTTTTTTTCCTTGGCTTCTATTCTGCCTTAGCGAGGTCCATTTTCAACAATGTGATTCCCTGAGGGTTGTGGATTAGCTGACCTGGGCAGCCTTACCCTGCCGGCCGGCCCTCCCCAGGTGTGCCTGGTTGAGGTCAATATAAACAGCGCTCCAGGCAGCAATAGCCCCTGAAGTTGTGCCTGACTCCATATTCTCTGCCCCGTCAGCAGTCTCGGGGCTGTGCTGGTGGGAGGGAGTGAGGGGCCAAGGCTTTGTTGGTGGCCCGGTGTGAGTGGGGCTCTGCTGGCCTTTCTGCAGGAGTTGCCAGGCTGCCACCTGTTAAGAAGAGGATGTGTCACCCATACCTTCCGATGGAATTTCTCTCCGGACAGAGGTGAGGAAGGAAAAAAGCAGTGGGGGCCGGGACAGGAGTGGTATCTCAGGCAGGGCAATAGAAAGCTTCCAGAAGAGCGCCCGGGGCTAGGACCATCCTGGCTGGCCTGCAGGCACCAAGTTGGCCTGCGTGCTGTCGCTGGTGTGGCTCCACGGCCCTTCCTCTAGGCTTTCAAGCCCTTGTACATATTCAGGTGTTTTACCTGGGAAGGGTGGGAACAGTTCAGCAGCAGCTGGCCTGGGGCTCAGCTCATGTTTACTCACAGATGCCTCAGCACGGTCCCCCAGCTTTGCAATGAGGATGCTCCTTGCATGGGGGGTGGGTTGCTGGCTGTATGGGAGGTGATTCCCCACCTCTGACCAATTTCAGAATTGTTTACTGCTGGAGCAAGTGCCCTGATAGGGTTTCCCTCTGTATAACTGGTGGGTTCAGGGTTTTTTTTTCTTTTATGATTCAAGTTAGATTTGATTCCTCTTTTATGTATTTATAGATATAAGCATGGAAATAATTCATTCCTATAAATACATCTGTGTGAAGGGAAGAACTTTTTTCTGTTTTATTTTAAAATTTTATTTTTTAAAATTTTGAAATTTAATTTTATTTATTTGTTTATACAGCAGGTTATTATTAGTTATGTATTTTATGCATATACATGTATACAGGTCAATCCCAATCTCCCAACTCATCCCACCACCACCACCCCATGGCTTCCCACACTTGGTGTCCATACGTTTGTTCTCTACCTCTGTGTCTCTATTTCTTCCCTGCAAACCAGTTCATCTGTACCATTTTTTAGGTTCCACATATATGCATTAATATACAATATTTGTTTTCCTCTTTCTGACATACTTCATTCTGTATGACAGTCTCTAGATCCATCGATGTCTCTACAAATGACCCAGTTTCATTCCTTTTTATGGCTGAGTAATATTCCATTTTATATATGTACCACATCTTTATCCATTCATCTGTCTGTGGGCATTTAGCTTGCTTCCATTACCTGGCTATTGTAAATAGTGCTGCAATGATCATTGTGGTGAATGTGCCTTTTTGATTTATGGTTTTCTCTGGGTATGTGCCCAGAAGTGGGATTGCTGGATCAGATGGTAATTCTATTTCTAGTTTTTTTAAGGAAACTCCATACTGTTCTCCATAGTGACTGTATCAATTTACATCCCCACCAATAGTGGAAGAGGGCTCCTTTTGTCCACACCCTCCCCAGAATTTGTTGTTTGTAGATTTTCTGATGATGCCGATTTTAACAGGTGTGGGGTGATACCTCATTGTAGTTTTGATTTGCATTTCTCTAATAATTAGTGCTGTTGAGCAGCTTTTCATGTGCGTCTTGGCCATCTCTGTGTCTTCTTTGAAGAAACGTCTCTTTAGATCTTCTGCCCATTTTTGTATTGGGTTGTTTGTTTTTTTAATAGTAAGCTGCATGAGCTGTTTATATATATATATATTGGAGATTAAATCTTTGTCCAATGATTCATTTGCAACGATTTTCGCCCATTCTGAGGGATGCCTTTTGCCATTCCCGTTTTTTGAACAAAAAAGGAAAGAAAGAAAAAGAAGCAGAACACTAATGTGCGTAAAATATGCCTTTTGAAATGGTCGTTTTGAAATATGGACGTCCTTTGAATTTTTTGGTCGATATGTGACCCCAGGATTTGTTTTCAGGGCAGGTGTCATTTACAGGCCTGCCATGATTTTGAATATCAACTGACCATTAGCGCTGGGATTAAAGCTGCTGTTGCGTGAAACGGCCACAAGGTGGCAGCAGTTCTCCCTTACCAAATCTGGTTACTAGAGCAACAGAGCCTCAATGGAAGTCGTGTTCTAGATTGGAATTTAGAATGGAATGTGCCAGGAGAAAGCCCCTCAAGTTTGTCTCACTACTTCTTGTTCCTGTTTTTATTTATTTTTTTAATTTTCTATTACAGCAAGTTTGATTACAATGTTTGGCTTGTTGTAGGTGTAGAAGATGTGGTTCTTTTACACATATACAGATGTCTGTTCTTCCTGGGATCCTTTTCCCATGTACGTTAGGACAGAATGTTGAGTAGTCTTCTCTTGGTATTCCGTAGGTCTTTGGTGATTTTATATGTCACCTGTGTTTGATTATGTCTGTTAACCCCGATATCGTAATGAAACCAATCCTCACACCTTTCCATTGGTGAACCATAAGTTTGTTTAATGAATCTGTGATTGCCCTTCTCCGTGGAAATATCTGCCCTGGTATCCATTTTTAGGTAACACCTATAAGTGATATGATACGATATGTGTCTTTCACTTTCTGACTTACTCCAAGTCACGTGATTACCTCTAGACTCATCTACGGGGCTGCAAATGGCATTGTGTCCTATTTTTCCTTGGCTTCTATTCTGCCTTAGCGAGGTCCATTTTCAACAATGTGATTCCCTGAGGGTTGTGGATTAGCTGACCTGGGCAGCCTTACCCTGCCGGCCGGCCCTCCCTAGGTGTGCCTGGTTGAGGTCAATATAAACAGCGCTCCAGGCAGCAATAGCCCCTGAAGTTGTGCCTGACTCCATATTCTCTGCCCCGTCAGCAGTCTCGGGGCTGTGCTGGTGGGAGGGAGTGAGGGGCCAAGGCTTTGTTGGTGGCCCGGTGTGAGTGGGGCTCTGCTGGCCTTTCTGCAGGAGTTGCCAGGCTGTCACCTGTTAAGAAGAGGATGTGTCACCCATACATTCCGATGGAATTTCTCTCCGGACAGAGGTGAGGAAGGAAAAAAGCAGTGGGGGCCGGGACAGGAGTGGTATCTCAGGCAGGGCAATAGAAAGCTTCCAGAAGAGCGCCCGGGGCCAGGACCATCCTGGCTGGCCTGCAGGCACCAAGTTGGCCTGCGTGCTGTCGCTGGTGTGGCTCCACGGCCCTTCCTCTAGGCTCTCAAGCCCTTGTACATATTCAGGTGTTTTACCTGGGAAGGGTGGGAACAGTTCAGCAGCAGCTGGCCTGGGGCTCAGCTCACGTTTACTCACAGCTGCCTCAGCACGGTCCCCCAGCTTTGCAATGAGGACGCTCCTTGCATGGGGGGTGGGTTGCTGGCTGTATGGGAGGTGATTCCCCACCTCTGACCAATTTCAGAATTGTTTACTGCTGGAGCAAGTGCCCTGATAGGGTTTCCCTCTGTATAACTGGTGGGTTCAGGGTTTTTTTTTTTCTTTTATGGTTCAAGTTAGATTTGATTCCTCTTTTATGTATTTATAGATATAAGCATGGAAATAATTCATTCCTATAAATACATCTGTGTGAAGGGAAGAACTTTTTTCTGTTTTATTTTAAAATTTTATTTTTTAAAATTTTGAAATTTAATTTTATTTATTTGTTTATACAGCAGGTTATTATTAGTTATGTATTTTATGCATATACATGTATACAGGTCAATCCCAATCTCCCAACTCATCCCACCACCACCACCCCATGGCTTCCCACACTTGGTGTCCATACGTTTGTTCTCTACCTCTGTGTCTCTATTTCTTCCCTGAAAACCAGTTCATCTGTACCATTTTTTAGGTTCCACATATATGCATTAATATACAATATTTGTTTTCCTCTTTCTGACTTACTTCATTCTGTATGACAGTCTCTAGATCCATCGATGTCTCTACAAATGACCCAGTTTCATTCCTTTTTATGGCTGAGTAATATTCCATTTTATATATGTACCACATCTTTATCCATTCATCTGTCTGTGGGCATTTAGCTTGCTTCCATTACCTGGCTATTGTAAATAGTGCTGCAATGATCATTGTGGTGAATGTGCCTTTTTGATTTATGGTTTTCTCTGGGTATGTGCCCAGAAGTGGGATTGCTGGATCAGATGGTAATTCTATTTCTAGTTTTTTTAAGGAAACTCCATACTGTTCTCCATAGTGACTGTATCAATTTACATCCCCACCAATAGTGGAAGAGGGCTCCTTTTGTCCACACCCTCCCCAGAATTTGTTGTTTGTAGATTTTCTGATGATGCCGATTTTAACAGGTGTGGGGTGATACCTCATTGTAGTTTTGATTTGCATTTCTCTAATAATTAGTGCTGTTGAGCAGCTTTTCATGTGCGTCTTGGCCATCTCTGTGTCTTCTTTGAAGAAACGTCTCTTTAGATCTTCTGCCCATTTTTGTATTGGGTTGTTTGTTTTTTTAATAGTAAGCTGCATGTGCTGTTTATATATATATATATTGGAGATTAAATCTTTGTCCATTGATTCATTTGCAACGATTTTCGCCCATTCTGAGGGATGCCTTTTGCCATTCCCGTTTTTTGAACAAAAAAGGAAAGAAAGAAAAAGAAGCAGAACACTAATGTGCGTAAAATATGCCTTTTGAAATGGTCGTTTTGAAATATGGACGTCCTTTGAATTTTTTGGTCGATATGTGACCCCAGGATTTGTTTTCAGGGCAGGTGTCATTTACAGGCCTGCAATGATTTTGAATATCAACTGACCATTAGCGCCGGGATTAAAGCTGCTGTTGCGTGAAGCGGCCACAAGGTGGCAGCAGTTCTCCCTTACCAAATCTGGTTACTAGAGCAACAGAGCCTCAATGGAAGTCGTGTTCTAGATTGGAATTTAGAATGGAATGTGCCAGGAGAAAGCCCCTCAAGTTTGTCTCACTACTTCTTGTTCCTGTTTTTATTTATTTTTTTTATTTTCTATTACAGCAAGTTTGATTACAATGTTTGGCTTGTTGTAGGTGTAGAAGATGTGGTTCTTTTACACATATACAGATGTCTGTTCTTCCTGGGATCCTTTTCCCATGTACGTTAGGACAGAATGTTGAGTAGTCTTCTCTTGGTATTCCGTAGGTCTTTGGTGATTTTATATGTCACCTGTGTTTGATTATGTCTGTTAACCCCGATATCGTAATGAAACCAATCCTCACACCTTTCCATTGGTGAACCATAAGTTTGTTTAATGAATCTGTGATTGCCCTTCTCCGTGGAAATATCTGCCCTGGTATCCATTTTTAGGTAACACCTATAAGTGATATGATACGATATGTGTCTTTCACTTTCTGACTTACTCCAAGTCACGTGATTACCTCTAGACTCATCTACGGGGCTGCAAATGGCATTGTGTCCTTTTTTTCCTTGGCTTCTATTCTGCCTTAGCGAGGTCCATTTTCAACAATGTGATTCCCTGAGGGTTGTGGATTAGCTGACCTGGGCAGCCTTACCCTGCCGGCCGGCCCTCCCCAGGTGTGCCTGGTTGAGGTCAATATAAACAGCGCTCCAGGCAGCAATAGCCCCTGAAGTTGTGCCTGACTCCATATTCTCTGCCCCGTCAGCAGTCTCGGGGCTGTGCTGGTGGGAGGGAGTGAGGGGCCAAGGCTTTGTTGGTGGCCCGGTGTGAGTGGGGCTCTGCTGGCCTTTCTGCAGGAGTTGCCAGGCTGCCACCTGTTAAGAAGAGGATGTGTCACCCATACCTTCCGATGGAATTTCTCTCCGGACAGAGGTGAGGAAGGAAAAAAGCAGTGGGGGCCGGGACAGGAGTGGTATCTCAGGCAGGGCAATAGAAAGCTTCCAGAAGAGCGCCCGGGGCTAGGACCATCCTGGCTGGCCTGCAGGCACCAAGTTGGCCTGCGTGCTGTCGCTGGTGTGGCTCCACGGCCCTTCCTCTAGGCTTTCAAGCCCTTGTACATATTCAGGTGTTTTACCTGGGAAGGGTGGGAACAGTTCAGCAGCAGCTGGCCTGGGGCTCAGCTCACGTTTACTCACAGATGCCTCAGCACGGTCCCCCAGCTTTGCAATGAGGATGCTCCTTGCATGGGGGGTGGGTTGCTGGCTGTATGGGAGGTGATTCCCCACCTCTGACCAATTTCAGAATTGTTTACTGCTGGAGCAAGTGCCCTGATAGGGTTTCCCTCTGTATAACTGGTGGGTTCAGGGTTTTTTTTTCTTTTATGGTTCAAGTTAGATTTGATTCCTCTTTTATGTATTTATAGATATAAGCATGGAAATAATTCATTCCTATAAATACATCTGTGTGAAGGGAAGAACTTTTTTCTGTTTTATTTTAAAATTTTATTTTTTAAAATTTTGAAATTTAATTTTATTTATTTGTTTATACAGCAGGTTATTATTAGTTATGTATTTTATGCATATACATGTATACAGGTCAATCCCAATCTCCCAACTCATCCCACCACCACCACCCCATGGCTTCCCACACTTGGTGTCCATACGTTTGTTCTCTACCTCTGTGTCTCTATTTCTTCCCTGCAAACCAGTTCATCTGTACCATTTTTTAGGTTCCACATATATGCATTAATATACAATATTTGTTTTCCTCTTTCTGACATACTTCATTCTGTATGACAGTCTCTAGATCCATCGATGTCTCTACAAATGACCCAGTTTCATTCCTTTTTATGGCTGAGTAATATTCCATTTTATATATGTACCACATCTTTATCCATTCATCTGTCTGTGGGCATTTAGCTTGCTTCCATTACCTGGCTATTGTAAATAGTGCTGCAATGATCATTGTGGTGAATGTGCCTTTTTGATTTATGGTTTTCTCTGGGTATGTGCCCAGAAGTGGGATTGCTGGATCAGATGGTAATTCTATTTCTAGTTTTTTTAAGGAAACTCCATACTGTTCTCCATAGTGACTGTATCAATTTACATCCCCACCAATAGTGGAAGAGGGCTCCTTTTGTCCACACCCTCCCCAGAATTTGTTGTTTGTAGATTTTCTGATGATGCCGATTTTAACAGGTGTGGGGTGATACCTCATTGTAGTTTTGATTTGCATTTCTCTAATAATTAGTGCTGTTGAGCAGCTTTTCATGTGCGTCTTGGCCATCTCTGTGTCTTCTTTGAAGAAACGTCTCTTTAGATCTTCTGCCCATTTTTGTATTGGGTTGTTTGTTTTTTTAATAGTAAGCTGCATGAGCTGTTTATATATATATATAGGAGATTAAATCTTTGTCCAATGATTCATTTGCAACGATTTTCGCCCATTCTGAGGGATGCCTTTTGCCATTCCCGTTTTTTGAACAAAAAAGGAAAGAAAGAAAAAGAAGCAGAACACTAATGTGCGTAAAATATGCCTTTTGAAATGGTCGTTTTGAAATATGGACGTCCTTTGAATTTTTTGGTCGATATGTGACCCCAGGATTTGTTTTCAGGGCAGGTGTCATTTACAGGCCTGCCATGATTTTGAATATCAACTGACCATTAGCGCTGGGATTAAAGCTGCTGTTGCGTGAAACGGCCACAAGGTGGCAGCAGTTCTCCCTTACCAAATCTGGTTACTAGAGCAACAGAGCCTCAATGGAAGTCGTGTTCTAGATTGGAATTTAGAATGGAATGTGCCAGGAGAAAGCCCCTCAAGTTTGTCTCACTACTTCTTGTTCCTGTTTTTATTTATTTTTTTAATTTTCTATTACAGCAAGTTTGATTACAATGTTTGGCTTGTTGTAGGTGTAGAAGATGTGGTTCTTTTACACATATACAGATGTCTGTTCTTCCTGGGATCCTTTTCCCATGTACGTTAGGACAGAATGTTGAGTAGTCTTCTCTTGGTATTCCGTAGGTCTTTGGTGATTTTATATGTCACCTGTGTTTGATTATGTCTGTTAACCCCGATATCGTAATGAAACCAATCCTCACACCTTTCCATTGGTGAACCATAAGTTTGTTTAATGAATCTGTGATTGCCCTTCTCCGTGGAAATATCTGCCCTGGTATCCATTTTTAGGTAACACCTATAAGTGATATGATACGATATGTGTCTTTCACTTTCTGACTTACTCCAAGTCACGTGATTACCTCTAGACTCATCTACGGGGCTGCAAATGGCATTGTGTCCTTTTTTTCCTTGGCTTCTATTCTGCCTTAGCGAGGTCCATTTTCAACAATGTGATTCCCTGAGGGTTGTGGATTAGCTGACCTGGGCAGCCTTACCCTGCCGGCCGGCCCTCCCTAGGTGTGCCTGGTTGAGGTCAATATAAACAGCGCTCCAGGCAGCAATAGCCCCTGAAGTTGTGCCTGACTCCATATTCTCTGCCCCGTCAGCAGTCTCGGGGCTGTGCTGGTGGGAGGGAGTGAGGGGCCAAGGCTTTGTTGGTGGCCCGGTGTGAGTGGGGCTCTGCTGGCCTTTCTGCAGGAGTTGCCAGGCTGTCACCTGTTAAGAAGAGGGTGTGTCACCCATACATTCCGATGGAATTTCTCTCCGGACAGAGGTGAGGAAGGAAAAAAGCAGTGGGGGCCGGGACAGGAGTGGTATCTCAGGCAGGGCAATAGAAAGCTTCCAGAAGAGCGCCCGGGGCCAGGACCATCCTGGCTGGCCTGCAGGCACCAAGTTGGCCTGCGTGCTGTCGCTGGTGTGGCTCCACGGCCCTTCCTCTAGGCTCTCAAGCCCTTGTACATATTCAGGTGTTTTACCTGGGAAGGGTGGGAACAGTTCAGCAGCAGCTGGCCTGGGGCTCAGCTCACGTTTACTCACAGCTGCCTCAGCACGGTCCCCCAGCTTTGCAATGAGGACGCTCCTTGCATGGGGGGTGGGTTGCTGGCTGTATGGGAGGTGATTCCCCACCTCTGACCAATTTCAGAATTGTTTACTGCTGGAGCAAGTGCCCTGATAGGGTTTCCCTCTGTATAACTGGTGGGTTCAGGGTTTTTTTTTTTCTTTTATGGTTCAAGTTAGATTTGATTCCTCTTTTATGTATTTATAGATATAAGCATGGAAATAATTCATTCCTATAAATACATCTGTGTGAAGGGAAGAACTTTTTTCTGTTTTATTTTAAAATTTTATTTTTTAAAATTTTGAAATTTAATTTTATTTATTTGTTTATACAGCAGGTTATTATTAGTTATGTATTTTATGCATATACATGTATACAGGTCAATCCCAATCTCCCAACTCATCCCACCACCACCACCCCATGGCTTCCCACACTTGGTGTCCATACGTTTGTTCTCTACCTCTGTGTCTCTATTTCTTCCCTGAAAACCAGTTCATCTGTACCATTTTTTAGGTTCCACATATATGCATTAATATACAATATTTGTTTTCCTCTTTCTGACTTACTTCATTCTGTATGACAGTCTCTAGATCCATCGATGTCTCTACAAATGACCCAGTTTCATTCCTTTTTATGGCTGAGTAATATTCCATTTTATATATGTACCACATCTGTATCCATTCATCTGTCTGTGGGCATTTAGCTTGCTTCCATTACCTGGCTATTGTAAATAGTGCTGCAATGATCATTGTGGTGAATGTGCCTTTTTGATTTATGGTTTTCTCTGGGTATGTGCCCAGAAGTGGGATTGCTGGATCAGATGGTAATTCTATTTCTAGTTTTTTTAAGGAAACTCCATACTGTTCTCCATAGTGACTGTATCAATTTACATCCCCACCAATAGTGGAAGAGGGCTCCTTTTGTCCACACCCTCCCCAGAATTTGTTGTTTGTAGATTTTCTGATGATGCCGATTTTAACAGGTGTGGGGTGATACCTCATTGTAGTTTTGATTTGCATTTCTCTAATAATTAGTGCTGTTGAGCAGCTTTTCATGTGCGTCTTGGCCATCTCTGTGTCTTCTTTGAAGAAACATCTCTTTAGATCTTCTGCCCATTTTTGTATTGGGTTGTTTGTTTTTTTAATAGTAAGCTGCATGTGCTGTTTATATATATATATATTGGAGATTAAATCTTTGTCCATTGATTCATTTGCAACGATTTTCGCCCATTCTGAGGGATGCCTTTTGCCATTCCCGTTTTTTGAACAAAAAAGGAAAGAAAGAAAAAGAAGCAGAACACTAATGTGCGTAAAATATGCCTTTTGAAATGGTCGTTTTGAAATATGGACGTCCTTTGAATTTTTTGGTCGATATGTGACCCCAGGATTTGTTTTCAGGGCAGGTGTCATTTACAGGCCTGCAATGATTTTGAATATCAACTGACCATTAGCGCCGGGATTAAAGCTGCTGTTGCGTGAAGCGGCCACAAGGTGGCAGCAGTTCTCCCTTACCAAATCTGGTTTCTAGAGCAACAGAGCCTCAATGGAAGTCGTGTTCTAGATTGGAATTTAGAATGGAATGTGCCAGGAGAAAGCCCCTCAAGTTTGTCTCACTACTTCTTGTTCCTGTTTTTATTTATTTTTTTTATTTTCTATTACAGCAAGTTTGATTACAATGTTTGGCTTGTTGTAGGTGTAGAAGATGTGGTTCTTTTACACATATACAGATGTCTGTTCTTCCTGGGATCCTTTTCCCATGTACGTTAGGACAGAATGTTGAGTAGTCTTCTCTTGGTATTCCGTAGGTCTTTGGTGATTTTATATGTCACCTGTGTTTGATTATGTCTGTTAACCCCGATATCGTAATGAAACCAATCCTCACACCTTTCCATTGGTGAACCATAAGTTTGTTTAATGAATCTGTGATTGCCCTTCTCCGTGGAAATATCTGCCCTGGTATCCATTTTTAGGTAACACCTATAAGTGATATGATACGATATGTGTCTTTCACTTTCTGACTTACTCCAAGTCACGTGATTACCTCTAGACTCATCTACGGGGCTGCAAATGGCATTGTGTCCTTTTTTTCCTTGGCTTCTATTCTGCCTTAGCGAGGTCCATTTTCAACAATGTGATTCCCTGAGGGTTGTGGATTAGCTGACCTGGGCAGCCTTACCCTGCCGGCCGGCCCTCCCCAGGTGTGCCTGGTTGAGGTCAATATAAACAGCGCTCCAGGCAGCAATAGCCCCTGAAGTTGTGCCTGACTCCATATTCTCTGCCCCGTCAGCAGTCTCGGGGCTGTGCTGGTGGGAGGGAGTGAGGGGCCAAGGCTTTGTTGGTGGCCCGGTGTGAGTGGGGCTCTGCTGGCCTTTCTGCAGGAGTTGCCAGGCTGCCACCTGTAAAGAAGAGGATGTGTCACCCATACCTTCCGATGGAATTTCTCTCCGGACAGAGGTGAGGAAGGAAAAAAGCAGTGGGGGCCGGGACAGGAGTGGTATCTCAGGCAGGGCAATAGAAAGCTTCCAGAAGAGCGCCCGGGGCCAGGACCATCCTGGCTGGCCTGCAGGCACCAAGTTGGCCTGCGTGTTGTCGCTGGTGTGGCTCCACGGCCCTTCCTCTAGGCTTTCAAGCCCTTGTACATATTCAGGTGTTTTACCTGGGAAGGGTGGGAACAGTTCAGCTGCAGCTGGCCTGGGGCTCAGCTCACGTTTACTCACAGATGCCTCAGCATGGTCCCCCAGCTTTGCAATGAGGATGCTCCTTGCATGGGGGGTGGGTTGCTGGCTGTATGGGAGGTGATTCCCCACCTCTGACCAATTTCAGAATTGTTTACTGCTGGAGCAAGTGCCCTGATAGGGTTTCCCTCTGTATAACTGGTGGGTTCAGGGTTTTTTTTTTCTTTTATGGTTCAAGTTAGATTTGATTCCTCTTTTATGTATTTATAGATATAAGCATGGAAATAATTCATTCCTATAAATACATCTGTGTGAAGGGAAGAACTTTTTTCTGTTTTATTTTAAAATTTTATTTTTTTAAATTTTGAAATTTAATTTTATTTATTTGTTTATACAGCAGGTTATTATTAGTTATGTATTTTATGCATATACATGTATACAGGTCAATCCCAATCTCCCAACTCATCCCACCACCACCACCCCATGGCTTCCCACACTTGGTGTCCATACGTTTGTTCTCTACCTCTGTGTCTCTATTTCTTCCCTGCAAACCAGTTCATCTGTACCATTTTTTAGGTTCCACATATATGCATTAATATACAATATTTGTTTTCCTCTTTCTGACATACTTCATTCTGTATGACAGTCTCTAGATCCATCGATGTCTCTACAAATGACCCAGTTTCATTCCTTTTTATGGCTGAGTAATATTCCATTTTATATATGTACCACATCTTTATCCATTCATCTGTCTGTGAGCATTTAGCTTGCTTCCATTACCTGGCTATTGTAAATAGTGCTGCAATGATCATTGTGGTGAATGTGCCTTTTTGATTTATGGTTTTCTCTGGGTATGTGCCCAGAAGTGGGATTGCTGGATCAGATGTTATTTCTATTTCTAGTTTTTTTAAGGAAACTCCATACTGTTCTCCATAGTGACTGTATCAATTTACATCCCCAGCAATAGTGGAAGAGGGCTCCTTTTGTCCACACCCTCCCCAGAATTTGTTGTTTGTAGATTTTCTGATGATGCCGATTTTAACAGGTGTGGGGTGATACCTCATTGTAGTTTTGATTTGCATTTCTCTAATAATTAGTGCTGTTGAGCAGCTTTTCATGTGCGTCTTGGCCATCTCTGTGTCTTCTTTGAAGAAACGTCTCTTTAGATCTTCTGCCCATTTTTGTATTGGGTTGTTTGTTTTTTTAATAGTAAGCTGCATGAGCTGTTTATATATATATATATTGGAGATTAAACCTTTGTCCATTGATTCATTTGCAACGATTTTCGCCCATTCTGAGGGATGCCTTTTGCCATTCCCGTTTTTTTAACAAAAAAGGAAAGAAAGAAAAAGAAGCAGAACACTAATGTGCGTAAAATATGCCTTTTGAAATGGTCGTTTTGAAATATGGACGTCCTTTGAATTTTTTGGTCGATATGTGACCCCAGGATTTGTTTTCAGGGCAGGTGTCATTTACAGGCCTGCAATGATTTTGAATATCAACTGACCATTAGCGCCGGGATTAAAGCTGCTGTTGCGTGAAGCGGCCACAAGGTGGCAGCAGTTCTCCCTTACCAAATCTGGTTACTAGAGCAACAGAGCCTCAATGGAAGTCGTGTTCTAGATTGGAATATAGAATGGAATGTGCCAGGAGAAAGCCCCTCAAGTTTGTCTCACTACTTCTTGTTCCTGTTTTTATTTATTTTTTTATTTTCTATTACAGCAAGTTTGATTACAATGTTTGGCTTGTTGTAGGTGTAGAAGATGTGGTTCTTTTACACATATACAGATGTCTGTTCTTCCTGGGATCCTTTTCCCATGTACGTTAGGACAGAATGTTGAGTAGTCTTCTCTTGGTATTCCGTAGGTCTTTGGTGATTTTATATGTCACCTGTGTTTGATTATGTCTGTTAACCCCGATATCGTAATGAAACCAATCCTCACACCTTTCCATTGGTGAACCATAAGTTTGTTTAATGAATCTGTGATTGCCCTTCTCCGTGGAAATATCTGCCCTGGTATCCATTTTTAGGTAACACCTATAAGTGATATGATACGATATGTGTCTTTCACTTTCTGACTTACTCCAAGTCACGTGATTACCTCTAGACTCATCTACGGGGCTGCAAATGGCATTGTGTCCTTTTTTTCCTTGGCTTCTATTCTGCCTTAGCGAGGTCCATTTTCAACAATGTGATTCCCTGAGGGTTGTGGATTAGCTGACCTGGGCAGCCTTACCCTGCCGGCCGGCCCTCCCCAGGTGTGCCTGGTTGAGGTCAATATAAACAGCGCTCCAGGCAGCAATAGCCCCTGAAGTTGTGCCTGACTCCATATTCTCTGCCCCGTCAGCAGTCTCGGGGCTGTGCTGGTGGGAGGGAGTGAGGGGCCAAGGCTTTGTTGGTGGCCCGGTGTGAGTGGGGCTCTGCTGGCCTTTCTGCAGGAGTTGCCAGGCTGTCACCTGTTAAGAAGAGGATGTGTCACCCATACATTCCGATGGAATTTCTCTCCGGACAGAGGTGAGGAAGGAAAAAAGCAATGGGGGCCGGGACAGGAGGTGTATCTCAGGCAGGGCAATAGAAAGCTTCCAGAAGAGCGCCCGGGGCCAGGATCATCCTGGCTGGCCTGCAGGCACCAAGTTGGCCTGCGTGCTGTCGCTGGTGTGGCTCCACGGCCCTTCCTCTAGGCTTTCAAGCCCTTGTACATATTCAGGTGTTTTACCTGGGAAGGGTGGGAACAGTTCAGCAGCAGCTGGCCTGGGGCTCAGCTCACGTTTACTCACAGCTGCCTCAGCACGGTCCCCCAGCTTTGCAATGAGGACGCTCCTTGCATGGGGGGTGGGTTGCTGGCTGTATGGGAGGTGATTCCCCACCTCTGACCAATTTCAGAATTGTTTACTGCTGGAGCAAGTGCCCTGATAGGGTTTCCCTCTGTATAACTGGTGGGTTCAGGGTTTTTTTTTTCTTTTATGGTTCAAGTTAGATTTGATTCCTCTTTTATGTATTTATAGATATAAGCATGGAAATAATTCATTCCTATAAATACATCTGTGTGAAGGGAAGAACTTTTTTCTGTTTTATTTTAAAATTTTATTTTTTAAAATTTTGAAATTTAATTTTATTTATTTGTTTATACAGCAGGTTATTATTAGTTATGTATTTTATGCATATACATGTATACAGGTCAATCCCAATCTCCCAACTCATCCCACCACCACCACCCCATGGCTTCCCACACTTGGTGTCCATACGTTTGTTCTCTACCTCTGTGTCTCTATTTCTTCCCTGCAAACCAGTTCATCTGTACCATTTTTTAGGTTCCACCTATATGCATTAATATACAATATTTGTTTTCCTCTTTCTGACTTACTTCATTCTGTATGACAGTCTCTAGATCCATCGATGTCTCTACAAATGACCCAGTTTCATTCCTTTTTATGGCTGAGTAATATTCCATTTTATATATGTACCACATCTTTATCCATTCATCTGTCTGTGGGCATTTAGCTTGCTTCCATTACCTGGCTATTGTAAATAGTACTGCAATGATCATTGTGGTGAATGTGCCTTTTTGATTTATGGTTTTCTCTGGGTATGTGCCCAGAAGTGGGATTGCTGGATCAGATGGTAATTCTATTTCTAGTTTTTTTAAGGAAACTCCATACTGTTCTCCATAGTGACTGTATCAATTTACATCCCCACCAATAGTGGAAGAGGGCTCCTTTTGTCCACACCCTCCCCAGAATTTGTTGTTTGTAGATTTTCTGATGATGCCGATTTTAACAGGTGTGGGGTGATACCTCATTGTAATTTTGATTTGCATTTCTCTAATAATTAGTGCTGTTGAGCAGCTTTTCATGTGCGTCTTGGCCATCTCTGTGTCTTCTTTGAAGAAACGTCTCTTTAGATCTTCTGCCCATTTTTGTATTGGGTTGTTTGTTTTTTTAATAGTAAGCTGCATGAGCTGTTTATATATATATATATTGGAGATTAAACCTTTGTCCATTGATTCATTTGCAACGATTTTCGCCCATTCTGAGGGATGCCTTTTGCCATTCCCGTTTTTTTAACAAAAAAGGAAAGAAAGAAAAAGAAGCAGAACACTAATGTGCGTAAAATATGCCTTTTGAAATGGTCGTTTTGAAATATGGACGTCCTTTGAATTTTTTGGTCGATATGTGACCCCAGGATTTGTTTTCAGGGCAGGTGTCATTTACAGGCCTGCAATGATTTTGAATATCAACTGACTATTAGCGCCGGGATTAAAGCTGCTGTTGCGTGACGCGGCCACAAGGTGGCAGCAGTTCTCCCTTACCAAATCTGGTTACTAGAGCAACAGAGCCTCAATGGAAGTCGTGTTCTAGATTGGAATTTAGAATGGAATGTGCCAGGAGAAAGCCCCTCAAGTTTGTCTCACTACTTCTTGTTCCTGTTTTTATTTATTTTTTTAATTTTCTATTACAGCAAGTTTGATTACAATGTTTGGCTTGTTGTAGGTGTAGAAGATGTGGTTCTTTTACACATATACAGATGTCTGTTCTTCCTGGGATCCTTTTCCCATGTACGTTAGGACAGAATGTTGAGTAGTCTTCTCTTGGTATTCCGTAGGTCTTTGGTGATTTTATATGTCACCTGTGTTTGATTATGTCTGTTAACCCCGATATCATAATGAAACCAATCCTCACACCTTTCCTTTGGTGAACCATAAGTTTGTTTAATGAATCTGTGATTGCCCTTCTCCGTGGAAATATCTGCCCTGGTATCCATTTTTAGGTAACACCTATAAGTGATATGATACGATATGTGTCTTTCACTTTCTGACTTACTCCAAGTCACGTGATTACCTCTAGACTCATCTACGGGGCTGCAAATGGCATTGTGTCCTTTTTTTCCTTGGCTTCTATTCTGCCTTAGCGAGGTCCATTTTCAACAATGTGATTCCCTGAGGGTTGTGGATTAGCTGACCTGGGCAGCCTTACCCTGTCGGCCGGCCCTCCCCAGGTGTGCCTGGTTGAGGTCAATATAAACAGTGCTCCAGGCAGCAATAGCCCCT
Organism: Mesoplodon densirostris; assembly: GCF_025265405.1. NCBI lineage: Eukaryota > Metazoa > Chordata > Mammalia > Artiodactyla > Ziphiidae > Mesoplodon > Mesoplodon densirostris. The sequence continues at coordinate 243,909,336 of NC_082661.1, forward strand.
GAAGTTGTGCCTGACTCCATATTCTCTGCCCCGTCAGCAGTCTCGGGGCTGTGCTGGTGGGAGGGAGTGAGGGGCCAAGGCTTTGTTGGTGGCCCGGTGTGAGTGGGGCTCTGCTGGACTTTCTGCAGGAGTTGCCAGGCTGCCACCTGTAAAGAAGAGGATGTGTCACCCATACCTTCTGATGGAATTTCTCTCCGGACAGAGGTGAGGAAGGAAAAAAGCAGTGGGGGCCGGGACAGGAGTGGTATCTCAGGCAGGGCAATAGAAAGCTTCCAGAAGAGCGCCCGGGGCCAGGACCATCCTGGCTGGCCTGCAGGCACCAAGTTGGCCTGCGTGCTGTCGCTGGTGTGGCTCCACGGCCCTTCCTCTAGGCTTTCAAGCCCTTGTACATATTCAGGTGTTTTACCTGGGAAGGGTGGGAACAGTTCAGCTGCAGCTGGCCTGGGGCTCAGCTCACGTTTACTCACAGATGCCTCAGCACGGTCCCCCAGCTTTGCAATGAGGATGCTCCTTGCATGGGGGGTGGGTTGCTGGCTGTATGGGAGGTGATTCCCCACCTCTGACCAATTTCAGAATTGTTTACTGCTGGAGCAAGTGCCCTGATAGGGTTTCCCTCTGTATAACTGGTGGGTTCAGGGTTTTTTTTTTCTTTTATGGTTCAAGTTAGATTTGATTCCTCTTTTATGTATTTATAGATATAAGCATGGAAATAATTCATTCCTATAAATACATCTGTGTGAAGGGAAGAACTTTTTTCTGTTTTATTTTAAAATTTTATTTTTTAAAATTTTGAAATTTAATTTTATTTATTTGTTTATACAGCAGGTTATTATTAGTTATGTATTTTATGCATATACATGTATACAGGTCAATCCCAATCTCCCAACTCATCCCACCACCACCACCCCATGGCTTCCCACACTTGGTGTCCATACGTTTGTTCTCTACTTCTGTGTCTCTATTTCTTCCCTGCAAACCAGTTCATCTGTACCATTTTTTAGGTTCCACATATATGCATTAATATACAATATTTGTTTTCCTCTTTCTGACATACTTCATTCTGTATGACAGTCTCTAGATCCATCGATGTCTCTACAAATGACCCAGTTTCATTCCTTTTTATGGCTGAGTAATATTCCATTTTATATATGTACCACATCTTTATCCATTCATCTGTCTGTGGGCATTTAGCTTGCTTCCATTACCTGGCTATTGTAAATAGTGCTGCAATGATCATTGTGGTGAATGTGCCTTTTTGATTTATGGTTTTCTCTGGGTATGTGCCCAGAAGTGGGATTGCTGGATCAGATGGTAATTCTATTTCTCGTTTTTTTAAGGAAACTCCATACTGTTCTCCATAGTGACTGTATCAATTTACATCCCCACCAATAGTGGAAGAGGGCTCCTTTTGTCCACACCCTCCCCAGAATTTGTTGTTTGTAGATTTTCTGATGATGCCGATTTTAACAGGTGTGGGGTGATACCTCATTGTAGTTTTGATTTGCATTTCTCTAATAATTAGTGCTGTTGAGCAGCTTTTCATGTGCGTCTTGGCCATCTCTGTGTCTTCTTTGAAGAAACGTCTCTTTAGATCTTCTGCCCATTTTTGTATTGGGTTGTTTGTTTTTTTAATATTAAGCTGCATGAGCTGTTTATATATATATATTGGAGATTAAATCTTTGTCCATTGATTCATTTGCAACGATTTTCGCCCATTCTGAGGGATGCCTTTTTCCATTCCCGTTTTTTGAACAAAAAAGGAAAGAAAGAAAAAGAAGCAGAACACTAATGTGCGTAAAATATGCCTTTTGAAATGGTCGTTTTGAAATATGGACGTCCTTTGAATTTTTTGGTCGATATGTGACCCCAGGATTTGTTTTCAGGGCAGGTGTCATTTACAGGCCTGCAATGATTTTGAATATCAACTGACCATTAGCGCCGGGATTAAAGCTGCTGTTGCGTGAAACGGCCACAAGGTGGCAGCAGTTCTCCCTTACCAAATCTGGTTACTAGAGCAACAGAGCCTCAATGGAAGTCGTGTTCTAGATTGGAATTTAGAATGGAATGTGCCAGGAGAAAGCCCCTCAAGTTTGTCTCACTACTTCTTGTTCCTGTTTTTATTTATTTTTTTTATTTTCTATTACAGCAAGTTTGATTACAATGTTTGGCTTGTTGTAGGTGTAGAAGATGTGGTTCTTTTACACATATACAGATGTCTGTTCTTCCTGGGATCCTTTTCCCATGTACGTTAGGACAGAATGTTGAGTAGTCTTCTCTTGGTATTCCGTAGGTCTTTGGTGATTTTATATGTCACCTGTGTTTGATTATGTCTGTTAACCCCGATATCGTAATGAAACCAATCCTCACACCTTTCCATTGGTGAACCATAAGTTTGTTTAATGAATCTGTGATTGCCCTTCTCCGTGGAAATATCTGCCCTGGTATCCATTTTTAGGTAACACCTATAAGTGATATGATACGATATGTGTCTTTCACTTTCTGACTTACTCCAAGTCACGTGATTACCTCTAGACTCATCTACGGGGCTGCAAATGGCATTGTGTCCTTTTTTTCCTTGGCTTCTATTCTGCCTTAGCGAGGTCCATTTTCAACAATGTGATTCCCTGAGGGTTGTGGATTAGCTGACCTGGGCAGTCTTACCCTGCCGGCCGGCCCTCCCCAGCTGTGCCTGGTTGAGGTCAATATAAACAGCGCTCCAGGCAGCAATAGCCCCTGAAGTTGTGCCTGACTCCATATTCTCTGCCCCGTCAGCAGTCTCGGGGCTGTGCTGGTGGGAGGGAGTGAGGGGCCAAGGCTTTGTTGGTGGCCCGGTGTGAGTGGGGCTCTGCTGGCCTTTCTGCAGGAGTTGCCAGGCTGCCACCTGTTAAGAAGAGGATGTGTCACCCATACATTCCGATGGAATTTCTCTCCGGACAGAGGTGAGGAAGGAAAAAAGCAGTGGGGGCCGGGACAGGAGGGGTATCTCAGGCAGGGCAATAGAAAGCTTCCAGAAGAGCGCCCGGGGCCAGGACCATCCTGGCTGGCCTGCAGGCACCAAGTTGGCCTGCGTGCTGTCGCTGGTGTGGCTCCACGGCCCTTCCTCTAGGCTCTCAAGCCCTTGTACATATTCAGGTGTTTTACCTGGGAAGGGTGGGAACAGTTCAGCAGCAGCTGGCCTGGGGCTCAGCTCACGTTTACTCACAGATGCCTCAGCACGGTCCCCCAGCTTTGCAATGAGGACGCTCCTTGCATGGGGGGTGGGTTGCTGGCTGTATGGGAGGTGATTCCCCACCTCTGACCAATTTCAGAATTGTTTACTGCTGGAGCAAGTGCCCTGATAGGGTTTCCCTCTGTATAACTGGTGGGTTCAGGGTTTTTTTTTTCTTTTATGGTTCAAGTTAGATTTGATTCCTCTTTTATGTATTTATAGATATAAGCATGGAAATAATTCATTCCTATAAATACATCTGTGTGAAGGGAAGAACTTTTTTCTGTTTTATTTTAAAATTTTATTTTTTAAAATTTTGAAATTTAATTTTATTTATTTGTTTATACAGCAGGTTATTATTAGTTATGTATTTTATGCATATACATGTATACAGGTCAATCCCAATCTCCCAACTCATCCCACCACCACCACCCCATGGCTTCCCACACTTGGTGTCCATACGTTTGTTCTCTACCTCTGTGTCTCTATTTCTTCCCTGCAAACCAGTTCATCTGTACCATTTTTTAGGTTCCACCTATATGCATTAATATACAATATTTGTTTTCCTCTTTCTGACTTACTTCATTCTGTATGACAGTCTCTAGATCCATCGATGTCTCTACAAATGACCCAGTTTCATTCCTTTTTATGGCTGAGTAATATTCCATTTTATATATGTACCACATCTTTATCCATTCATCTGTCTGTGGGCATTTAGCTTGCTTCCATTACCTGGCTATTGTAAATAGTGCTGCAATGAACATTGTGGTGAATGTGCCTTTTTGATTTATGGTTTTCTCTGGGTATGTGCCCAGAAGTGGGATTGCTGGATCAGATGGTAATTCTATTTCTAGTTTTTTTAAGGAAACTCCATACTGTTCTCCATAGTGACTGTATCAATTTACATCCCCACCAATAGTGGAAGAGGGCTCCTTTTGTCCACACCCTCCCCAGAATTTGTTGTTTGTAGATTTTCTGATGATGCCGATTTTAACAGGTGTGGGGTGATACCTCATTGTAGTTTTGATTTGCATTTCTCTAATAATTAGTGCTGTTGAGCAGCTTTTCATGTGCGTCTTGGCCATCTCTGTGTCTTCTTTGAAGAAACGTCTCTTTAGATCTTCTGCCCATTTTTGTATTGGGTTGTTTGTTTTTTTAATAGTAAGCTGCATGAGCTGTTTATATATATATATTGGAGATTAAATCTTTGTCCATTGATTCATTTGCAACGATTTTCGCCCATTCTGAGGGATGCCTTTTTCCATTCCCGTTTTTTGAACAAAAAAGGAAAGAAAGAAAAAGAAGCAGAACACTAATGTGCGTAAAATATGCCTTTTGAAATGGTCGTTTTGAAATATGGACGTCCTTTGAATTTTTTGGTCGATATGTGACCCTAGGATTTGTTTTCAGGGCAGGTGTCATTTACAGGCCTGCAATGATTTTGAATATCAACCGACGATTAGCGCTGGGATTAAAGCTGCTGTTGCGTGAAACGGCCACAAGGTGGCAGCAGTTCTCCCTTACCAAATCTGGTTACTAGAGCAACAGAGCCTCAATGGAAGTCGTGTTCTAGATTGGAATTTAGAATGGAATGTGCCAGGAGAAAGCCCCTCAAGTTTGTCTCACTACTTCTTGTTCGTGTTTTTAATTTACTTCTTTACTTTTTATTACAGCAAGTTTGATTACAATGTTTGGATTGTTGTAGGTGTGGAAGATGTGGTTCCGTTACACATATACAGATGTCTGTTCTTCCTGGGATCCTTTTCCCATGTACGTTAGGACAGAATGTTGAGTAGTCTTCTCTTGGTATTCCGTAGGACTTTGGTGATTATACATGTCACCTGTGTTTGATTATGTCTGTTAACCCCGATATTGTAATGAAACCAATCCTCACACCTCTCCATTGGTGAACCATAAGTTTGTTTAATGAATCTGTGATTGCCCTTCTCCGTGGAAATATCGGCGCTGGTATCCATTTTTAGGTAACAGCTATAAGTGATATGATATGATATGTGTCTTTCACTTTCTGACTTACTCCAAGTCACGTGATTACCTCTAGACTCAACTACGGGGCTGCAAATGGCATTGTGTCCTTTTTTTCCTTGGCTTCTATTCTGCCTTAGCGAGGTCCATTTTCAACAATGTGATTCCCTGAGGGATGTGGATTAGCTGACCTGGGCAGCCTTACCCTGCCGGCCGGCCCTCCCCAGGTGTGCCTGGTTGAGGTCAATAGAAACAGCGCTCCAGGCAGCAATAGCCCCTGAAGTTGTGCCTGACTCCATATTCTCTGCCCCGTCAGCAGTCTCGGGGCTGTGCTGGTGGGAGGGAGTGAGGGGCCAAGGCTTTGTTGGTGGCCCGGTGTGAGTGGGGCTCTGCTGGCCTTTCTGCAGGAGTTGCCAGGCTGCCACCTGTAAAGAAGAGGATGTGTCACCCATACCTTCTGCTGGAATTTCTCTCCGGACAGAGGTGAGGAAGGAAAAAAGCAGTGGGGGCCGGGACAAGAAGGGTATCTCAGCTAGGGCAATAGAAAGCTTCCAGAAGAGCTCCGGGGCCAGGACCATCCTGGCTGGCCTGCAGGCACCAAGTTGGCCTGCGTGCTGTCGCTGGTGTGGCTCCACGGCCCTTCCTCTAGGCTTTCAAGCCCTTGTACATATTCAGGTGTTTTACCTGGGAAGGGTGGGAACAGTTCAGCAGCAGGTGGCCTGGGGTTCAGCTCACGTTTACTCACAGATGCCTCAGCATGATCCCCCAGCTTTGCAATGAGGACGCTCCTTGCATGGGGGGTGGTTTGCTGGCTGTATGGGAGGTGATTCCCCACCTCTGACCAATTTCAGAATTGTTTACCGCTGGAGCAAGTGCCCTGATAGTGTTTCCCTCTGTATAACTGGTGGGTTCAGGTTTTTTTGTTCTTTTATGGTTCAAGTTAGATTTCATTCCTCTTTTATGTATTTATAGATATAAGCATGGAAATAATTCATTCCTATAAATACATCTGTGTGAAGGGAACAACTTTTTTCTGTTTTATTTTAAAAGTTTATTTTTTAAAATTTTGAAATTTAATTTTATTTATTTTTTTATACAGCAGGTTATTATTAGTTATGTATTTTATGCATATATATGTATACAGGTCAATCCCAATCTCCCAACTCATCCCACCACCACCAACCCATGGCTTCCCACACTTGGTGTCCATACGTTTGTTCTCTACCTCTGTGTCTCTATTTCTTCCCTGAAAACCAGTTCATCTGTACCATTTTTAGGTTCCACATATATGCATTAATATACAATATTTGTTTTCCTCTTTCTGACTTACTTCATTCTGTATGACAGTCTCTAGATCCATCGATGTCTCTACATATGACCCAGTTTCATTCCTTTTTATGGCTGAGTAATATTCCATTTTATATATGTACCACATCTTTATCCATTCATCTGTCTGTGGGCATTTAGTTGCTTGCATTACCTGGCTATTGTAAATAGTGCTGCAATGAACATTGTGGTGAATGTGCCTTTTTGATTTATGGTTTTCTCTGGGTATGTGCCCAGAAGTGGGATTGCTGGATCAGATGGTAATTCTATTTCTAGTTTTTTTAAGGAAACTCCATACTGTTCTCCATAGTGACTGTATCAATTTACATCCCCACCAATAGTGGAAGAGGGCTCCTTTTGTGTACACCCTCCCCAGAATTTGTTGTTTGTAGATTTTCTGATGATGCCGATTCTAACAGGTGTGAGGTGATACCTCATTGTAGTTTTGATTTGCATTTCTCTAATAATTAGTGCTGTTGAGCAGCTTTTCATGTGCGTCTTGGCCATCTCTGTGTCTTCTTTGAAGAAACGTCTCTTTAGATCATCTGCCCATTTTTGTATTGGGTTGTTTGTTTTTTTAATAGTAAGCTGCATGAGTTGTTTATATAGATATTGGAGATTAAACCTTTGTCCATTGATTCGTTTGCAACGATTTTCGCCCATTCTGAGGGATGCCTTTTTCCATTCCCGTTTTTTTAACAAAAAAGGAAAGAAAGAAAAAGAAGCAGAACACTAATGTGCTTAAAATATGCCATTTGAAATGGTGGTTTTGAAATATGGACGTCCTTTGAATTTTTTGGTCGATATGTGACCCCAGGATTTGTTTTCAGGGCAGGTGTCATTTATAGGCCTGCAATGATTTTGAATATCAACTGACCATTAGCGCTGGGATTAAAGCTGCTGTTGCGTGAAACGGCCACAAGGTGGCAGCAGTTCTCCCTTACCAAATCTGGTTACTAGAGCAACAGAGCCTCAATGGAAGTCGTGTTCTAGATTGGAATTTAGAATGGAATGTGCCAGGAGAAAGCCCCTCAAGTTTGTCTCACTACTTCTTGTTCGTGTTTTTAATTTTTTTTTAATTTTCTATTACAGCAAGTTTGATTACAATGTTTGGCCTGTTGTAGGTGTGGAAGATGTGGTTCTGTTACACATATACAGATGTCTGTTCTTCCTGGGATCCTTTTCCCATGTACGTTAGGACAGAATGTTGAGTAGTCTTCTCTTGGTATTCCGTAGGTCTTTGGTGATTTTATATGTCACCTGTGTTTGATTATGTCTGTTAACCCCAATATTGTAATGAAACCAATCCTCACACCTTTACATTGGTGAACCAAAAGTTTGTTTAATGAATCTGTGATTGCCCTTCTCCGTGGAAATATCTGCCCTGGTATCCATTTTTAGGTAATACCTATAAGTGATATGATACGATATGTGTCTTTCACTTTCTGACTTACTCCAAGTCACGTGATTAACTCTAGACTCATCTACGGGGCTGCAAATGGCATTGTGTCCTTTTTTTCCCTGGCTTCTATTCTGCCTTAGCGAGGTCCATTTTCAACAATGTGATTCCCTGAGGGTTGTGGATTAGCTGACCTGGGCAGCCTTACCCTGCCGGCCGGCCGGCCCTCCCCAGGTGTGCCTGGTTGAGGTCAATAGAAACAGCGCTCCAGGCAGCAATAGCCCCTGAAGTTGTGCCTGACTCCATATTCTCTGCCCCGTCTTCAGTCTCGGGGCTGTGCTGGTGGGAGGGAGTGAGGGGCCAAGGCTTTGTTGGTGGCCCGGTGTGAGTGGGGCTCTGCTGGCCTTTCTGCAGGAGTTGCCAGGCTGCCACCTGTAAAGAAGAGGATGTGTCACCCATACCTTCCGCTGGAATTTCTCTCCGGACAGAGGTGAGGAAGGAAGAAAGCAGTGGGGGCCGGGACAGGAAGGGTATCTCAGGTAGGGCAATAGAAAGCTTCCAGAAGAGCTCGGGGGCCAGTACCATCATGGCTGTCCTGCAGGCACCAAGTTGGCCTGTGTGCTGTCGCTGGTGTGGCTCCATGGCCCTTCCTCTAGGCTTTCAAGCCCTTGTACATATTCAGGTGTTTTACCTGGGAAGGGTGGGAACAGTTCAGCAGCAGGTGGCCTGGGGTTCAGCTCACGTTTACTCACAGATGCCTCAGCATGATCCCCCAGCTTTGCAATGAGGACGCTCCTTGCATGGGGGGTGGGTTTCTGGCTGTATGGGAGGTGATTCCCCACCTCTGACCAATTTCAGAATTGTTTACTGCTGGAGCAAGTGCCCTGATAGGGTTTCCCTCTGTATAACTGGTGGGTTCAGGTTTTTTTTTATGGTTCAAGTTAGATTTTATTCCTCTTTTATGTATTTATAGATATAAGCATGGAAATAATTCATTCCTATAAATACATCTGTGTGAAGGGAAGAACTTTTTTCTGTTTTATTTTAAAAGTTTATTTTTTTAAATTTTGAAACTTAATTTTATTTGTTTATACAGCAGGTTATTATTAGTTATGTATTTTATGCATATACATGTATACAGGTCAATCCCAATCTCCCAACTCATCCCACCACCACCACCCCATGGCTTCCCACACTTGGTGTCCATACGTTTGTTCTCTACCTCTGTGTCTCTATTTCTTCCCTGCAAACTAGTTCATCTGTACCATTTTTTAGGTTCCACCTATATGCATTAATATACAATATTTGTTTTCCTCTTTCTGACTTACTTCATTCTGTATGACAGTCTCTAGATCCATCGATGTCTCTACAAATGACCCAGTTTCATTCCTTTTTATGGCTGAGTAATATTCCATTTTATATATGTACCACAACGTTATCCATTCATCTGTCTGTGGGCATTTAGGTTGCTTGCATTACCTGGCTATTGTAAATAGTGCTGCAATGAACATTGTGGTGAATGTGCCTTTTTGATTTATGGTTTTCTCTGGGTATATGCCCAGAAGTGGGATTGCTGGATCAGATGGTAATTCTCTTTCTAGTTTTTTTAAGGAAACTCCATACTGTTCTCCATAGTGACTGTATCAATTTACATCTCCACCAATAGTGGAAGAGGGCTCCTTTTGTCTACACCCTCCCCAGAATTTGTTGTTTGTAGATTTTCTGATGATGCCAATTCTAACAGGTGTGAGGTGATACCTCATTGTAGTTTTGATTTGCATTTCCCTAATAATTAGTGCTGTTGAGCAGCTTTTCATGTGCGTCTTGGCCATCTCTGTGTCTTCTTTGAAGAAACGTCTCTTTAGATCTTCTGCCCATTTTTGTATTGGGTTGTTTGTTTTTTTAATATTAAGCTGCATGAGCTGTTTATAGATATTGGAGATTAAACCTTTGTCCATTGATTCGTTTGCAACGATTTTCGCCCATTCTGAGGGATGCCTTTTTCCATTCCCGTTTTTTTAACAAAAAAGGAAAGAAAGAAAAAGAAGCAGAACACTAATGTGCGTAAAATATGCCTTTTGAAATGGTCGTTTTGAAATATGGACGTCCTTTGAATTTTTTGGTCGATATGTGATTCCAGGATTCGTTTTCAGGGCAGGTGTCATTTACAGGCCTGCAATGATTTTGAATATCAACTGACCATTAGCGCTGGGATTAAAGCTGCTGTTGCGTGAAACGGCCACAAGGTGGCAGCAGTCCTCCCTTACCAAATCTGGTTACTAGAGCAACAGAGCCTCAATGGAAGTCGTGTTCTAGATTGGAATTTAGAATGGAATGTGCCAGGAGAAAGCCCCTCAAGTTTGTCTCACTACTTCTTGTTCGTGTTTTTAATTTTTTTAATTTTCTATTACAGCAAGTTTGATTACAATGTTTGGCTTGTTGTAGGTGTGGAAGATGTGGTTCTTTTACACATATACAGATGTCTGTTCTTCCTGCGATCCTTTTCCCATGTACGTTAGGACAGAATGTTGAGTAGTCTTCTCTTGGTATTCCGTAGGTCTTTGGTGATTATATATGTCACCTGTGTTTGATTATGTCTGTTAACCCCGATATGGTAATGAAACCAATCCTCACACCTTTCCATTGGTGAACCATAAGTTTGTTTAATGAATCTGTGATTGCCCTTCTCCGTGGAAATATCTGCCCTGGTATCCCTTTTTAGGTAATACCTATAAGTGATATGATACGATATATGTCTTTCACTTTCTGACTTACTCCAAGTCACGTGATTACCTCTAGACTCATCTACGGGGCTGCAAATGGCATTGTGTCCTTTTTTTCCTTGGATTCTATTCTGCCTTAGCGAGGTCCATTTTCAACAATGTGATTCCCTGAGGGTTGTGGATTAGCTAACCTGGGCAGCCTTACCCTGCCGGCCGGCCCTCCCCAGGTGTGCCTGGTTGAGGTCAATAGAAACAGCGCTCCAGGCAGCAATAGCCCCTGAAGTTGTGCCTGACTCCATATTCTCTGCCCCGTCAGCAGTCTCGGGGCTGTGCTGGTGGGAGGGAGTGAGGGGCCAAGGCTTTGTTGGTGGCCCGGTGTGAGTGGGGCTCTGCTGGCCTTTCTGCAGGAGTTGCCAGGCTGCCACCTGTAAAGAAGAGGATGTGTCACCCATACCTTCCGATGGAATTTCTCTCCGGAGAGAGGTGAGGAAGTAAAAAAACAGTGGGGGCCGGGACAGAGGGGTATCTCAGGCAGGGCAATAGAAAGCTTCCAGAACAGCACCCGGGGCCACGACCATCCTGGCTGTCCTGCAGGCACCAAGTTGGCCTGCGTGCGGTCGCTGGTGTGGCTCCACGGCCCTTCCTCTAGGCTTTCAAGCCCTTGTACATATTCAGGTGTTTTACCTGGGAAGGGTGGGAACAGTTCAGCAGCAGCTGGCCTGAGGTTCAGCTCACGTTTACTCACAAATGCCTCAGCACGGTCCCCCAGCTTTGCAATGAGGACGCTCCTTTCATGGGGGGTGGGTTGCTGGCTGTATGGGAGGTGATTCCCCACCTCTGACCAATTTCAGAATTGTTTACCGCTGGAGCAAGTGCCCTGATAGGGTTTCCCTCTGTATAACTGGTTGGTTCAGGTTTTTTTTTTTCTTTTATGGTTCAAGTGAGATTTGATTCCTGTTTTATGTATTTATAGATATAAGCATGGAAATAATTCATTCCTATAAATACATCTGTGTAAAGGGAAGAACTTTTTTCTGTTTTATTTTAAAATTTTATTTTTTAAAATTTTGAAATTTAATTTTATTTATTTTTTTTACAGCCGGTTATTATTAGTTATGTATTTTATGCATATACATGTATACAGGTCAATCCCAATCTCCCAACTCATCCCACCACCACCACCCCATGGCTTCCCACACTTGGTGTCCATACGTTTGTTCTCTACCTCTGTGTCTCTATTTCTTCCCTGCAAACCAGTTCATCTGTACCATTTTTTAGGTTCCACCTATATGCATTAATATACAATATTTGTTTTCCTCTTTCTGACTTACTTCATTCTGTATGACAGTCTCTAGATCCATCGATGTCTCTACAAATGACCCAGTTTCATTCCTTTTTATGGCTGAGTAATATTCCATTTTATATATGTACCACATCTTTATCCATTCATCTGTCTGTGGGCATTTAGGTTGCTTGCATTACCTGGCTATTGTAAATAGTGCTGCAATGAACATTGTGGTGAATGTGCCTTTTTGATTTATGGTTTTCTCTGGGTATATGCCCAGAAGTGGGATTGCTGGATCAGATGGTAATTCTCTTTCTAGTTTTTTAAAGGAAACTCCATATTGTTCTCCATAGTGTCTGTATCAATTTACATCCCCACCAATAGTGGAAGAGGGCTCCTTTTGTCCACACCCTGCCCAGAATTTGTTGTTTGTAGATTTTCTGATGATGCCGATTCTAACAGGTGTGAGGTGATACCTCATTGTAGTTTTGATTTGCATTTCTCTAATAATTAGTGCTGTTGAGCAGCTTTTCATGTGCGTCTTGGCCATCTCTGTGTCTTCTTTGAAGAAACGTCTCTTTAGATCTTCTGCCCATTTTTGTATTGGGTTGTTTGTTTTTTTAATATTAAGCTGCATGAGCTGTTTATAGATATTGGAGATTAAACCTTTGTCCATTGATTCGTTTGCAACGATTTTCGCCCATTCTGAGGGATGCCTTTTTCCATTCCCGTTTTTTTAACAAAAAAGGAAAGAAAGAAAAAGAAGCAGAACACTAATGTGCGTAAAATATGCCTTTTGAAATGGTCGTTTTGAAATATGGACGTCCTTTGAATTTTTTGGTCGATATGTGAACCCAGGATTCGTTTTCAGGGCAGGTGTCATTTACAGGCCTGCAATGATTTTGAATATCAACCGACCATTAGCGCTGGGATTAAAGCTGCTGTTGCGTGAAAGGGCCACAAGGTGGCAGCAGTCCTCCCTTACCAAATCTGGTTACTAGAGCAACAGAGCCTCAATGGAAGTCGTGTTCTAGATTGGAATTTAGAATGGAATGTGCCAGGAGAAAGCCCCTCAAGTTTGTCTCACTACTTCTTGTTCGTGTTTTTAATTTATTTTTAATTTTCTATTACAGCAAGTTTGATTACAATGTTTGGCTTGTTGTAGGTTTGGAAGATGTGGTTCTTTTACACATATACAGATGTCTGTTCTTCCTGGGATCCTTTTCCCATGTACGCTAGGACAGAATGTTGAGTAGTCTTCTCTTGGTATTCCGTAGGTCATTGGAGATTATATATGTCACCTGTGTTTGATTATGTCTGTTAACCCCGATATCATAATGAAACCAATCCTCACACCTTTCCATTGGTGAACCATAAGTTTGTTTAATGAATCTGTGATTGCCCTTCTCCGTGGAAATATCTGCCCTGGTATCCATTTTTAGGTAATACCTATAAGTGATATGATACGATATGTGTCTTTCACTTTCTGACTTACTCCAAGTCACGTGATTACCTCTAGACTCATCTACGGGGCTGCAAATGGCATTGTGTCCTTTTTTTCCTTGGCTTCTATTCTGCCTTAGCGAGGTCCATTTTCAACAATGTGATTCCCTGAGGGTTGTGGATTAGCTGACCTGGGCAGCCTTAACCTGCCGGCCGGCGCTCCCCAGGTGTGCCTGTTTGAGGTCAATAGAAACAGCGCTCCAGGCATCAATAGACCCTGAAGTTGTGCCTGACTCCATATTCTCTGCCCCGTCAGCAGTCTCGGGGCTGTGCTGGTGGGAGGGAGTGAGGGGCCAAGGCTTTGTTGGTGGCCCGGTGTGAGTGGGGCTCTGCTGGCCTTTCTGCAGGAGTTGCCAGGCTGCCACCTGTAAAGAAGAGGATGTGTCACCCATACCTTCCGATGGAATTTCTCTCCGGAGAGAGGTGAGGAAGTAAAAAAAGAGTGGGGGCCGGGACAGGAGGGGTATCTCAGGCAGGGCAATAGAAAGCTTCCAGAAGAGCGCCCGGGGCCAGGACCATCCTGGCTGGCCTGCAGGCACCAAGTTGGCCTGCGTGCTGTCGCTGGTGTGGCTCCACGGCCCTTCCTCTAGGCTTTCAAGCCCTTGTACATATTCAGGTGTTTTACCTGGGAAGGGTGGGAACAGTTCAGCAGCAGATGGCCTGGGGCTCAGCTCACGTTTACTCACAGCTGCCTCAGCACGGTCCCCCAGCTTTGCAATGAGGACGCTCCTTGCATGGGGGGTGGGTTGCTGGCTGTATGGGAGGTGATTCCCCACCTCTGACCAATTTCAGAATTGTTTACTGCTGGAGCAAGTGCCCTGATAGGGTTTCCCTCTGTATAACTGGTGGGTTCAGGGTTTTTTTTTTCTTTTATGGTTCAAGTTAGATTTGATTCCTCTTTTATGTATTTATAGATATAAGCATGGAAATAATTCATTCCTATAAATACATCTGTGTGAAGGGAAGAACTTTTTTCTGTTTTATTTTAAAATTTTATTTTTTTAAATTTTGAAATTTAATTTTATTTATTTGTTTATACAGCAGGTTATTATTAGTTATGTATTTTATGCATATACATGTATACAGGTCAATCCCAATCTCCCAACTCATCCCACCACCACCACCCCATGGCTTCCCACACTTGGTGTCCATACGTTTGTTCTCTACCTCTGTGTCTCTATTTCTTCCCTGAAAACCAGTTCATCTGTACCATTTTTTAGGTTCCACATATATGCATTAATATATAATATTTGTTTTCCTCTTTCTGACTTACTTCATTCTGTATGACAGTCTCTAGATCCATCGATGTCTCTACAAATGACCCAGTTTCATTCCTTTTTATGGCTGAGTAATATTCCATTTATATATGTACCACATCTTTATCCATTCATGTGTCTGTGGGCATTTAGCTTGCTTCCTTTACCTGGCTATTGTAAATAGTGCTGCAATGATCATTGTGGTGAATGTGCCTTTTTGATTTATGGTTTTCTCTGGGTATGTGCCCAGAAGTGGGATTGCTGGATCAGATGGTAATTCTATTTCTAGTTTTTTTAAGGAAACTCCATACTGTTCTCCATAGTGACTGTATCAATTTACATCCCCACCAATAGTGGAAGAGGGCTCCTTTTGTCCACACCCTCCCCAGAATTTGTTGTTTGTAGATTTTCTGATGATGCCGATTTTAACAGGTGTGGGGTGATACCTCATTGTAGTTTTGATTTGCATTTCTCTAATAATTAGTGCTGTTGAGCAGCTTTTCATGTGCGTCTTGGCCATCTCTGTGTCTTCTTTGAAGAAACGTCTCTTTAGATCTTCTGCCCATTTTTGTATTGGGTTGTTTGTTTTTTTAATAGTAAGCTGCATGAGCTGTTTATATATATATATATATATATTGGAGATTAAATCTTTGTCCATTGATTCATTTGCAACGATTTTCGCCCATTCTGAGGGATGCCTTTTTCCATTCCCGTTTTTTGAACAAAAAAGGAAAGAAAGAAAAAGAAGCAGAACACTAATGTGCGTAAAATATGCCTTTTGAAATGGTCGTTTTGAAATATGGACGTCCTTTGAATTTTTTGGTCGATATGTGACCCCAGGATTTGTTTTCAGGGCAGGTGTCATTTACAGGCCTGCAATGATTTTGAATATCAACTGACCATTAGCGCCGGGATTAAAGCTGCTGTTGCGTGAAGCGGCCACAAGGTGGCAGCAGTTCTCCCTTACCAAATCTGGTTACTAGAGCAACAGAGCCTCAATGGAAGTCGTGTTCTAGATTGGAATTTAGAATGGAATGTGCCAGGAGAAAGCCCCTCAAGTTTGTCTCACTACTTCTTGTTCCTGTTTTTATTTATTTTTTTTATTTTCTATTACAGCAAGTTTGATTACAATGTTTGGCTTGTTGTAGGTGTAGAAGATGTGGTTCTTTTACACATATACAGATGTCTGTTCTTCCTGGGATCCTTTTCCCATGTACGTTAGGACAGAATGTTGAGTAGTCTTCTCTTGGTATTCCGTAGGTCTTTGGTGATTTTATATGTCACCTGTGTTTGATTATGTCTGTTAACCCCGATATCGTAATGAAACCAATCCTCACACCTTTCCATTGGTGAACCATAAGTTTGTTTAATGAATCTGTGATTGCCCTTCTCCGTGGAAATATCTGCCCTGGTATCCATTTTTAGGTAACACCTATAAGTGATATGATACGATATGTGTCTTTCACTTTCTGACTTACTCCAAGTCACGTGATTACCTCTAGACTCATCTATGGGGCTGCAAATGGCATTGTGTCCTTTTTTTCCTTGGCTTCTATTCTGCCTTAGCGAGGTCCATTTTCAACAATGTGATTCCCTGAGGGTTGTGGATTAGCTGACCTGGGCAGCCTTACCCTGCCGGCCGGCCCTCCCCAGGTGTGCCTGGTTGAGGTCAATATAAACAGCGCTCCAGGCAGCAATAGCCCCTGAAGTTGTGCCTGACTCCATATTCTCTGCCCCGTCAGCAGTCTCGGGGCTGTGCTGGTGGGAGGGAGTGAGGGGCCAAGGCTTTGTTGGTGGCCCGGTGTGAGTGGGGCTCTGCTGGCCTTTCTGCAGGAGTTGCCAGGCTGCCACCTGTTAAGAAGAGGATGTGTCACCCATACATTCTGATGGAATTTCTCTCCGGACAGAGGTGACGAAGGAAAAAAGCAGTGGGGGCCGGGACAGGAGTGGTATCTCAGGCAGGGCAATAGAAAGCTTCCAGAACAGCGCCCGGGGCCAGGACCATCCTGGCTGGCCTGCAGGCACCAAGTTGGCCTGCGTGCTGTCGCTTGTGTGGCTCCACGGCCCTTCCTCTAGGCTCTCAAGCCCTTGTACATATTCAGGTGTTTTACCTGGGAAGGGTGGGAACAGTTCAGCAGCAGCTGGCCTGGGGCTCAGCTCACGTTTACTCACAGCTGCCTCAGCACGGTCCCCCAGCTTTGCAATGAGGACGCTCCTTGCATGGGGGGTGGGTTGCTGGCTGTATGGGAGGTGATTCCCCACCTCTGACCAATTTCAGAATTGTTTACTGCTGGAGCAAGTGCCCTGATAGGGTTTCCCTCTGTATAACTGGTGGGTTCAGGGTTTTTTTTTTCTTTTATGGTTCAAGTTAGATTTGATTCCTCTTTTATGTATTTATAGATATAAGCATGGAAATAATTCATTCCTATAAATACATCTGTGTGAAGGGAAGAACTTTTTTCTGTTTTATTTTAAAATTTTATTTTTTTAAATTTTGAAATTTAATTTTATTTATTTGTTTATACAGCAGGTTATTATTAGTTATGTATTTTATGCATATACATGTATACAGGTCAATCCCAATCTCCCAACTCATCCCACCACCACCACCCCATGGCTTCCCACACTTGGTGTCCATACGTTTGTTCTCTACCTCTGTGTCTCTATTTCTTCCCTGAAAACCAGTTCATCTGTACCATTTTTTAGGTTCCACATATATGCATTAATATATAATATTTGTTTTCCTCTTTCTGACTTACTTCATTCTGTATGACAGTCTCTAGATCCATCGATGTCTCTACAAATGACCCAGTTTCATTCCTTTTTATGGCTGAGTGATATTCCATTTTATATATGTACCACATCTTTATCCATTCATCTGTCTGTGGGCATTTAGCTTGCTTCCATTACCTGGCTATTGTAAATAGTGCTGCAATGATCATTGTGGTGAATGTGCCTTTTTGATTTATGGTTTTCTCTGGGTATGTGCCCAGAAGTGGGATTGCTGGATCAGATGGTAATTCTATTTCTAGTTTTTTTAAGGAAACTCCATACTGTTCTCCATAGTGACTGTATCAATTTACATCCCCACCAATAGTGGAAGAGGGCTCCTTTTGTCCACACCCTCCCCAGAATTTGTTGTTTGTAGATTTTCTGATGATGCCGATTTTAACAGGTGTGGGGTGATACCTCATTGTAGTTTTGATTTGCATTTCTCTAATAATTAGTGCTGTTGAGCAGCTTTTCATGTGCGTCTTGGCCATCTCTGTGTCTTCTTTGAAGAAACGTCTCTTTAGATCTTCTGCCCATTTTTGTATTGGGTTGTTTGTTTTTTTAATATTAAGCTGCATGAGCTGTTTATATATATATATTGGAGATTAAATCTTTGTCCATTGATTCATTTGCAACGATTTTCGCCCATTCTGAGGGATGCCTTTTTCCATTCCCGTTTTTTGAACAAAAAAGGAAAGAAAGAAAAAGAAGCAGAACACTAATGTGCGTAAAATATGCCTTTTGAAATGGTCGTTTTGAAATATGGACGTCCTTTGAATTTTTTGGTCGATATGTGACCCCAGGATTTGTTTTCAGGGCAGGTGTCATTTACAGGCCTGCAATGATTTTGAATATCAACTGACCATTAGCGCCGGGATTAAAGCTGCTGTTGCGTGAAACGGCCACAAGGTGGCAGCAGTTCTCCCTTACCAAATCTGGTTACTAGAGCAACAGAGCCTCAATGGAAGTCGTGTTCTAGATTGGAATTTAGAATGGAATGTGCCAGGAGAAAGCCCCTCAAGTTTGTCTCACTACTTCTTGTTCCTGTTTTTATTTATTTTTTTAATTTACTATTACAGCAAGTTTGATTACAATGTTTGGCTTGTTGTAGGTGTAGAAGATGTGGTTCTTTTACACATATACAGATGTCTGTTCTTCCTGGGATCCTTTTCCCATGTACGTTAGGACAGAATGTTGAGTAGTCTTCTCTTGGTATTCCGTAGGTCTTTGGTGATTTTATATGTCACCTGTGTTTGATTATGTCTGTTAACCCCGATATCGTAATGAAACCAATCCTCACACCTTTCCATTGGTGAACCATAAGTTTGTTTAATGAATCTGTGATTGCCCTTCTCCGTGGAAATATCTGCCCTGGTATCCATTTTTAGGTAACACCTATAAGTGATATGATACGATATGTGTCTTTCACTTTCTGACTTACTCCAAGTCACGTGATTACCTCTAGACTCATCTACGGGGCTGCAAATGGCATTGTGTCCTTTTTTTCCTTGGCTTCTATTCTGCCTTAGCGAGGTCCATTTTCAACAATGTGATTCCCTGAGGGTTGTGGATTAGCTGACCTGGGCAGCCTTACCCTGCCGGCCGGCCCTCCCCAGGTGTGCCTGGTTGAGGTCAATATAAACAGCGCTCCAGGCAGCAATAGCCCCTGAAGTTGTGCCTGACTCCATATTCTCTGCCCCGTCAGCAGTCTCGGGGCTGTGCTGGTGGGAGGGAGTGAGGGGCCAAGGCTTTGTTGGTGGCCCGGTGTGAGTGGGGCTCTGCTGGCCTTTCTGCAGGAGTTGCCAGGCTGCCACCTGTTAAGAAGAGGATGTGTCACCCATACCTTCCGATGGAATTTCTCTCCGGACAGAGGTGAGGAAGGAAAAAAGCAGTGGGGGCCGGGACAGGAGTGGTATCTCAGGCAGGGCAATAGAAAGCTTCCAGAAGGGCGCCCGGGGCTAGGACCATCCTGGCTGGCCTGCAGGCACCAAGTTGGACTGCGTGCTGTCGCTGGTGTGGCTCCACGGCCCTTCCTCTAGGCTTTCAAGCCCTTGTACATATTCAGGTGTTTTACCTGGGAAGGGTGGGAACAGTTCAGCAGCAGCTGGCCTGGGGCTCAGCTCACGTTTACTCACAGATGCCTCAGCACGGTCCCCCAGCTTTGCAATGAGGATGCTCCTTGCATGGGGGGTGGGTTGCTGGCTGTATGGGAGGTGATTCCCCACCTCTGACCAATTTCAGAATTGTTTACTGCTGGAGCAAGTGCCCTGATAGGGTTTCCCTCTGTATAACTGGTGGGTTCAGGGTTTTTTTTTCTTTTATGGTTCAAGTTAGATTTGATTCCTCTTTTATGTATTTATAGATATAAGCATGGAAATAATTCATTCCTATAAATACATCTGTGTGAAGGGAAGAACTTTTTTCTGTTTTATTTTAAAATTTTATTTTTTAAAATTTTGAAATTTAATTTTATTTATTTGTTTATACAGCAGGTTATTATTAGTTATGTATTTTATGCATATACATGTATACAGGTCAATCCCAATCTCCCAACTCATCCCACCACCACCACCCCATGGCTTCCCACACTTGGTGTCCATACGTTTGTTCTCTACCTCTGTGTCTCTATTTCTTCCCTGCAAACCAGTTCATCTGTACCATTTTTTAGGTTCCACATATATGCATTAATATACAATATTTGTTTTCCTCTTTCTGACATACTTCATTCTGTATGACAGTCTCTAGATCCATCGATGTCTCTACAAATGACCCAGTTTCATTCCTTTTTATGGCTGAGTAATATTCCATTTTATATATGTACCACATCTTTATCCATTCATCTGTCTGTGGGCATTTAGCTTGCTTCCATTACCTGGCTATTGTAAATAGTGCTGCAATGATCATTGTGGTGAATGTGCCTTTTTGATTTATGGTTTTCTCTGGGTATGTGCCCAGAAGTGGGATTGCTGGATCAGATGGTAATTCTATTTCTAGTTTTTTTAAGGAAACTCCATACTGTTCTCCATAGTGACTGTATCAATTTACATCCCCACCAATAGTGGAAGAGGGCTCCTTTTGTCCACACCCTCCCCAGAATTTGTTGTTTGTAGATTTTCTGATGATGCCGATTTTAACAGGTGTGGGGTGATACCTCATTGTAGTTTTGATTTGCATTTCTCTAATAATTAGTGCTGTTGAGCAGCTTTTCATGTGCGTCTTGGCCATCTCTGTGTCTTCTTTGAAGAAACGTCTCTTTAGATCTTCTGCCCATTTTTGTATTGGGTTGTTTGTTTTTTTAATATTAAGCTGCATGAGCTGTTTATATATATATATTGGAGATTAAATCTTTGTCCATTGATTCATTTGCAACGATTTTCGCCCATTCCTGGGGATGCCTTTTTCCATTCCCGTTTTTTGAACAAAAAAGGAAAGAAAGAAAAAGAAGCAGAACACTAATGTGCGTAAAATATGCCTTTTGAAATGGTCGTTTTGAAATATGGACGTCCTTTGAATTTTTTGGTCGATATGTGACCCCAGGATTTGTTTTCAGGGCAGGTGTCATTTACAGGCCTGCAATGATTTTGAATATCAACTGACCATTAGCGCCGGGATTAAAGCTGCTGTTGCGTGAAACGGCCACAAGGTGGCAGCAGTTCTCCCTTACCAAATCTGGTTACTAGAGCAACAGAGCCTCAATGGAAGTCGTGTTCTAGATTGGAATTTAGAATGGAATGTGCCAGGAGAAAGCCCCTCAAGTTTGTCTCACTACTTCTTGTTCGTGTTTTTAATTTACTTCTTTACTTTTTATTACAGCAAGTTTGATTACAATGTTTGGATTGTTGTAGGTGTGGAAGATGTGGTTCCGTTACACATATACAGATGTCTGTTCTTCCTGGGATCCTTTTCCCATGTACGTTAGGACAGAATGTTGAGTAGTCTTCTCTTGGTATTCCGTAGGACTTTGGTGATTATACATGTCACCTGTGTTTGATTATGTCTGTTAACCCCGATATTGTAATGAAACCAATCCTCACACCTCTCCATTGGTGAACCATAAGTTTGTTTAATGAATCTGTGATTGCCCTTCTCCGTGGAAATATCGGCGCTGGTATCCATTTTTAGGTAACAGCTATAAGTGATATGATATGATATGTGTCTTTCACTTTCTGACTTACTCCAAGTCACGTGATTACCTCTAGACTCAACTACGGGGCTGCAAATGGCATTGTGTCCTTTTTTTCCTTGGCTTCTATTCTGCCTTAGCGAGGTCCATTTTCAACAATGTGATTCCCTGAGGGATGTGGATTAGCTGACCTGGGCAGCCTTACCCTGCCGGCCGGCCCTCCCCAGGTGTGCCTGGTTGAGGTCAATAGAAACAGCGCTCCAGGCAGCAATAGCCCCTGAAGTTGTGCCTGACTCCATATTCTCTGCCCCGTCAGCAGTCTCGGGGCTGTGCTGGTGGGAGGGAGTGAGGGGCCAAGGCTTTGTTGGTGGCCCGGTGTGAGTGGGGCTCTGCTGGCCTTTCTGCAGGAGTTGCCAGGCTGCCACCTGTAAAGAAGAGGATGTGTCACCCATACCTTCTGCTGGAATTTCTCTCCGGACAGAGGTGAGGAAGGAAAAAAGCAGTGGGGGCCGGGACAAGAAGGGTATCTCAGCTAGGGCAATAGAAAGCTTCCAGAAGAGCTCCGGGGCCAGGACCATCCTGGCTGGCCTGCAGGCACCAAGTTGGCCTGCGTGCTGTCGCTGGTGTGGCTCCACGGCCCTTCCTCTAGGCTTTCAAGCCCTTGTACATATTCAGGTGTTTTACCTGGGAAGGGTGGGAACAGTTCAGCAGCAGGTGGCCTGGGGTTCAGCTCACGTTTACTCACAGATGCCTCAGCATGATCCCCCAGCTTTGCAATGAGGACGCTCCTTGCATGGGGGGTGGTTTGCTGGCTGTATGGGAGGTGATTCCCCACCTCTGACCAATTTCAGAATTGTTTACCGCTGGAGCAAGTGCCCTGATAGTGTTTCCCTCTGTATAACTGGTGGGTTCAGGTTTTTTTGTTCTTTTATGGTTCAAGTTAGATTTCATTCCTCTTTTATGTATTTATAGATATAAGCATGGAAATAATTCATTCCTATAAATACATCTGTGTGAAGGGAACAACTTTTTTCTGTTTTATTTTAAAAGTTTATTTTTTAAAATTTTGAAATTTAATTTTATTTATTTTTTTATACAGCAGGTTATTATTAGTTATGTATTTTATGCATATATATGTATACAGGTCAATCCCAATCTCCCAACTCATCCCACCACCACCAACCCATGGCTTCCCACACTTGGTGTCCATACGTTTGTTCTCTACCTCTGTGTCTCTATTTCTTCCCTGAAAACCAGTTCATCTGTACCATTTTTTAGGTTCCACATATATGCATTAATATACAATATTTGTTTTCCTCTTTCTGACTTACTTCATTCTGTATGACAGTCTCTAGATCCATCGATGTCTCTACATATGACCCAGTTTCATTCCTTTTTATGGCTGAGTAATATTCCATTTTATATATGTACCACATCTTTATCCATTCATCTGTCTGTGGGCATTTAGTTGCTTGCATTACCTGGCTATTGTAAATAGTGCTGCAATGAACATTGTGGTGAATGTGCCTTTTTGATTTATGGTTTTCTCTGGGTATGTGCCCAGAAGTGGGATTGCTGGATCAGATGGTAATTCTATTTCTAGTTTTTTTAAGGAAACTCCATACTGTTCTCCATAGTGACTGTATCAATTTACATCCCCACCAATAGTGGCAGAGGGCTCCTTTTGTGTACACCCTCCCCAGAATTTGTTGTTTGTAGATTTTCTGATGATGCCGATTCTAACAGGTGTGAGGTGATACCTCATTGTAGTTTTGATTTGCATTTCTCTAATAATTAGTGCTGTTGAGCAGCTTTTCATGTGCGTCTTGGCCATCTCTGTGTCTTCTTTGAAGAAACGTCTCTTTAGATCATCTGCCCATTTTTGTATTGGGTTGTTTGTTTTTTTAATAGTAAGCTGCATGAGTTGTTTATATAGATATTGGAGATTAAACCTTTGTCCATTGATTCGTTTGCAACGATTTTCGCCCATTCTGAGGGATGCCTTTTTCCATTCCCGTTTTTTTAACAAAAAAGGAAAGAAAGAAAAAGAAGCAGAACACTAATGTGCGTAAAATATGCCATTTGAAATGGTGGTTTTGAAATATGGACGTCCTTTGAATTTTTTGGTCGATATGTGACCCCAGGATTTGTTTTCAGGGCAGGTGTCATTTATAGGCCTGCAATGATTTTGAATATCAACTGACCATTAGCGCTGGGATTAAAGCTGCTGTTGCGTGAAACGGCCACAAGGTGGCAGCAGTTCTCCCTTACCAAATCTGGTTACTAGAGCAACAGAGCCTCAATGGAAGTCGTGTTCTAGATTGGAATTTAGAATGGAATGTGCCAGGAGAAAGCCCCTCAAGTTTGTCTCACTACTTCTTGTTCGTGTTTTTAATTTTTTTTTAATTTTCTATTACAGCAAGTTTGATTACAATGTTTGGCCTGTTGTAGGTGTGGAAGATGTGGTTCTGTTACACATATACAGATGTCTGTTCTTCCTGGGATCCTTTTCCCATGTACGTTAGGACAGAATGTTGAGTAGTCTTCTCTTGGTATTCCGTAGGTCTTTGGTGATTTTATATGTCACCTGTGTTTGATTATGTCTGTTAACCCCAATATTGTAATGAAACCAATCCTCACACCTTTACATTGGTGAACCAAAAGTTTGTTTAATGAATCTGTGATTGCCCTTCTCCGTGGAAATATCTGCCCTGGTATCCATTTTTAGGTAATACCTATAAGTGATATGATACGATATGTGTCTTTCACTTTCTGACTTACTCCAAGTCACGTGATTAACTCTAGACTCATCTACGGGGCTGCAAATGGCATTGTGTCCTTTTTTTCCCTGGCTTCTATTCTGCCTTAGCGAGGTCCATTTTCAACAATGTGATTCCCTGAGGGTTGTGGATTAGCTGACCTGGGCAGCCTTACCCTGCCGGCCGGCCGGCCCTCCCCAGGTGTGCCTGGTTGAGGTCAATAGAAACAGCGCTCCAGGCAGCAATAGCCCCTGAAGTTGTGCCTGACTCCATATTCTCTGCCCCGTCTTCAGTCTCGGGGCTGTGCTGGTGGGAGGGAGTGAGGGGCCAAGGCTTTGTTGGTGGCCCGGTGTGAGTGGGGCTCTGCTGGCCTTTCTGCAGGAGTTGCCAGGCTGCCACCTGTAAAGAAGAGGATGTGTCACCCATACCTTCCGCTGGAATTTCTCTCCGGACAGAGGTGAGGAAGGAAGAAAGCAGTGGGGGCCGGGACAGGAAGGGTATCTCAGGTAGGGCAATAGAAAGCTTCCAGAAGAGCTCGGGGGCCAGTACCATCATGGCTGTCCTGCAGGCACCAAGTTGGCCTGTGTGCTGTCGCTGGTGTGGCTCCATGGCCCTTCCTCTAGGCTTTCAAGCCCTTGTACATATTCAGGTGTTTTACCTGGGAAGGGTGGGAACAGTTCAGCAGCAGGTGGCCTGGGGTTCAGCTCACGTTTACTCACAGATGCCTCAGCATGATCCCCCAGCTTTGCAATGAGGACGCTCCTTGCATGGGGGGTGGGTTTCTGGCTGTATGGGAGGTGATTCCCCACCTCTGACCAATTTCAGAATTGTTTACTGCTGGAGCAAGTGCCCTGATAGGGTTTCCCTCTGTATAACTGGTGGGTTCAGGTTTTTTTTTATGGTTCAAGTTAGATTTTATTCCTCTTTTATGTATTTATAGATATAAGCATGGAAATAATTCATTCCTATAAATACATCTGTGTGAAGGGAAGAACTTTTTTCTGTTTTATTTTAAAAGTTTATTTTTTTAAATTTTGAAACTTAATTTTATTTTTTTATACAGCAGGTTATTATTAGTTATGTATTTTATGCATATACATGTATACAGGTCAATCCCAATCTCCCAACTCATCCCACCACCACCACCCCATGGCTTCCCACACTTGGTGTCCATACGTTTGTTCTCTACCTCTGTGTCTCTATTTCTTCCCTGCAAACTAGTTCATCTGTACCATTTTTTAGGTTCCACCTATATGCATTAATATACAATATTTGTTTTCCTCTTTCTGACTTACTTCATTCTGTATGACAGTCTCTAGATCCATCGATGTCTCTACAAATGACCCAGTTTCATTCCTTTTTATGGCTGAGTAATATTCCATTTTATATATGTACCACAACGTTATCCATTCATCTGTCTGTGGGCATTTAGGTTGCTTGCATTACCTGGCTATTGTAAATAGTGCTGCAATGAACATTGTGGTGAATGTGCCTTTTTGATTTATGGTTTTCTCTGGGTATATGCCCAGAAGTGGGATTGCTGGATCAGATGGTAATTCTCTTTCTAGTTTTTTTAAGGAAACTCCATACTGTTCTCCATAGTGACTGTATCAATTTACATCTCCACCAATAGTGGAAGAGGGCTCCTTTTGTCTACACCCTCCCCAGAATTTGTTGTTTGTAGATTTTCTGATGATGCCAATTCTAACAGGTGTGAGGTGATACCTCATTGTAGTTTTGATTTGCATTTCCCTAATAATTAGTGCTGTTGAGCAGCTTTTCATGTGCGTCTTGGCCATCTCTGTGTCTTCTTTGAAGAAACGTCTCTTTAGATCTTCTGCCCATTTTTGTATTGGGTTGTTTGTTTTTTTAATATTAAGCTGCATGAGCTGTTTATAGATATTGGAGATTAAACCTTTGTCCATTGATTCGTTTGCAACGATTTTCGCCCATTCTGAGGGATGCCTTTTTCCATTCCCGTTTTTTTAACAAAAAAGGAAAGAAAGAAAAAGAAGCAGAACACTAATGTGCGTAAAATATGCCTTTTGAAATGGTCGTTTTGAAATATGGACGTCCTTTGAATTTTTTGGTCGATATGTGATTCCAGGATTCGTTTTCAGGGCAGGTGTCATTTACAGGCCTGCAATGATTTTGAATATCAACTGACCATTAGCGCTGGGATTAAAGCTGCTGTTGCGTGAAACGGCCACAAGGTGGCAGCAGTCCTCCCTTACCAAATCTGGTTACTAGAGCAACAGAGCCTCAATGGAAGTCGTGTTCTAGATTGGAATTTAGAATGGAATGTGCCAGGAGAAAGCCCCTCAAGTTTGTCTCACTACTTCTTGTTCGTGTTTTTAATTTTTTTAATTTTCTATTACAGCAAGTTTGATTACAATGTTTGGCTTGTTGTAGGTGTGGAAGATGTGGTTCTTTTACACATATACAGATGTCTGTTCTTCCTGCGATCCTTTTCCCATGTACGTTAGGACAGAATGTTGAGTAGTCTTCTCTTGGTATTCCGTAGGTCTTTGGTGATTATATATGTCACCTGTGTTTGATTATGTCTGTTAACCCCGATATGGTAATGAAACCAATCCTCACACCTTTCCATTGGTGAACCATAAGTTTGTTTAATGAATCTGTGATTGCCCTTCTCCGTGGAAATATCTGCCCTGGTATCCCTTTTTAGGTAATACCTATAAGTGATATGATACGATATATGTCTTTCACTTTCTGACTTACTCCAAGTCACGTGATTACCTCTAGACTCATCTACGGGGCTGCAAATGGCATTGTGTCCTTTTTTTCCTTGGATTCTATTCTGCCTTAGCGAGGTCCATTTTCAACAATGTGATTCCCTGAGGGTTGTGGATTAGCTAACCTGGGCAGCCTTACCCTGCCGGCCGGCCCTCCCCAGGTGTGCCTGGTTGAGGTCAATAGAAACAGCGCTCCAGGCAGCAATAGCCCCTGAAGTTGTGCCTGACTCCATATTCTCTGCCCCGTCAGCAGTCTCGGGGCTGTGCTGGTGGGAGGGAGTGAGGGGCCAAGGCTTTGTTGGTGGCCCGGTGTGAGTGGGGCTCTGCTGGCCTTTCTGCAGGAGTTGCCAGGCTGCCACCTGTAAAGAAGAGGATGTGTCACCCATACCTTCCGATGGAATTTCTCTCCGGAGAGAGGTGAGGAAGTAAAAAAACAGTGGGGGCCGGGACAGAGGGGTATCTCAGGCAGGGCAATAGAAAGCTTCCAGAACAGCACCCGGGGCCACGACCATCCTGGCTGTCCTGCAGGCACCAAGTTGGCCTGCGTGCGGTCGCTGGTGTGGCTCCACGGCCCTTCCTCTAGGCTTTCAAGCCCTTGTACATATTCAGGTGTTTTACCTGGGAAGGGTGGGAACAGTTCAGCAGCAGCTGGCCTGAGGTTCAGCTCACGTTTACTCACAAATGCCTCAGCACGGTCCCCCAGCTTTGCAATGAGGACGCTCCTTTCATGGGGGGTGGGTTGCTGGCTGTATGGGAGGTGATTCCCCACCTCTGACCAATTTCAGAATTGTTTACCGCTGGAGCAAGTGCCCTGATAGGGTTTCCCTCTGTATAACTGGTTGGTTCAGGTTTTTTTTTTTCTTTTATGGTTCAAGTGAGATTTGATTCCTGTTTTATGTATTTATAGATATAAGCATGGAAATAATTCATTCCTATAAATACATCTGTGTAAAGGGAAGAACTTTTTTCTGTTTTATTTTAAAATTTTATTTTTTAAAATTTTGAAATTTAATTTTATTTATTTTTTTTACAGCCGGTTATTATTAGTTATGTATTTTATGCATATACATGTATACAGGTCAATCCCAATCTCCCAACTCATCCCACCACCACCACCCCATGGCTTCCCACACTTGGTGTCCATACGTTTGTTCTCTACCTCTGTGTCTCTATTTCTTCCCTGCAAACCAGTTCATCTGTACCATTTTTTAGGTTCCACCTATATGCATTAATATACAATATTTGTTTTCCTCTTTCTGACTTACTTCATTCTGTATGACAGTCTCTAGATCCATCGATGTCTCTACAAATGACCCAGTTTCATTCCTTTTTATGGCTGAGTAATATTCCATTTTATATATGTACCACATCTTTATCCATTCATCTGTCTGTGGGCATTTAGGTTGCTTGCATTACCTGGCTATTGTAAATAGTGCTGCAATGAACATTGTGGTGAATGTGCCTTTTTGATTTATGGTTTTCTCTGGGTATATGCCCAGAAGTGGGATTGCTGGATCAGATGGTAATTCTCTTTCTAGTTTTTTAAAGGAAACTCCATATTGTTCTCCATAGTGTCTGTATCAATTTACATCCCCACCAATAGTGGAAGAGGGCTCCTTTTGTCCACACCCTCCCCAGAATTTGTTGTTTGTAGATTTTCTGATGATGCCGATTCTAACAGGTGTGAGGTGATACCTCATTGTAGTTTTGATTTGCATTTCTCTAATAATTAGTGCTGTTGAGCAGCTTTTCATGTGCGTCTTGGCCATCTCTGTGTCTTCTTTGAAGAAACGTCTCTTTAGATCTTCTGCCCATTTTTGTATTGGGTTGTTTGTTTTTTTAATATTAAGCTGCATGAGCTGTTTATAGATATTGGAGATTAAACCTTTGTCCATTGATTCGTTTGCAACGATTTTCGCCCATTCTGAGGGATGCCTTTTTCCATTCCCGTTTTTTTAACAAAAAAGGAAAGAAAGAAAAAGAAGCAGAACACTAATGTGCGTAAAATATGCCTTTTGAAATGGTCGTTTTGAAATATGGACGTCCTTTGAATTTTTTGGTCGATATGTGAACCCAGGATTCGTTTTCAGGGCAGGTGTCATTTACAGGCCTGCAATGATTTTGAATATCAACCGACCATTAGCGCTGGGATTAAAGCTGCTGTTGCGTGAAAGGGCCACAAGGTGGCAGCAGTCCTCCCTTACCAAATCTGGTTACTAGAGCAACAGAGCCTCAATGGAAGTCGTGTTCTAGATTGGAATTTAGAATGGAATGTGCCAGGAGAAAGCCCCTCAAGTTTGTCTCACTACTTCTTGTTCGTGTTTTTAATTTATTTTTAATTTTCTATTACAGCAAGTTTGATTACAATGTTTGGCTTGTTGTAGGTTTGGAAGATGTGGTTCTTTTACACATATACAGATGTCTGTTCTTCCTGGGATCCTTTTCCCATGTACGCTAGGACAGAATGTTGAGTAGTCTTCTCTTGGTATTCCGTAGGTCATTGGAGATTATATATGTCACCTGTGTTTGATTATGTCTGTTAACCCCGATATCGTAATGAAACCAATCCTCACACCTTTCCATTGGTGAACCATAAGTTTGTTTAATGAATCTGTGATTGCCCTTCTCCGTGGAAATATCTGCCCTGGTATCCATTTTTAGGTAATACCTATAAGTGATATGATACGATATGTGTCTTTCACTTTCTGACTTACTCCAAGTCACGTGATTACCTCTAGACTCATCTACGGGGCTGCAAATGGCATTGTGTCCTTTTTTTCCTTGGCTTCTATTCTGCCTTAGCGAGGTCCATTTTCAACAATGTGATTCCCTGAGGGTTGTGGATTAGCTGACCTGGGCAGCCTTAACCTGCCGGCCGGCGCTCCCCAGGTGTGCCTGTTTGAGGTCAATAGAAACAGCGCTCCAGGCATCAATAGACCCTGAAGTTGTGCCTGACTCCATATTCTCTGCCCCGTCAGCAGTCTCGGGGCTGTGCTGGTGGGAGGGAGTGAGGGGCCAAGGCTTTGTTGGTGGCCCGGTGTGAGTGGGGCTCTGCTGGCCTTTCTGCAGGAGTTGCCAGGCTGGCACCTGTAAAGAAGAGGATGTGTCACCCATACCTTCCGATGGAATTTCTCTCCGGAGAGAGGTGAGGAAGTAAAAAAAGAGTGGGGGCCGGGACAGGAGGGGTATCTCAGGCAGGGCAATAGAAAGCTTCCAGAAGAGCGCCCGGGGCCAGGACCATCCTGGCTGGCCTGCAGGCACCAAGTTGGCCTGCGTGCTGTCACTGGTGTGGCTCCACGGCCCTTCCTCTAGGCTTTCAAGCCCTTGTACATATTCAGGTGTTTTACCTGGGAAGGGTGGGAACAGTTCAGCAGCAGATGGCCTGGGGCTCAGCTCACGTTTACTCACAGCTGCCTCAGCACGGTCCCCCAGCTTTGCAATGAGGACGCTCCTTGCATGGGGGGTGGGTTGCTGGCTGTATGGGAGGTGATTCCCCACCTCTGACCAATTTCAGAATTGTTTACTGCTGGAGCAAGTGCCCTGATAGGGTTTCCCTCTGTATAACTGGTGGGTTCAGGGTTTTTTTTTTCTTTTATGGTTCAAGTTAGATTTGATTCCTCTTTTATGTATTTATAGATATAAGCATGGAAATAATTCATTCCTATAAATACATCTGTGTGAAGGGAAGAACTTTTTTCTGTTTTATTTTAAAATTTTATTTTTTTAAATTTTGAAATTTAATTTTATTTATTTGTTTATACAGCAGGTTATTATTAGTTATGTATTTTATGCATATACATGTATACAGGTCAATCCCAATCTCCCAACTCATCCCACCACCACCACCCCATGGCTTCCCACACTTGGTGTCCATACGTTTGTTCTCTACCTCTGTGTCTCTATTTCTTCCCTGAAAACCAGTTCATCTGTACCATTTTTTAGGTTCCACATATATGCATTAATATATAATATTTGTTTTCCTCTTTCTGACTTACTTCATTCTGTATGACAGTCTCTAGATCCATCGATGTCTCTACAAATGACCCAGTTTCATTCCTTTTTATGGCTGAGTAATATTCCATTTATATATGTACCACATCTTTATCCATTCATGTGTCTGTGGGCATTTAGCTTGCTTCCTTTACCTGGCTATTGTAAATAGTGCTGCAATGATCATTGTGGTGAATGTGCCTTTTTGATTTATGGTTTTCTCTGGGTATGTGCCCAGAAGTGGGATTGCTGGATCAGATGGTAATTCTATTTCTAGTTTTTTTAAGGAAACTCCATACTGTTCTCCATAGTGACTGTATCAATTTACATCCCCACCAATAGTGGAAGAGGGCTCCTTTTGTCCACACCCTCCCCAGAATTTGTTGTTTGTAGATTTTCTGATGATGCCGATTTTAACAGGTGTGGGGTGATACCTCATTGTAGTTTTGATTTGCATTTCTCTAATAATTAGTGCTGTTGAGCAGCTTTTCATGTGCGTCTTGGCCATCTCTGTGTCTTCTTTGAAGAAACGTCTCTTTAGATCTTCTGCCCATTTTTGTATTGGGTTGTTTGTTTTTTTAATAGTAAGCTGCATGAGCTGTTTATATATATATATATATATATTGGAGATTAAATCTTTGTCCATTGATTCATTTGCAACGATTTTCGCCCATTCTGAGGGATGCCTTTTTCCATTCCCGTTTTTTGAACAAAAAAGGAAAGAAAGAAAAAGA
The DNA here is from genome assembly GCF_025265405.1 of Mesoplodon densirostris. Lineage (NCBI taxonomy): Eukaryota > Metazoa > Chordata > Mammalia > Artiodactyla > Ziphiidae > Mesoplodon > Mesoplodon densirostris. The sequence goes on from NC_082661.1 coordinate 243,941,153, forward strand.
AGCAGAACACTAATGTGCGTAAAATATGCCTTTTGAAATGGTCGTTTTGAAATATGGACGTCCTTTGAATTTTTTGGTCGATATGTGACCCCAGGATTTGTTTTCAGGGCAGGTGTCATTTACAGGCCTGCAATGATTTTGAATATCAACTGACCATTAGCGCCGGGATTAAAGCTGCTGTTGCGTGAAGCGGCCACAAGGTGGCAGCAGTTCTCCCTTACCAAATCTGGTTACTAGAGCAACAGAGCCTCAATGGAAGTCGTGTTCTAGATTGGAATTTAGAATGGAATGTGCCAGGAGAAAGCCCCTCAAGTTTGTCTCACTACTTCTTGTTCCTGTTTTTATTTATTTTTTTTATTTTCTATTACAGCAAGTTTGATTACAATGTTTGGCTTGTTGTAGGTGTAGAAGATGTGGTTCTTTTACACATATACAGATGTCTGTTCTTCCTGGGATCCTTTTCCCATGTACGTTAGGACAGAATGTTGAGTAGTCTTCTCTTGGTATTCCGTAGGTCTTTGGTGATTTTATATGTCACCTGTGTTTGATTATGTCTGTTAACCCCGATATCGTAATGAAACCAATCCTCACACCTTTCCATTGGTGAACCATAAGTTTGTTTAATGAATCTGTGATTGCCCTTCTCCGTGGAAATATCTGCCCTGGTATCCATTTTTAGGTAACACCTATAAGTGATATGATACGATATGTGTCTTTCACTTTCTGACTTACTCCAAGTCACGTGATTACCTCTAGACTCATCTATGGGGCTGCAAATGGCATTGTGTCCTTTTTTTCCTTGGCTTCTATTCTGCCTTAGCGAGGTCCATTTTCAACAATGTGATTCCCTGAGGGTTGTGGATTAGCTGACCTGGGCAGCCTTACCCTGCCGGCCGGCCCTCCCCAGGTGTGCCTGGTTGAGGTCAATATAAACAGCGCTCCAGGCAGCAATAGCCCCTGAAGTTGTGCCTGACTCCATATTCTCTGCCCCGTCAGCAGTCTCGGGGCTGTGCTGGTGGGAGGGAGTGAGGGGCCAAGGCTTTGTTGGTGGCCCGGTGTGAGTGGGGCTCTGCTGGCCTTTCTGCAGGAGTTGCCAGGCTGCCACCTGTTAAGAAGAGGATGTGTCACCCATACATTCTGATGGAATTTCTCTCCGGACAGAGGTGACGAAGGAAAAAAGCAGTGGGGGCCGGGACAGGAGGGGTATCTCAGGCAGGGCAATAGAAAGCTTCCAGAACAGCGCCCGGGGCCAGGACCATCCTGGCTGGCCTGCAGGCACCAAGTTGGCCTGCGTGCTGTCGCTTGTGTGGCTCCACGGCCCTTCCTCTAGGCTCTCAAGCCCTTGTACATATTCAGGTGTTTTACCTGGGAAGGGTGGGAACAGTTCAGCAGCAGCTGGCCTGGGGCTCAGCTCACGTTTACTCACAGCTGCCTCAGCACGGTCCCCCAGCTTTGCAATGAGGACGCTCCTTGCATGGGGGGTGGGTTGCTGGCTGTATGGGAGGTGATTCCCCACCTCTGACCAATTTCAGAATTGTTTACTGCTGGAGCAAGTGCCCTGATAGGGTTTCCCTCTGTATAACTGGTGGGTTCAGGGTTTTTTTTTTCTTTTATGGTTCAAGTTAGATTTGATTCCTCTTTTATGTATTTATAGATATAAGCATGGAAATAATTCATTCCTATAAATACATCTGTGTGAAGGGAAGAACTTTTTTCTGTTTTATTTTAAAATTTTATTTTTTTAAATTTTGAAATTTAATTTTATTTATTTGTTTATACAGCAGGTTATTATTAGTTATGTATTTTATGCATATACATGTATACAGGTCAATCCCAATCTCCCAACTCATCCCACCACCACCACCCCATGGCTTCCCACACTTGGTGTCCATACGTTTGTTCTCTACCTCTGTGTCTCTATTTCTTCCCTGAAAACCAGTTCATCTGTACCATTTTTTAGGTTCCACATATATGCATTAATATATAATATTTGTTTTCCTCTTTCTGACTTACTTCATTCTGTATGACAGTCTCTAGATCCATCGATGTCTCTACAAATGACCCAGTTTCATTCCTTTTTATGGCTGAGTGATATTCCATTTTATATATGTACCACATCTTTATCCATTCATCTGTCTGTGGGCATTTAGCTTGCTTCCATTACCTGGCTATTGTAAATAGTGCTGCAATGATCATTGTGGTGAATGTGCCTTTTTGATTTATGGTTTTCTCTGGGTATGTGCCCAGAAGTGGGATTGCTGGATCAGATGGTAATTCTATTTCTAGTTTTTTTAAGGAAACTCCATACTGTTCTCCATAGTGACTGTATCAATTTACATCCCCACCAATAGTGGAAGAGGGCTCCTTTTGTCCACACCCTCCCCAGAATTTGTTGTTTGTAGATTTTCTGATGATGCCGATTTTAACAGGTGTGGGGTGATACCTCATTGTAGTTTTGATTTGCATTTCTCTAATAATTAGTGCTGTTGAGCAGCTTTTCATGTGCGTCTTGGCCATCTCTGTGTCTTCTTTGAAGAAACGTCTCTTTAGATCTTCTGCCCATTTTTGTATTGGGTTGTTTGTTTTTTTAATATTAAGCTGCATGAGCTGTTTATATATATATATTGGAGATTAAATCTTTGTCCATTGATTCATTTGCAACGATTTTCGCCCATTCTGAGGGATGCCTTTTTCCATTCCCGTTTTTTGAACAAAAAAGGAAAGAAAGAAAAAGAAGCAGAACACTAATGTGCGTAAAATATGCCTTTTGAAATGGTCGTTTTGAAATATGGACGTCCTTTGAATTTTTTGGTCGATATGTGACCCCAGGATTTGTTTTCAGGGCAGGTGTCATTTACAGGCCTGCAATGATTTTGAATATCAACTGACCATTAGCGCCGGGATTAAAGCTGCTGTTGCGTGAAACGGCCACAAGGTGGCAGCAGTTCTCCCTTACCAAATCTGGTTACTAGAGCAACAGAGCCTCAATGGAAGTCGTGTTCTAGATTGGAATTTAGAATGGAATGTGCCAGGAGAAAGCCCCTCAAGTTTGTCTCACTACTTCTTGTTCCTGTTTTTATTTATTTTTTTAATTTACTATTACAGCAAGTTTGATTACAATGTTTGGCTTGTTGTAGGTGTAGAAGATGTGGTTCTTTTACACATATACAGATGTCTGTTCTTCCTGGGATCCTTTTCCCATGTACGTTAGGACAGAATGTTGAGTAGTCTTCTCTTGGTATTCCGTAGGTCTTTGGTGATTTTATATGTCACCTGTGTTTGATTATGTCTGTTAACCCCGATATCGTAATGAAACCAATCCTCACACCTTTCCATTGGTGAACCATAAGTTTGTTTAATGAATCTGTGATTGCCCTTCTCCGTGGAAATATCTGCCCTGGTATCCATTTTTAGGTAACACCTATAAGTGATATGATACGATATGTGTCTTTCACTTTCTGACTTACTCCAAGTCACGTGATTACCTCTAGACTCATCTACGGGGCTGCAAATGGCATTGTGTCCTTTTTTTCCTTGGCTTCTATTCTGCCTTAGCGAGGTCCATTTTCAACAATGTGATTCCCTGAGGGTTGTGGATTAGCTGACCTGGGCAGCCTTACCCTGCCGGCCGGCCCTCCCCAGGTGTGCCTGGTTGAGGTCAATATAAACAGCGCTCCAGGCAGCAATAGCCCCTGAAGTTGTGCCTGACTCCATATTCTCTGCCCCGTCAGCAGTCTCGGGGCTGTGCTGGTGGGAGGGAGTGAGGGGCCAAGGCTTTGTTGGTGGCCCGGTGTGAGTGGGGCTCTGCTGGCCTTTCTGCAGGAGTTGCCAGGCTGCCACCTGTTAAGAAGAGGATGTGTCACCCATACCTTCCGATGGAATTTCTCTCCGGACAGAGGTGAGGAAGGAAAAAAGCAGTGGGGGCCGGGACAGGAGTGGTATCTCAGGCAGGGCAATAGAAAGCTTCCAGAAGGGCGCCCGGGGCTAGGACCATCCTGGCTGGCCTGCAGGCACCAAGTTGGACTGCGTGCTGTCGCTGGTGTGGCTCCACGGCCCTTCCTCTAGGCTTTCAAGCCCTTGTACATATTCAGGTGTTTTACCTGGGAAGGGTGGGAACAGTTCAGCAGCAGCTGGCCTGGGGCTCAGCTCACGTTTACTCACAGATGCCTCAGCACGGTCCCCCAGCTTTGCAATGAGGATGCTCCTTGCATGGGGGGTGGGTTGCTGGCTGTATGGGAGGTGATTCCCCACCTCTGACCAATTTCAGAATTGTTTACTGCTGGAGCAAGTGCCCTGATAGGGTTTCCCTCTGTATAACTGGTGGGTTCAGGGTTTTTTTTTCTTTTATGGTTCAAGTTAGATTTGATTCCTCTTTTATGTATTTATAGATATAAGCATGGAAATAATTCATTCCTATAAATACATCTGTGTGAAGGGAAGAACTTTTTTCTGTTTTATTTTAAAATTTTATTTTTTAAAATTTTGAAATTTAATTTTATTTATTTGTTTATACAGCAGGTTATTATTAGTTATGTATTTTATGCATATACATGTATACAGGTCAATCCCAATCTCCCAACTCATCCCACCACCACCACCCCATGGCTTCCCACACTTGGTGTCCATACGTTTGTTCTCTACCTCTGTGTCTCTATTTCTTCCCTGCAAACCAGTTCATCTGTACCATTTTTTAGGTTCCACATATATGCATTAATATACAATATTTGTTTTCCTCTTTCTGACATACTTCATTCTGTATGACAGTCTCTAGATCCATCGATGTCTCTACAAATGACCCAGTTTCATTCCTTTTTATGGCTGAGTAATATTCCATTTTATATATGTACCACATCTTTATCCATTCATCTGTCTGTGGGCATTTAGCTTGCTTCCATTACCTGGCTATTGTAAATAGTGCTGCAATGATCATTGTGGTGAATGTGCCTTTTTGATTTATGGTTTTCTCTGGGTATGTGCCCAGAAGTGGGATTGCTGGATCAGATGGTAATTCTATTTCTAGTTTTTTTAAGGAAACTCCATACTGTTCTCCATAGTGACTGTATCAATTTACATCCCCACCAATAGTGGAAGAGGGCTCCTTTTGTCCACACCCTCCCCAGAATTTGTTGTTTGTAGATTTTCTGATGATGCCGATTTTAACAGGTGTGGGGTGATACCTCATTGTAGTTTTGATTTGCATTTCTCTAATAATTAGTGCTGTTGAGCAGCTTTTCATGTGCGTCTTGGCCATCTCTGTGTCTTCTTTGAAGAAACGTCTCTTTAGATCTTCTGCCCATTTTTGTATTGGGTTGTTTGTTTTTTTAATTGTAAGCTGCATGAGCTGTTTATATATATATATATATATATTGGAGATTAAATCTTTGTCCAATGATTCATTTGCAACGATTTTCGCCCATTCTGAGGGATGCCTTTTGCCATTCCCGTTTTTTGAACAAAAAAGGAAAGAAAGAAAAAGAAGCAGAACACTAATGTGCGTAAAATATGCCTTTTGAAATGGTCGTTTTGAAATATGGACGTCCTTTGAATTTTTTGGTCCATATGTGACCCCAGGATTTGTTTTCAGGGCAGGTGTCATTTACAGGCCTGCAATGATTTTGAATATCAACTGACCATTAGCGCTGGGATTAAAGCTGCTGTTGCGTGAAACGGCCACAAGGTGGCAGCAGTTCTCCCTTACCAAATCTGGTTACTAGAGCAACAGAGCCTCAATGGAAGTCGTGTTCTAGATTGGAATTTAGAATGGAATGTGCCAGGAGAAAGCCCCTCAAGTTTGTCTCACTACTTCTTGTTCCTGTTTTTATTTATTTTTTTAATTTTCTATTACAGCAAGTTTGATTACAATGTTTGGCTTGTTGTAGGTGTAGAAGATGTGGTTCTTTTACACATATACAGATGTCTGTTCTTCCTGGGATCCTTTTCCCATGTACGTTAGGACAGAATGTTGAGTAGTCTTCTCTTGGTATTCCGTAGGTCTTTGGTGATTTTATATGTCACCTGTGTTTGATTATGTCTGTTAACCCCGATATCGTAATGAAACCAATCCTCACACCTTTCCATTGGTGAACCATAAGTTTGTTTAATGAATCTGTGATTGCCCTTCTCCGTGGAAATATCTGCCCTGGTATCCATTTTTAGGTAACACCTATAAGTGATATGATACGATATGTGTCTTTCACTTTCTGACTTACTCCAAGTCACGTGATTACCTCTAGACTCATCTACGGGGCTGCAAATGGCATTGTGTCCTTTTTTTCCTTGGCTTCTATTCTGCCTTAGCGAGGTCCATTTTCAACAATGTGATTCCCTGAGGGTTGTGGATTAGCTGACCTGGGCAGCCTTACCCTGCCGGCCGGCCCTCCCTAGGTGTGCCTGGTTGAGGTCAATATAAACAGCGCTCCAGGCAGCAATAGCCCCTGAAGTTGTGCCTGACTCCATATTCTCTGCCCCGTCAGCAGTCTCGGGGCTGTGCTGGTGGGAGGGAGTGAGGGGCCAAGGCTTTGTTGGTGGCCCGGTGTGAGTGGGGCTCTGCTGGCCTTTCTGCAGGAGTTGCCAGGCTGTCACCTGTTAAGAAGAGGGTGTGTCACCCATACATTCCGATGGAATTTCTCTCCGGACAGAGGTGAGGAAGGAAAAAAGCAGTGGGGGCCGGGACAGGAGGGGTATCTCAGGCAGGGCAATAGAAAGCTTCCAGAAGAGCGCCCGGGGCCAGGACCATCCTGGCTGGCCTGCAGGCACCAAGTTGGCCTGCGTGCTGTCGCTGGTGTGGCTCCACGGCCCTTCCTCTAGGCTCTCAAGCCCTTGTACATATTCAGGTGTTTTACCTGGGAAGGGTGGGAACAGTTCAGCAGCAGCTGGCCTGGGGCTCAGCTCACGTTTACTCACAGCTGCCTCAGCACGGTCCCCCAGCTTTGCAATGAGGACGCTCCTTGCATGGGGGGTGGGTTGCTGGCTGTATGGGAGGTGATTCCCCACCTCTGACCAATTTCAGAATTGTTTACTGCTGGAGCAAGTGCCCTGATAGGGTTTCCCTCTGTATAACTGGTGGGTTCAGGGTTTTTTTTTTTCTTTTATGGTTCAAGTTAGATTTGATTCCTCTTTTATGTATTTATAGATATAAGCATGGAAATAATTCATTCCTATAAATACATCTGTGTGAAGGGAAGAACTTTTTTCTGTTTTATTTTAAAATTTTATTTTTTAAAATTTTGAAATTTAATTTTATTTATTTGTTTATACAGCAGGTTATTATTAGTTATGTATTTTATGCATATACATGTATACAGGTCAATCCCAATCTCCCAACTCATCCCACCACCACCACCCCATGGCTTCCCACACTTGGTGTCCATACGTTTGTTCTCTACCTCTGTGTCTCTATTTCTTCCCTGAAAACCAGTTCATCTGTACCATTTTTTAGGTTCCACATATATGCATTAATATACAATATTTGTTTTCCTCTTTCTGACTTACTTCATTCTGTATGACAGTCTCTAGATCCATCGATGTCTCTACAAATGACCCAGTTTCATTCCTTTTTATGGCTGAGTAATATTCCATTTTATATATGTACCACATCTTTATCCATTCATCTGTCTGTGGGCATTTAGCTTGCTTCCATTACCTGGCTATTGTAAATAGTGCTGCAATGATCATTGTGGTGAATGTGCCTTTTTGATTTATGGTTTTCTCTGGGTATGTGCCCAGAAGTGGGATTGCTGGATCAGATGGTAATTCTATTTCTAGTTTTTTTAAGGAAACTCCATACTGTTCTCCATAGTGACTGTATCAATTTACATCCCCACCAATAGTGGAAGAGGGCTCCTTTTGTCCACACCCTCCCCAGAATTTGTTGTTTGTAGATTTTCTGATGATGCCGATTTTAACAGGTGTGGGGTGATAACTCATTGTAGTTTTGATTTGCATTTCTCTAATAATTAGTGCTGTTGAGCAGCTTTTCATGTGCGTCTTGGCCATCTCTGTGTCTTCTTTGAAGAAACGTCTCTTTAGATCTTCTGCCCATTTTTGTATTGGGTTGTTTGTTTTTTTAATAGTAAGCTGCATGTGCTGTTTATATATATATATATTGGAGATTAAATCTTTGTCCATTGATTCATTTGCAACGATTTTCGCCCATTCTGAGGGATGCCTTTTGCCATTCCCGTTTTTTGAACAAAAAAGGAAAGAAAGAAAAAGAAGCAGAACACTAATGTGCGTAAAATATGCCTTTTGAAATGGTCGTTTTGAAATATGGACGTCCTTTGAATTTTTTGGTCGATATGTGACCCCAGGATTTGTTTTCAGGGCAGGTGTCATTTACAGGCCTGCAATGATTTTGAATATCAACTGACCATTAGCGCCGGGATTAAAGCTGCTGTTGCGTGAAGCGGCCACAAGGTGGCAGCAGTTCTCCCTTACCAAATCTGGTTACTAGAGCAACAGAGCCTCAATGGAAGTCGTGTTCTAGATTGGAATTTAGAATGGAATGTGCCAGGAGAAAGCCCCTCAAGTTTGTCTCACTACTTCTTGTTCCTGTTTTTATTTATTTTTTTAATTTACTATTACAGCAAGTTTGATTACAATGTTTGGCTTGTTGTAGGTGTAGAAGATGTGGTTCTTTTACACATATACAGATGTCTGTTCTTCCTGGGATCCTTTTCCCATGTACGTTAGGACAGAATGTTGAGTAGTCTTCTCTTGGTATTCCGTAGGTCTTTGGTGATTTTATATGTCACCTGTGTTTGATTATGTCTGTTAACCCCGATATCGTAATGAAACCAATCCTCACACCTTTCCATTGGTGAACCATAAGTTTGTTTAATGAATCTGTGATTGCCCTTCTCCGTGGAAATATCTGCCCTGGTATCCATTTTTAGGTAACACCTATAAGTGATATGATACGATATGTGTCTTTCACTTTCTGACTTACTCCAAGTCACGTGATTACCTCTAGACTCATCTACGGGGCTGCAAATGGCATTGTGTCCTTTTTTTCCTTGGCTTCTATTCTGCCTTAGCGAGGTCCATTTTCAACAATGTGATTCCCTGAGGGTTGTGGATTAGCTGACCTGGGCAGCCTTACCCTGCCGGCCGGCCCTCCCCAGGTGTGCCTGGTTGAGGTCAATATAAACAGCGCTCCAGGCAGCAATAGCCCCTGAAGTTGTGCCTGACTCCATATTCTCTGCCCCGTCAGCAGTCTCGGGGCTGTGCTGGTGGGAGGGAGTGAGGGGCCAAGGCTTTGTTGGTGGCCCGGTGTGAGTGGGGCTCTGCTGGCCTTTCTGCAGGAGTTGCCAGGCTGCCACCTGTTAAGAAGAGGATGTGTCACCCATACCTTCCGATGGAATTTCTCTCCGGACAGAGGTGAGGAAGGAAAAAAGCAGTGGGGGCCGGGACAGGAGTGGTATCTCAGGCAGGGCAATAGAAAGCTTCCAGAAGAGCGCCCGGGGCTAGGACCATCCTGGCTGGCCTGCAGGCACCAAGTTGGCCTGCGTGCTGTCGCTGGTGTGGCTCCACGGCCCTTCCTCTAGGCTCTCAAGCCCTTGTACATATTCAGGTGTTTTACCTGGGAAGGGTGGGAACAGTTCAGCAGCAGCTGGCCTGGGGCTCAGCTCACGTTTACTCACAGATGCCTCAGCACGGTCCCCCAGCTTTGCAATGAGGATGCTCCTTGCATGGGGGGTGGGTTGCTGGCTGTATGGGAGGTGATTCCCCACCTCTGACCAATTTCAGAATTGTTTACTGCTGGAGCAAGTGCCCTGATAGGGTTTCCCTCTGTATAACTGGTGGGTTCAGGGTTTTTTTTTCTTTTATGGTTCAAGTTAGATTTGATTCCTCTTTTATGTATTTATAGATATAAGCATGGAAATAATTCATTCCTATAAATACATCTGTGTGAAGGGAAGAACTTTTTTCTGTTTTATTTTAAAATTTTATTTTTTAAAATTTTGAAATTTAATTTTATTTATTTGTTTATACAGCAGGTTATTATTAGTTATGTATTTTATGCATATACATGTATACAGGTCAATCCCAATCTCCCAACTCATCCCACCACCACCACCCCATGGCTTCCCACACTTGGTGTCCATACGTTTGTTCTCTACCTCTGTGTCTCTATTTCTTCCCTGCAAACCAGTTCATCTGTACCATTTTTTAGGTTCCACATATATGCATTAATATACAATATTTGTTTTCCTCTTTCTGACATACTTCATTCTGTATGACAGTCTCTAGATCCATCGATGTCTCTACAAATGACCCAGTTTCATTCCTTTTTATGGCTGAGTAATATTCCATTTTATATATGTACCACATCTTTATCCATTCATCTGTCTGTGGGCATTTAGCTTGCTTCCATTACCTGGCTATTGTAAATAGTGCTGCAATGATCATTGTGGTGAATGTGCCTTTTTGATTTATGGTTTTCTCTGGGTATGTGCCCAGAAGTGGGATTGCTGGATCAGATGGTAATTCTATTTCTAGTTTTTTTAAGGAAACTCCATACTGTTCTCCATAGTGACTGTATCAATTTACATCCCCACCAATAGTGGAAGAGGGCTCCTTTTGTCCACACCCTCCCCAGAATTTGTTGTTTGTAGATTTTCTGATGATGCCGATTTTAACAGGTGTGGGGTGATACCTCATTGTAGTTTTGATTTGCATTTCTCTAATAATTAGTGCTGTTGAGCAGCTTTTCATGTGCGTCTTGGCCATCTCTGTGTCTTCTTTGAAGAAACGTCTCTTTAGATCTTCTGCCCATTTTTGTATTGGGTTGTTTGTTTTTTTAATAGTAAGCTGCATGAGCTGTTTATATATATATATATTGGAGATTAAATCTTTGTCCAATGATTCATTTGCAACGATTTTCGCCCATTCTGAGGGATGCCTTTTGCCATTCCCGTTTTTTGAACAAAAAAGGAAAGAAAGAAAAAGAAGCAGAACACTAATGTGCGTAAAATATGCCTTTTGAAATGGTCGTTTTGAAATATGGACGTCCTTTGAATTTTTTGGTCGATATGTGACCCCAGGATTTGTGTTCAGGGCAGGTGTCATTTACAGGCCTGCCATGATTTTGAATATCAACTGACCATTAGCGCTGGGATTAAAGCTGCTGTTGCGTGAAACGGCCACAAGGTGGCAGCAGTTCTCCCTTACCAAATCTGGTTACTAGAGCAACAGAGCCTCAATGGAAGTCGTGTTCTAGATTGGAATTTAGAATGGAATGTGCCAGGAGAAAGCCCCTCAAGTTTGTCTCACTACTTCTTGTTCCTGTTTTTATTTATTTTTTTAATTTTCTATTACAGCAAGTTTGATTACAATGTTTGGCTTGTTGTAGGTGTAGAAGATGTGGTTCTTTTACACATATACAGATGTCTGTTCTTCCTGGGATCCTTTTCCCATGTACGTTAGGACAGAATGTTGAGTAGTCTTCTCTTGGTATTCCGTAGGTCTTTGGTGATTTTATATGTCACCTGTGTTTGATTATGTCTGTTAACCCCGATATCGTAATGAAACCAATCCTCACACCTTTCCATTGGTGAACCATAAGTTTGTTTAATGAATCTGTGATTGCCCTTCTCCGTGGAAATATCTGCCCTGGTATCCATTTTTAGGTAACACCTATAAGTGATATGATACGATATGTGTCTTTCACTTTCTGACTTACTCCAAGTCACGTGATTACCTCTAGACTCATCTACGGGGCTGCAAATGGCATTGTGTCCTTTTTTTCCTTGGCTTCTATTCTGCCTTAGCGAGGTCCATTTTCAACAATGTGATTCCCTGAGGGTTGTGGATTAGCTGACCTGGGCAGCCTTACCCTGCCGGCCGGCCCTCCCTAGGTGTGCCTGGTTGAGGTCAATATAAACAGCGCTCCAGGCAGCAATAGCCCCTGAAGTTGTGCCTGACTCCATATTCTCTGCCCCGTCAGCAGTCTCGGGGCTGTGCTGGTGGGAGGGAGTGAGGGGCCAAGGCTTTGTTGGTGGCCCGGTGTGAGTGGGGCTCTGCTGGCCTTTCTGCAGGAGTTGCCAGGCTGTCACCTGTTAAGAAGAGGGTGTGTCACCCATACATTCCGATGGAATTTCTCTCCGGACAGAGGTGAGGAAGGAAAAAAGCAGTGGGGGCCGGGACAGGAGTGGTATCTCAGGCAGGGCAATAGAAAGCTTCCAGAAGAGCGCCCGGGGCCAGGACCATCCTGGCTGGCCTGCAGGCACCAAGTTGGCCTGCGTGCTGTCGCTGGTGTGGCTCCACGGCCCTTCCTCTAGGCTCTCAAGCCCTTGTACATATTCAGGTGTTTTACCTGGGAAGGGTGGGAACAGTTCAGCAGCAGCTGGCCTGGGGCTCAGCTCACGTTTACTCACAGCTGCCTCAGCACGGTCCCCCAGCTTTGCAATGAGGACGCTCCTTGCATGGGGGGTGGGTTGCTGGCTGTATGGGAGGTGATTCCCCACCTCTGACCAATTTCAGAATTGTTTACTGCTGGAGCAAGTGCCCTGATAGGGTTTCCCTCTGTATAACTGGTGGGTTCAGGGTTTTTTTTTTTCTTTTATGGTTCAAGTTAGATTTGATTCCTCTTTTATGTATTTATAGATATAAGCATGGAAATAATTCATTCCTATAAATACATCTGTGTGAAGGGAAGAACTTTTTTCTGTTTTATTTTAAAATTTTATTTTTTAAAATTTTGAAATTTAATTTTATTTATTTGTTTATACAGCAGGTTATTATTAGTTATGTATTTTATGCATATACATGTATACAGGTCAATCCCAATCTCCCAACTCATCCCACCACCACCACCCCATGGCTTCCCACACTTGGTGTCCATACGTTTGTTCTCTACCTCTGTGTCTCTATTTCTTCCCTGAAAACCAGTTCATCTGTACCATTTTTTAGGTTCCACATATATGCATTAATATACAATATTTGTTTTCCTCTTTCTGACTTACTTCATTCTGTATGACAGTCTCTAGATCCATCGATGTCTCTACAAATGACCCAGTTTCATTCCTTTTTATGGCTGAGTAATATTCCATTTTATATATGTACCACATCTTTATCCATTCATCTGTCTGTGGGCATTTAGCTTGCTTCCATTACCTGGCTATTGTAAATAGTGCTGCAATGATCATTGTGGTGAATGTGCCTTTTTGATTTATGGTTTTCTCTGGGTATGTGCCCAGAAGTGGGATTGCTGGATCAGATGGTAATTCTATTTCTAGTTTTTTTAAGGAAACTCCATACTGTTCTCCATAGTGACTGTATCAATTTACATCCCCACCAATAGTGGAAGAGGGCTCCTTTTGTCCACACCCTCCCCAGAATTTGTTGTTTGTAGATTTTCTGATGATGCCGATTTTAACAGGTGTGGGGTGATACCTCATTGTAGTTTTGATTTGCATTTCTCTAATAATTAGTGCTGTTGAGCAGCTTTTCATGTGCGTCTTGGCCATCTCTGTGTCTTCTTTGAAGAAACGTCTCTTTAGATCTTCTGCCCATTTTTGTATTGGGTTGTTTGTTTTTTTAATAGTAAGCTGCATGTGCTGTTTATATATATATATATTGGAGATTAAATCTTTGTCCATTGATTCATTTGCAACGATTTTCGCCCATTCTGAGGGATGCCTTTTGCCATTCCCGTTTTTTTAACAAAAAAGGAAAGAAAGAAAAAGAAGCAGAACACTAATGTGCGTAAAATATGCCTTTTGAAATGGTCGTTTTGAAATATGGACGTCCTTTGAATTTTTTGGTCGATATGTGACCCCAGGATTTGTTTTCAGGGCAGGTGTCATTTACAGGCCTGCAATGATTTTGAATATCAACTGACCATTAGCGCCGGGATTAAAGCTGCTGTTGCGTGAAGCGGCCACAAGGTGGCAGCAGTTCTCCCTTACCAAATCTGGTTACTAGAGCAACAGAGCCTCAATGGAAGTCGTGTTCTAGATTGGAATTTAGAATGGAATGTGCCAGGAGAAAGCCCCTCAAGTTTGTCTCACTACTTCTTGTTCCTGTTTTTATTTATTTTTTTTATTTTCTATTACAGCAAGTTTGATTACAATGTTTGGCTTGTTGTAGGTGTAGAAGATGTGGTTCTTTTACACATATACAGATGTCTGTTCTTCCTGGGATCCTTTTCCCATGTACGTTAGGACAGAATGTTGAGTAGTCTTCTCTTGGTATTCCGTAGGTCTTTGGTGATTTTATATGTCACCTGTGTTTGATTATGTCTGTTAACCCCGATATCGTAATGAAACCAATCCTCACACCTTTCCATTGGTGAACCATAAGTTTGTTTAATGAATCTGTGATTGCCCTTCTCCGTGGAAATATCTGCCCTGGTATCCATTTTTAGGTAACACCTATAAGTGATATGATACGATATGTGTCTTTCACTTTCTGACTTACTCCAAGTCACGTGATTACCTCTAGACTCATCTACGGGGCTGCAAATGGCATTGTGTCCTTTTTTTCCTTGGCTTCTATTCTGCCTTAGCGAGGTCCATTTTCAACAATGTGATTCCCTGAGGGTTGTGGATTAGCTGACCTGGGCAGCCTTACCCTGCCGGCCGGCCCTCCCCAGGTGTGCCTGGTTGAGGTCAATATAAACAGCGCTCCAGGCAGCAATAGCCCCTGAAGTTGTGCCTGACTCCATATTCTCTGCCCCGTCAGCAGTCTCGGGGCTGTGCTGGTGGGAGGGAGTGAGGGGCCAAGGCTTTGTTGGTGGCCCGGTGTGAGTGGGGCTCTGCTGGCCTTTCTGCAGGAGTTGCCAGGCTGCCACCTGTTAAGAAGAGGATGTGTCACCCATACCTTCCGATGGAATTTCTCTCCGGACAGAGGTGAGGAAGGAAAAAAGCAGTGGGGGCCGGGACAGGAGTGGTATCTCAGGCAGGGCAATAGAAAGCTTCCAGAAGAGCGCCCGGGGCTAGGACCATCCTGGCTGGCCTGCAGGCACCAAGTTGGCCTGCGTGCTGTCGCTGGTGTGGCTCCACGGCCCTTCCTCTAGGCTCTCAAGCCCTTGTACATATTCAGGTGTTTTACCTGGGAAGGGTGGGAACAGTTCAGCAGCAGCTGGCCTGGGGCTCAGCTCACGTTTACTCACAGATGCCTCAGCACGGTCCCCCAGCTTTGCAATGAGGATGCTCCTTGCATGGGGGGTGGGTTGCTGGCTGTATGGGAGGTGATTCCCCACCTCTGACCAATTTCAGAATTGTTTACTGCTGGAGCAAGTGCCCTGATAGGGTTTCCCTCTGTATAACTGGTGGGTTCAGGGTTTTTTTTTCTTTTATGGTTCAAGTTAGATTTGATTCCTCTTTTATGTATTTATAGATATAAGCATGGAAATAATTCATTCCTATAAATACATCTGTGTGAAGGGAAGAACTTTTTTCTGTTTTATTTTAAAATTTTATTTTTTAAAATTTTGAAATTTAATTTTATTTATTTGTTTATACAGCAGGTTATTATTAGTTATGTATTTTATGCATATACATGTATACAGGTCAATCCCAATCTCCCAACTCATCCCACCACCACCACCCCATGGCTTCCCACACTTGGTGTCCATACGTTTGTTCTCTACCTCTGTGTCTCTATTTCTTCCCTGCAAACCAGTTCATCTGTACCATTTTTTAGGTTCCACATATATGCATTAATATACAATATTTGTTTTCCTCTTTCTGACATACTTCATTCTGTATGACAGTCTCTAGATCCATCGATGTCTCTACAAATGACCCAGTTTCATTCCTTTTTATGGCTGAGTAATATTCCATTTTATATATGTACCACATCTTTATCCATTCATCTGTCTGTGGGCATTTAGCTTGCTTCCATTACCTGGCTATTGTAAATAGTGCTGCAATGATCATTGTGGTGAATGTGCCTTTTTGATTTATGGTTTTCTCTGGGTATGTGCCCAGAAGTGGGATTGCTGGATCAGATGGTAATTCTATTTCTAGTTTTTTTAAGGAAACTCCATACTGTTCTCCATAGTGACTGTATCAATTTACATCCCCACCAATAGTGGAAGAGGGCTCCTTTTGTCCACACCCTCCCCAGAATTTGTTGTTTGTAGATTTTCTGATGATGCCGATTTTAACAGGTGTGGGGTGATACCTCATTGTAGTTTTGATTTGCATTTCTCTAATAATTAGTGCTGTTGAGCAGCTTTTCATGTGCGTCTTGGCCATCTCTGTGTCTTCTTTGAAGAAACGTCTCTTTAGATCTTCTGCCCATTTTTGTATTGGGTTGTTTGTTTTTTTAATAGTAAGCTGCATGAGCTGTTTATATATATATATATTGGAGATTAAATCTTTGTCCAATGATTCATTTGCAACGATTTTCGCCCATTCTGAGGGATGCCTTTTGCCATTCCCGTTTTTTGAACAAAAAAGGAAAGAAAGAAAAAGAAGCAGAACACTAATGTGCGTAAAATATGCCTTTTGAAATGGTCGTTTTGAAATATGGACGTCCTTTGAATTTTTTGGTCGATATGTGACCCCAGGATTTGTGTTCAGGGCAGGTGTCATTTACAGGCCTGCCATGATTTTGAATATCAACTGACCATTAGCGCTGGGATTAAAGCTGCTGTTGCGTGAAACGGCCACAAGGTGGCAGCAGTTCTCCCTTACCAAATCTGGTTACTAGAGCAACAGAGCCTCAATGGAAGTCGTGTTCTAGATTGGAATTTAGAATGGAATGTGCCAGGAGAAAGCCCCTCAAGTTTGTCTCACTACTTCTTGTTCCTGTTTTTATTTATTTTTTTAATTTTCTATTACAGCAAGTTTGATTACAATGTTTGGCTTGTTGTAGGTGTAGAAGATGTGGTTCTTTTACACATATACAGATGTCTGTTCTTCCTGGGATCCTTTTCCCATGTACGTTAGGACAGAATGTTGAGTAGTCTTCTCTTGGTATTCCGTAGGTCTTTGGTGATTTTATATGTCACCTGTGTTTGATTATGTCTGTTAACCCCGATATCGTAATGAAACCAATCCTCACACCTTTCCATTGGTGAACCATAAGTTTGTTTAATGAATCTGTGATTGCCCTTCTCCGTGGAAATATCTGCCCTGGTATCCATTTTTAGGTAACACCTATAAGTGATATGATACGATATGTGTCTTTCACTTTCTGACTTACTCCAAGTCACGTGATTACCTCTAGACTCATCTACGGGGCTGCAAATGGCATTGTGTCCTTTTTTTCCTTGGCTTCTATTCTGCCTTAGCGAGGTCCATTTTCAACAATGTGATTCCCTGAGGGTTGTGGATTAGCTGACCTGGGCAGCCTTACCCTGCCGGCCGGCCCTCCCTAGGTGTGCCTGGTTGAGGTCAATATAAACAGCGCTCCAGGCAGCAATAGCCCCTGAAGTTGTGCCTGACTCCATATTCTCTGCCCCGTCAGCAGTCTCGGGGCTGTGCTGGTGGGAGGGAGTGAGGGGCCAAGGCTTTGTTGGTGGCCCGGTGTGAGTGGGGCTCTGCTGGCCTTTCTGCAGGAGTTGCCAGGCTGTCACCTGTTAAGAAGAGGGTGTGTCACCCATACATTCCGATGGAATTTCTCTCCGGACAGAGGTGAGGAAGGAAAAAAGCAGTGGGGGCCGGGACAGGAGTGGTATCTCAGGCAGGGCAATAGAAAGCTTCCAGAAGAGCGCCCGGGGCCAGGACCATCCTGGCTGGCCTGCAGGCACCAAGTTGGCCTGCGTGCTGTCGCTGGTGTGGCTCCACGGCCCTTCCTCTAGGCTCTCAAGCCCTTGTACATATTCAGGTGTTTTACCTGGGAAGGGTGGGAACAGTTCAGCAGCAGCTGGCCTGGGGCTCAGCTCACGTTTACTCACAGCTGCCTCAGCACGGTCCCCCAGCTTTGCAATGAGGACGCTCCTTGCATGGGGGGTGGGTTGCTGGCTGTATGGGAGGTGATTCCCCACCTCTGACCAATTTCAGAATTGTTTACTGCTGGAGCAAGTGCCCTGATAGGGTTTCCCTCTGTATAACTGGTGGGTTCAGGGTTTTTTTTTTTCTTTTATGGTTCAAGTTAGATTTGATTCCTCTTTTATGTATTTATAGATATAAGCATGGAAATAATTCATTCCTATAAATACATCTGTGTGAAGGGAAGAACTTTTTTCTGTTTTATTTTAAAATTTTATTTTTTAAAATTTTGAAATTTAATTTTATTTATTTGTTTATACAGCAGGTTATTATTAGTTATGTATTTTATGCATATACATGTATACAGGTCAATCCCAATCTCCCAACTCATCCCACCACCACCACCCCATGGCTTCCCACACTTGGTGTCCATACGTTTGTTCTCTACCTCTGTGTCTCTATTTCTTCCCTGAAAACCAGTTCATCTGTACCATTTTTTAGGTTCCACATATATGCATTAATATACAATATTTGTTTTCCTCTTTCTGACTTACTTCATTCTGTATGACAGTCTCTAGATCCATCGATGTCTCTACAAATGACCCAGTTTCATTCCTTTTTATGGCTGAGTAATATTCCATTTTATATATGTACCACATCTTTATCCATTCATCTGTCTGTGGGCATTTAGCTTGCTTCCATTACCTGGCTATTGTAAATAGTGCTGCAATGATCATTGTGGTGAATGTGCCTTTTTGATTTATGGTTTTCTCTGGGTATGTGCCCAGAAGTGGGATTGCTGGATCAGATGGTAATTCTATTTCTAGTTTTTTTAAGGAAACTCCATACTGTTCTCCATAGTGACTGTATCAATTTACATCCCCACCAATAGTGGAAGAGGGCTCCTTTTGTCCACACCCTCCCCAGAATTTGTTGTTTGTAGATTTTCTGATGATGCCGATTTTAACAGGTGTGGGGTGATACCTCATTGTAGTTTTGATTTGCATTTCTCTAATAATTAGTGCTGTTGAGCAGCTTTTCATGTGCGTCTTGGCCATCTCTGTGTCTTCTTTGAAGAAACGTCTCTTTAGATCTTCTGCCCATTTTTGTATTGGGTTGTTTGTTTTTTTAATAGTAAGCTGCATGTGCTGTTTATATATATATATATTGGAGATTAAATCTTTGTCCATTGATTCATTTGCAACGATTTTCGCCCATTCTGAGGGATGCCTTTTGCCATTCCCGTTTTTTTAACAAAAAAGGAAAGAAAGAAAAAGAAGCAGAACACTAATGTGCGTAAAATATGCCTTTTGAAATGGTCGTTTTGAAATATGGACGTCCTTTGAATTTTTTGGTCGATATGTGACCCCAGGATTTGTTTTCAGGGCAGGTGTCATTTACAGGCCTGCAATGATTTTGAATATCAACTGACCATTAGCGCCGGGATTAAAGCTGCTGTTGCGTGAAGCGGCCACAAGGTGGCAGCAGTTCTCCCTTACCAAATCTGGTTACTAGAGCAACAGAGCCTCAATGGAAGTCGTGTTCTAGATTGGAATTTAGAATGGAATGTGCCAGGAGAAAGCCCCTCAAGTTTGTCTCACTACTTCTTGTTCCTGTTTTTATTTATTTTTTTTATTTTCTATTACAGCAAGTTTGATTACAATGTTTGGCTTGTTGTAGGTGTAGAAGATGTGGTTCTTTTACACATATACAGATGTCTGTTCTTCCTGGGATCCTTTTCCCATGTACGTTAGGACAGAATGTTGAATAGTCTTCTCTTGGTATTCCGTAGGTCTTTGGTGATTTTATATGTCACCTGTGTTTGATTATGTCTGTTAACCCCGATATCGTAATGAAACCAATCCTCACACCTTTCCATTGGTGAACCATAAGTTTATTTAATGAATCTGTGATTGCCCTTCTCCGTGGAAATATCTGCCCTGGTATCCATTTTTAGGTAACACCTATAAGTGATATGATACGATATGTGTCTTTCACTTTCTGACTTACTCCAAGTCACGTGATTACCTCTAGACTCATCTACGGGGCTGCAAATGGCATTGTGTCCTTTTTTTCCTTGGCTTCTATTCTGCCTTAGCGAGGTCCATTTTCAACAATGTGATTCCCTGAGGGTTGTGGATTAGCTGACCTGGGCAGCCTTACCCTGCCGGCCGGCCCTCCCCAGGTGTGCCTGGTTGAGGTCAATATAAACAGCGCTCCAGGCAGCAATAGCCCCTGAAGTTGTGCCTGACTCCATATTCTCTGCCCCGTCAGCAGTCTCGGGGCTGTGCTGGTGGGAGGGAGTGAGGGGCCAAGGCTTTGTTGGTGGCCCGGTGTGAGTGGGGCTCTGCTGGCCTTTCTGCAGGAGTTGCCAGGCTGCCACCTGTAAAGAAGAGGATGTGTCACCCATACCTTCCGATGGAATTTCTCTCCGGACAGAGGTGAGGAAGGAAAAAAGCAGTGGGGGCCGGGACAGGAGTGGTATCTCAGGCAGGGCAATAGAAAGCTTCCAGAAGAGCGCCCGGGGCCAGGACCATCCTGGCTGGCCTGCAGGCACCAAGTTGGCCTGCGTGTTGTCGCTGGTGTGGCTCCACGGCCCTTCCTCTAGGCTTTCAAGCCCTTGTACATATTCAGGTGTTTTACCTGGGAAGGGTGGGAACAGTTCAGCTGCAGCTGGCCTGGGGCTCAGCTCACGTTTACTCACAGATGCCTCAGCACGGTCCCCCAGCTTTGCAATGAGGATGCTCCTTGCATGGGGGGTGGGTTGCTGGCTGTATGGGAGGTGATTCCCCACCTCTGACCAATTTCAGAATTGTTTACTGCTGGAGCAAGTGCCCTGATAGGGTTTCCCTCTGTATAACTGGTGGGTTCAGGGTTTTTTTTTTCTTTTATGGTTCAAGTTAGATTTGATTCCTCTTTTATGTATTTATAGATATAAGCATGGAAATAATTCATTCCTATAAATACATCTGTGTGAAGGGAAGAACTTTTTTCTGTTTTATTTTAAAATTTTATTTTTTTAAATTTTGAAATTTAATTTTATTTATTTGTTTATACAGCAGGTTATTATTAGTTATGTATTTTATGCATATACATGTATACAGGTCAATCCCAATCTCCCAACTCATCCCACCACCACCACCCCATGGCTTCCCACACTTGGTGTCCATACGTTTGTTCTCTACCTCTGTGTCTCTATTTCTTCCCTGCAAACCAGTTCATCTGTACCATTTTTTAGGTTCCACATATATGCATTAATATACAATATTTGTTTTCCTCTTTCTGACATACTTCATTCTGTATGACAGTCTCTAGATCCATCGATGTCTCTACAAATGACCCAGTTTCATTCCTTTTTATGGCTGAGTAATATTCCATTTTATATATGTACCACATCTTTATCCATTCATCTGTCTGTGGGCATTTAGCTTGCTTCCATTACCTGGCTATTGTAAATAGTGCTGCAATGATCATTGTGGTGAATGTGCCTTTTTGATTTATGGTTTTCTCTGGGTATGTGCCCAGAAGTGGGATTGCTGGATCAGATGTTATTTCTATTTCTAGTTTTTTTAAGGAAACTCCATACTGTTCTCCATAGTGACTGTATCAATTTACATCCCCACCAATAGTGGAAGAGGGCTCCTTTTGTCCACACCCTCCCCAGAATTTGTTGTTTGTAGATTTTCTGATGATGCCGATTTTAACAGGTGTGGGGTGATACCTCATTGTAGTTTTGATTTGCATTTCTCTAATAATTAGTGCTGTTGAGCAGCTTTTCATGTGCGTCTTGGCCATCTCTGTGTCTTCTTTGAAGAAACGTCTCTTTAGATCTTCTGCCCATTTTTGTATTGGGTTGTTTGTTTTTTTAATAGTAAGCTGCATGAGCTGTTTATATATATATATATTGGAGATTAAACCTTTGTCCATTGATTCATTTGCAACGATTTTCGCCCATTCTGAGGGATGCCTTTTGCCATTCCCGTTTTTTTAACAAAAAAGGAAAGAAAGAAAAAGAAGCAGAACACTAATGTGCGTAAAATATGCCTTTTGAAATGGTCGTTTTGAAATATGGACGTCCTTTGAATTTTTTGGTCGATATGTGACGCCAGGATTTGTTTTCAGGGCAGGTGTCATTTACAGGCCTGCAATGATTTTGAATATCAACTGACTATTAGCGCCGGGATTAAAGCTGCTGTTGCGTGAAGCGGCCACAAGGTGGCAGCAGTTCTCCCTTACCAAATCTGGTTACTAGAGCAACAGAGCCTCAATGGAAGTCGTGTTCTAGATTGGAATTTAGAATGGAATGTGCCAGGAGAAAGCCCCTCAAGTTTGTCTCACTACTTCTTGTTCGTGTTTTTAATTTACTTCTTTACTTTTTATTACAGCAAGTTTGATTACAATGTTTGGATTGTTGTAGGTGTGGAAGATGTGGTTCCGTTACACATATACAGATGTCTGTTCTTCCTGGGATCCTTTTCCCATGTACGTTAGGACAGAATGTTGAGTAGTCTTCTCTTGGTATTCCGTAGGACTTTGTTGATTATACATGTCACCTGTGTTTGATTATGTCTGTTAACCCCGATATTGTAATGAAACCAATCCTCACACCTCTCCATTGGTGAACCATAAGTTTGTTTAATGAATCTGTGATTGCCCTTCTCCGTGGAAATATTGGCGCTGGTATCCATTTTTAGGTAACAGCTATAAGTGATATGATACGATATGTGTCTTTCACTTTCTGACTTACTCCAAGTCACGTGATTACCTCTAGACTCAACTACGGGGCTGCAAATGGCATTGTGTCCTTTTTTTCCTTGGCTTCTATTCTGCCTTAGCGAGGTCCATTTTCAACAATGTGATTCCCTGAGGGATGTGGATTAGCTGACCTGGGCAGCCTTACCCTGCCGGCCGGCCCTCCCCAGGTGTGCCTGGTTGAGGTCAATAGAAACAGCGCTCCAGGCAGCAATAGCCCCTGAAGTTGTGCCTGACTCCATATTCTCTGCCCCGTCAGCAGTCTCGGGGCTGTGCTGGTGGGAGGGAGTGAGGGGCCAAGGCTTTGTTGGTGGCCCGGTGTGAGTGGGGCTCTGCTGGCCTTTCTGCAGGAGTTGCAAGGCTGCCACCTGTAAAGAAGAGGATGTGTCACCCATACCTTCTGCTGGAATTTCTCTCCGGACAGAGGTGAGGAAGGAAAAAAGCAGTGGGGGCCGGGACAAGAAGGGTATCTCAGCTAGGGCAATAGAAAGCTTCCAGAAGAGCTCCGGGGCCAGGACCATCCTGGCTGGCCTGCAGGCACCAAGTTGGCCTGCGTGCTGTCGCTGGTGTGGCTCCACGGCCCTTCCTCTAGGCTTTCAAGCCCTTGTACATATTCAGGTGTTTTACCTGGGAAGGGTGGGAACAGTTCAGCAGCAGGTGGCCTGGGGTTCAGCTCACGTTTACTCACAGATGCCTCAGCATGATCCCCCAGCTTTGCAATGAGGACGCTCCTTGCATGGGGGGTGGTTTGCTGGCTGTATGGGAGGTGATTCCCCACCTCTGACCAATTTCAGAATTGTTTACCGCTGGAGCAAGTGCCCTGATAGTGTTTCCCTCTGTATAACTGGTGGGTTCAGGTTTTTTTGTTCTTTTATGGTTCAAGTTAGATTTCATTCCTCTTTTATGTATTTATAGATATAAGCATGGAAATAATTCATTCCTATAAATACATCTGTGTGAAGGGAACAACTTTTTTCTGTTTTATTTTAAAAGTTTATTTTTTAAAATTTTGAAATTTAATTTTATTTATTTTTTTATACAGCAGGTTATTATTAGTTATGTATTTTATGCATATATATGTATACAGGTCAATCCCAATCTCCCAACTCATCCCACCACCACCAACCCATGGCTTCCCACACTTGGTGTCCATACGTTTGTTCTCTACCTCTGTGTCTCTATTTCTTCCCTGAAAACCAGTTCATCTGTACCATTTTTTAGGTTCCACATATATGCATTAATATACAATATTTGTTTTCCTCTTTCTGACTTACTTCATTCTGTATGACAGTCTCTAGATCCATCGATGTCTCTACATATGACCCAGTTTCATTCCTTTTTATGGCTGAGTAATATTCCATTTTATATATGTACCACATCTTTATCCATTCATCTGTCTGTGGGCATTTAGTTGCTTGCATTACCTGGCTATTGTAAATAGTGCTGCAATGAACATTGTGGTGAATGTGCCTTTTTGATTTATGGTTTTCTCTGGGTATGTGCCCAGAAGTGGGATTGCTGGATCAGATGGTAATTCTATTTCTAGTTTTTTTAAGGAAACTCCATACTGTTCTCCATAGTGACTGTATCAATTTACATCCCCACCAATAGTGGAAGAGGGCTCCTTTTGTCTACACCCTCCCCAGAATTTGTTGTTTGTAGATTTTCTGATGATGCCGATTCTAACAGGTGTGAGGTGATACCTCATTGTAGTTTTGATTTGCATTTCTCTAATAATTAGTGCTGTTGAGCAGCTTTTCATGTGCGTCTTGGCCATCTCTGTGTCTTCTTTGAAGAAACGTCTCTTTAGATCATCTGCCCATTTTTGTATTGGGTTGTTTGTTTTTTTAATAGTAAGCTGCATGAGTTGTTTATATATATATTGGACATTAAACCTTTGTCCATTGATTCGTTTGCAACGATTTTCGCCCATTCTGAGGGATGCCTTTTTCCATTCCCGTTTTTTTAACAAAAAAGGAAAGAAAGAAAAAGAAGCAGAACACTAATGTGCGTAAAATATGCCATTTGAAATGGTGGTTTTGAAATATGGACGTCCTTTGAATTTTTTGGTCGATATGTGACCCCAGGATTTGTTTTCAGGGCAGGTGTCATTTATAGGCCTGCAATGATTTTGAATATCAACTGACCATTAGCGCTGGGATTAAAGCTGCTGTTGCGTGAAACGGCCACAAGGTGGCAGCAGTTCTCCCTTACCAAATCTGGTTACTAGAGCAACAGAGCCTCAATGGAAGTCGTGTTCTAGATTGGAATTTAGAATGGAATGTGCCAGGAGAAAGCCCCTCAAGTTTGTCTCACTACTTCTTGTTCGTGTTTTTAATTTTTTTTTAATTTTCTATTACAGCAAGTTTGATTACAATGTTTGGCCTGTTGTAGGTGTGGAAGATGTGGTTCTGTTACACATATACAGATGTCTGTTCTTCCTGGGATCCTTTTCCCATGTACGTTAGGACAGAATGTTGAGTAGTCTTCTCTTGGTATTCCGTAGGTCTTTGGTGATTTTATATGTCACCTGTGTTTGATTATGTCTGTTAACCCCAATATTGTAATGAAACCAATCCTCACACCTTTACATTGGTGAACCAAAAGTTTGTTTAATGAATCTGTGATTGCCCTTCTCCGTGGAAATATCTGCCCTGGTATCCATTTTTAGGTAATACCTATAAGTGATATGATACGATATGTGTCTTTCACTTTCTGACTTACTCCAAGTCACGTGATTAACTCTAGACTCATCTACGGGGCTGCAAATGGCATTGTGTCCTTTTTTTCCCTGGCTTCTATTCTGCCTTAGCGAGGTCCATTTTCAACAATGTGATTCCCTGAGGGTTGTGGATTAGCTGACCTGGGCAGCCTTACCCTGCCGGCCGGCCGGCCCTCCCCAGGTGTGCCTGGTTGAGGTCAATAGAAACAGCGCTCCAGGCAGCAATAGCCCCTGAAGTTGTGCCTGACTCCATATTCTCTGCCCCGTCTTCAGTCTCGGGGCTGTGCTGGTGGGAGGGAGTGAGGGGCCAAGGCTTTGTTGGTGGCCCGGTGTGAGTGGGGCTCTGCTGGCCTTTCTGCAGGAGTTGCCAGGCTGCCACCTGTAAAGAAGAGGATGTGTCACCCATACCTTCCGATGGAATTTCTCTCCGGAGAGAGGTGAGGAAGTAAAAAAACAGTGGGGGCCGGGACAGAGGGGTATCTCAGGCAGGGCAATAGAAAGCTTCCAGAACAGCACCCGGGGCCACGACCATCCTGGCTGTCCTGCAGGCACCAAGTTGGCCTGCGTGCGGTCGCTGGTGTGGCTCCACGGCCCTTCCTCTAGGCTTTCAAGCCCTTGTACATATTCAGGTGTTTTACCTGGGAAGGGTGGGAACAGTTCAGCAGCAGCTGGCCTGAGGTTCAGCTCACGTTTACTCACAAATGCCTCAGCACGGTCCCCCAGCTTTGCAATGAGGACGCTCCTTTCATGGGGGGTGGGTTGCTGGCTGTATGGGAGGTGATTCCCCACCTCTGACCAATTTCAGAATTGTTTACCGCTGGAGCAAGTGCCCTGATAGGGTTTCCCTCTGTATAACTGGTTGGTTCAGGTTTTTTTTTTTCTTTTATGGTTCAAGTGAGATTTGATTCCTGTTTTATGTATTTATAGATATAAGCATGGAAATAATTCATTCCTATAAATACATCTGTGTAAAGGGAAGAACTTTTTTCTGTTTTATTTTAAAATTTTATTTTTTAAAATTTTGAAATTTAATTTTATTTATTTTTTTTACAGCCGGTTATTATTAGTTATGTATTTTATGCATATACATGTATACAGGTCAATCCCAATCTCCCAACTCATCCCACCACCACCACCCCATGGCTTCCCACACTTGGTGTCCATACGTTTGTTCTCTACCTCTGTGTCTCTATTTCTTCCCTGCAAACCAGTTCATCTGTACCATTTTTTAGGTTCCACCTATATGCATTAATATACAATATTTGTTTTCCTCTTTCTGACTTACTTCATTCTGTATGACAGTCTCTAGATCCATCGATGTCTCTACAAATGACCCAGTTTCATTCCTTTTTATGGCTGAGTAATATTCCATTTTATATATGTACCACATCTTTATCCATTCATCTGTCTGTGGGCATTTAGGTTGCTTGCATTACCTGGCTATTGTAAATAGTGCTGCAATGAACATTGTGGTGAATGTGCCTTTTTGATTTATGGTTTTCTCTGGGTATATGCCCAGAAGTGGGATTGCTGGATCAGATGGTAATTCTCTTTCTAGTTTTTTAAAGGAAACTCCATATTGTTCTCCATAGTGTCTGTATCAATTTACATCCCCACCAATAGTGGAAGAGGGCTCCTTTTGTCCACACCCTCCCCAGAATTTGTTGTTTGTAGATTTTCTGATGATGCCGATTCTAACAGGTGTGAGGTGATACCTCATTGTAGTTTTGATTTTCATTTCTCTAATAATTAGTGCTGTTGAGCAGCTTTTCATGTGCGTCTTGGCCATCTCTGTGTCTTCTTTGAAGAAACGTCTCTTTAGATCTTCTGCCCATTTTTGTATTGGGTTGTTTGTTTTTTTAATATTAAGCTGCATGAGCTGTTTATAGATATTGGAGATTAAACCTTTGTCCATTGATTCGTTTGCAACGATTTTCGCCCATTCTGAGGGATGCCTTTTTCCATTCCCGTTTTTTTAACAAAAAAGGAAAGAAAGAAAAAGAAGCAGAACACTAATGTGCGTAAAATATGCCTTTTGAAATGGTCGTTTTGAAATATGGACGTCCTTTGAATTTTTTGGTCGATATGTGAACCCAGGATTCGTTTTCAGGGCAGGTGTCATTTACAGGCCTGCAATGATTTTGAATATCAACCGACCATTAGCGCTGGGATTAAAGCTGCTGTTGCGTGAAAGGGCCACAAGGTGGCAGCAGTCCTCCCTTACCAAATCTGGTTACTAGAGCAACAGAGCCTCAATGGAAGTCGTGTTCTAGATTGGAATTTAGAATGGAATGTGCCAGGAGAAAGCCCCTCAAGTTTGTCTCACTACTTCTTGTTCGTGTTTTTAATTTTCTTTTAATTTTCTATTACAGCAAGTTTGATTACAATGTTTGGCTTGTTGTAGGTTTGGAAGATGTGGTTCTTTTACACATATACAGATGTCTGTTCTTCCTGGGATCCTTTTCCCATGTACGCTAGGACAGAATGTTGAGTAGTCTTCTCTTGGTATTCCGTAGGTCATTGGAGATTATATATGTCACCTGTGTTTGATTATGTCTGTTAACCCCGATATCGTAATGAAACCAATCCTCACACCTTTCCATTGGTGAACCATAAGTTTGTTTAATGAATCTGTGATTGCCCTTCTCCGTGGAAATATCTGCCCTGGTATCCATTTTTAGGTAATACCTATAAGTGATATGATACGATATGTGTCTTTCACTTTCTGACTTACTCCAAGTCACGTGATTACCTCTAGACTCATCTACGGGGCTGCAAATGGCATTGTGTCCTTTTTTTCCTTGGCTTCTATTCTGCCTTAGCGAGGTCCATTTTCAACAATGTGATTCCCTGAGGGTTGTGGATTAGCTGACCTGGGCAGCCTTAACCTGCCGGCCGGCGCTCCCCAGGTGTGCCTGTTTGAGGTCAATAGAAACAGCGCTCCAGGCATCAATAGACCCTGAAGTTGTGCCTGACTCCATATTCTCTGCCCCGTCAGCAGTCTCGGGGCTGTGCTGGTGGGAGGGAGTGAGGGGCCAAGGCTTTGTTGGTGGCCCGGTGTGAGTGGGGCTCTGCTGGCCTTTCTGCAGGAGTTGCCAGGCTGCCACCTGTAAAGAAGAGGATGTGTCACCCATACCTTCCGATGGAATTTCTCTCCGGAGAGAGGTGAGGAAGTAAAAAAAGAGTGGGGGCCGGGACAGGAGGGGTATCTCAGGCAGGGCAATAGAAAGCTTCCAGAAGAGCGCCCGGGGCCAGGACCATCCTGGCTGGCCTGCAGGCACCAAGTTGGCCTGCGTGCTGTCACTGGTGTGGCTCCACGGCCCTTCCTCTAGGCTTTCAAGCCCTTGTACATATTCAGGTGTTTTACCTGGGAAGGGTGGGAACAGTTCAGCAGCAGATGGCCTGGGGCTCAGCTCACGTTTACTCACAGCTGCCTCAGCACGGTCCCCCAGCTTTGCAATGAGGACGCTCCTTGCATGGGGGGTGGGTTGCTGGCTGTATGGGAGGTGATTCCCCACCTCTGACCAATTTCAGAATTGTTTACCGCTGGAGCAAGTGCCCTGATAGTGTTTCCCTCTGTATAACTGGTGGTTTCAGGTTTTTTTTTCTTTTATGGTTCAAGTTAGATTTGATTCCTCTTTTATGTATTTATAGATATAAGCATGGAAATAATTCATTCCTATAAATACATCTGTGTGAAGGGAAGAACATTTTTCTGTTTTATGTTAAAATTTTATTTTTTTAAATTTTGAAATTTAATTTTATTCATTTTTTTATACAGCAGGTTATTATTAGTTATGTATTTTATGCATATACATGTATACAGGTCAATCCCAATCTCCCAACTCATCCCAACACCACCAACCCATGGCTTCCCACACTTGGTGTCCATACGTTTGTTCTCTACCTCTGTGTCTCTATTTCTTCCCTGCAAACCAGTTCATCTGTACCATTTTTTAGGTTCCACATATATGCATTAATATACAATATTTGTTTTCCTCTTTCTGACTTACTTCATTCTGTATGACAGTCTCTAGATCCATCGATGTCTCTACAAATGACCCAGTTTCATTCCTTTTTATGGCTGAGTAATATTCCATTTTATATATGTACCACATCTTTATCCATTCATCTGTCTGTGGGCATTTAGGTTGCTTGCATTACCTGGCTATTGTAAATAGTGCTGCAATGAACATTGTGGTGGATGTGCGTTTTTGATTTATGGTTTTCTCTGGGTATATGCCCAGAAGTGGGATTGCTGGATCAGATGGTAATTCTATTTCTAGTTTTTTTAAGGAAACTCCATACTGTTCTCCATAGTGACTGTATCAATTTACATCCCCACCAATAGTGGAAGAGGGCTCCTTTTGTCCACACCCTCCCCAGAATTTGTTGTTTGTAGCTTTTCTGATGATGCCGATTCTAACAGGTGTGAGGTGATACCTCATTGTAGTTTTGATTTGCATTTCCCTAATAATTAGTGCTGTTGAACAGCTTTTCATGTGCGTCTTGGCCATCTCTGTGTCTTCTTTGAAGAAACGTCTCTTTAGATCTTCTGCCCATTTTTGTATTGGGTTGTTTGTTTTTTTAATATTAAGCTGCATGAGCTGTTTATAGATATTGGAGATTAAACCTTTGTCCATTGATTCGTTTGCAACGATTTTCGCCCATTCTGAGGGATGCCTTTTTCCATTCCCGTTTTTTTAACAAAAAAGGAAAGAAAGAAAAAGAAGCAGAACACTAATGTGCGTAAAATATGCCTTTTGAAATGGTCGTTTTGAAATATGGACGTCCTTTGAATTTTTTGGTCGATATGTGATTCCAGGATTCGTTTTCAGGGCAGGTGTCATTTACAGGCCTGCAATGATTTTGAATATCAACTGACCATTAGCGCTGGGATTAAAGCTGCTGTTGCGTGAAACGGCCACAAGGTGGCAGCAGTCCTCCCTTACCAAATCTGGTTACTAGAGCAACAGAGCCTCAATGGAAGTCGTGTTCTAGATTGGAATTTAGAATGGAATGTGCCAGGAGAAAGCCCCTCAAGTTTGTCTCACTACTTCTTGTTCGTGTTTTTAATTTTTTTTTTATTTTCTATTACAGCAAGTTTGATTACAATGTTTGGCTTGTTGTAGGTTTGGAAGATGTGGTTCTTTTACACATATAGAGATGTCTGTTCTTCCTGGGATCCTTTTCCCATGTACGTTAGGACAGAATGTTGAGTAGTCTTCTCTTGGTATTCCGTAGGTCTTTGGTGATTTTATATGTCACCTGTGTTTGATTATGTCTGTTAACCCCGATATCGTAATGAAACCAATCCTCACACCTTTCCATTGGTGAACCATAAGTTTGTTTAATGAATCTGTGATTGCCCTTCTCCGTGGAAATATCTGCCCTGGTATCCATTTTTAGGTAACACCTATAAGTGATATGATACGATATGTGTCTTTCACTTTCTGACTTACTCCAAGTCACGTGATTACCTCTAGACTCATCTACGGGGCTGCAAATGGCATTGTGTCCTTTTTTTCCTTGGCTTCTATTCTGCCTTAGCGAGGTCCATTTTCAACAATGTGATTCCCTGAGGGTTGTGGATTAGCTGACCTGGGCAGCCTTACCCTGCCGGCCGGCCCTCCCCAGGTGTGCCTGGTTGAGGTCAATATAAACAGCGCTCCAGGCAGCAATAGCCCCTGAAGTTGTGCCTGACTCCATATTCTCTGCCCCGTCAGCAGTCTCGGGGCTGTGCTGGTGGGAGGGAGTGAGGGGCCAAGGCTTTGTTGGTGGCCCGGTGTGAGTGGGGCTCTGCTGGCCTTTCTGCAGGAGTTGCCAGGCTGCCACCTGTTAAGAAGAGGATGTGTCACCCATACCTTCCGATGGAATTTCTCTCCGGACAGAGGTGAGGAAGGAAAAAAGCAGTGGGGGCCGGGACAGGAGTGGTATCTCAGGCAGGGCAATAGAAAGCTTCCAGAAGAGCGCCCGGGGCTAGGACCATCCTGGCTGGCCTGCAGGCACCAAGTTGGCCTGCGTGCTGTCGCTGGTGTGGCTCCACGGCCCTTCCTCTAGGCTTTCAAGCCCTTGTACATATTCAGGTGTTTTACCTGGGAAGGGTGGGAACAGTTCAGCAGCAGCTGGCCTGGGGCTCAGCTCACGTTTACTCACAGATGCCTCAGCACGGTCCCCCAGCTTTGCAATGAGGATGCTCCTTGCATGGGGGGTGGGTTGCTGGCTGTATGGGAGGTGATTCCCCACCTCTGACCAATTTCAGAATTGTTTACTGCTGGAGCAAGTGCCCTGATAGGGTTTCCCTCTGTATAACTGGTGGGTTCAGGGTTTTTTTTTCTTTTATGATTCAAGTTAGATTTGATTCCTCTTTTATGTATTTATAGATATAAGCATGGAAATAATTCATTCCTATAAATACATCTGTGTGAAGGGAAGAACTTTTTTCTGTTTTATTTTAAAATTTTATTTTTTAAA
Organism: Mesoplodon densirostris; assembly: GCF_025265405.1. NCBI lineage: Eukaryota > Metazoa > Chordata > Mammalia > Artiodactyla > Ziphiidae > Mesoplodon > Mesoplodon densirostris. The sequence goes on from NC_082661.1 coordinate 243,972,986, forward strand.
ATTTTGAAATTTAATTTTATTTATTTGTTTATACAGCAGGTTATTATTAGTTATGTATTTTATGCATATACATGTATACAGGTCAATCCCAATCTCCCAACTCATCCCACCACCACCACCCCATGGCTTCCCACACTTGGTGTCCATACGTTTGTTCTCTACCTCTGTGTCTCTATTTCTTCCCTGCAAACCAGTTCATCTGTACCATTTTTTAGGTTCCACATATATGCATTAATATACAATATTTGTTTTCCTCTTTCTGACATACTTCATTCTGTATGACAGTCTCTAGATCCATCGATGTCTCTACAAATGACCCAGTTTCATTCCTTTTTATGGCTGAGTAATATTCCATTTTATATATGTACCACATCTTTATCCATTCATCTGTCTGTGGGCATTTAGCTTGCTTCCATTACCTGGCTATTGTAAATAGTGCTGCAATGATCATTGTGGTGAATGTGCCTTTTTGATTTATGGTTTTCTCTGGGTATGTGCCCAGAAGTGGGATTGCTGGATCAGATGGTAATTCTATTTCTAGTTTTTTTAAGGAAACTCCATACTGTTCTCCATAGTGACTGTATCAATTTACATCCCCACCAATAGTGGAAGAGGGCTCCTTTTGTCCACACCCTCCCCAGAATTTGTTGTTTGTAGATTTTCTGATGATGCCGATTTTAACAGGTGTGGGGTGATACCTCATTGTAGTTTTGATTTGCATTTCTCTAATAATTAGTGCTGTTGAGCAGCTTTTCATGTGCGTCTTGGCCATCTCTGTGTCTTCTTTGAAGAAACGTCTCTTTAGATCTTCTGCCCATTTTTGTATTGGGTTGTTTGTTTTTTTAATAGTAAGCTGCATGAGCTGTTTATATATATATATATTGGAGATTAAATCTTTGTCCAATGATTCATTTGCAACGATTTTCGCCCATTCTGAGGGATGCCTTTTGCCATTCCCGTTTTTTGAACAAAAAAGGAAAGAAAGAAAAAGAAGCAGAACACTAATGTGCGTAAAATATGCCTTTTGAAATGGTCGTTTTGAAATATGGACGTCCTTTGAATTTTTTGGTCGATATGTGACCCCAGGATTTGTTTTCAGGGCAGGTGTCATTTACAGGCCTGCCATGATTTTGAATATCAACTGACCATTAGCGCTGGGATTAAAGCTGCTGTTGCGTGAAACGGCCACAAGGTGGCAGCAGTTCTCCCTTACCAAATCTGGTTACTAGAGCAACAGAGCCTCAATGGAAGTCGTGTTCTAGATTGGAATTTAGAATGGAATGTGCCAGGAGAAAGCCCCTCAAGTTTGTCTCACTACTTCTTGTTCCTGTTTTTATTTATTTTTTTAATTTTCTATTACAGCAAGTTTGATTACAATGTTTGGCTTGTTGTAGGTGTAGAAGATGTGGTTCTTTTACACATATACAGATGTCTGTTCTTCCTGGGATCCTTTTCCCATGTACGTTAGGACAGAATGTTGAGTAGTCTTCTCTTGGTATTCCGTAGGTCTTTGGTGATTTTATATGTCACCTGTGTTTGATTATGTCTGTTAACCCCGATATCGTAATGAAACCAATCCTCACACCTTTCCATTGGTGAACCATAAGTTTGTTTAATGAATCTGTGATTGCCCTTCTCCGTGGAAATATCTGCCCTGGTATCCATTTTTAGGTAACACCTATAAGTGATATGATACGATATGTGTCTTTCACTTTCTGACTTACTCCAAGTCACGTGATTACCTCTAGACTCATCTACGGGGCTGCAAATGGCATTGTGTCCTATTTTTCCTTGGCTTCTATTCTGCCTTAGCGAGGTCCATTTTCAACAATGTGATTCCCTGAGGGTTGTGGATTAGCTGACCTGGGCAGCCTTACCCTGCCGGCCGGCCCTCCCTAGGTGTGCCTGGTTGAGGTCAATATAAACAGCGCTCCAGGCAGCAATAGCCCCTGAAGTTGTGCCTGACTCCATATTCTCTGCCCCGTCAGCAGTCTCGGGGCTGTGCTGGTGGGAGGGAGTGAGGGGCCAAGGCTTTGTTGGTGGCCCGGTGTGAGTGGGGCTCTGCTGGCCTTTCTGCAGGAGTTGCCAGGCTGCCACCTGTTAAGAAGAGGATGTGTCACCCATACCTTCCGATGGAATTTCTCTCCGGACAGAGGTGAGGAAGGAAAAAAGCAGTGGGGGCCGGGACAGGAGTGGTATCTCAGGCAGGGCAATAGAAAGCTTCCAGAAGAGCGCCCGGGGCTAGGACCATCCTGGCTGGCCTGCAGGCACCAAGTTGGCCTGCGTGCTGTCGCTGGTGTGGCTCCACGGCCCTTCCTCTAGGCTTTCAAGCCCTTGTACATATTCAGGTGTTTTACCTGGGAAGGGTGGGAACAGTTCAGCAGCAGCTGGCCTGGGGCTCAGCTCACGTTTACTCACAGATGCCTCAGCACGGTCCCCCAGCTTTGCAATGAGGATGCTCCTTGCATGGGGGGTGGGTTGCTGGCTGTATGGGAGGTGATTCCCCACCTCTGACCAATTTCAGAATTGTTTACTGCTGGAGCAAGTGCCCTGATAGGGTTTCCCTCTGTATAACTGGTGGGTTCAGGGTTTTTTTTTCTTTTATGATTCAAGTTAGATTTGATTCCTCTTTTATGTATTTATAGATATAAGCATGGAAATAATTCATTCCTATAAATACATCTGTGTGAAGGGAAGAACTTTTTTCTGTTTTATTTTAAAATTTTATTTTTTAAAATTTTGAAATTTAATTTTATTTATTTGTTTATACAGCAGGTTATTATTAGTTATGTATTTTATGCATATACATGTATACAGGTCAATCCCAATCTCCCAACTCATCCCACCACCACCACCCCATGGCTTCCCACACTTGGTGTCCATACGTTTGTTCTCTACCTCTGTGTCTCTATTTCTTCCCTGCAAACCAGTTCATCTGTACCATTTTTTAGGTTCCACATATATGCATTAATATACAATATTTGTTTTCCTCTTTCTGACATACTTCATTCTGTATGACAGTCTCTAGATCCATCGATGTCTCTACAAATGACCCAGTTTCATTCCTTTTTATGGCTGAGTAATATTCCATTTTATATATGTACCACATCTTTATCCATTCATCTGTCTGTGGGCATTTAGCTTGCTTCCATTACCTGGCTATTGTAAATAGTGCTGCAATGATCATTGTGGTGAATGTGCCTTTTTGATTTATGGTTTTCTCTGGGTATGTGCCCAGAAGTGGGATTGCTGGATCAGATGGTAATTCTATTTCTAGTTTTTTTAAGGAAACTCCATACTGTTCTCCATAGTGACTGTATCAATTTACATCCCCACCAATAGTGGAAGAGGGCTCCTTTTGTCCACACCCTCCCCAGAATTTGTTGTTTGTAGATTTTCTGATGATGCCGATTTTAACAGGTGTGGGGTGATACCTCATTGTAGTTTTGATTTGCATTTCTCTAATAATTAGTGCTGTTGAGCAGCTTTTCATGTGCGTCTTGGCCATCTCTGTGTCTTCTTTGAAGAAACGTCTCTTTAGATCTTCTGCCCATTTTTGTATTGGGTTGTTTGTTTTTTTAATAGTAAGCTGCATGAGCTGTTTATATATATATATATTGGAGATTAAATCTTTGTCCAATGATTCATTTGCAACGATTTTCGCCCATTCTGAGGGATGCCTTTTGCCATTCCCGTTTTTTGAACAAAAAAGGAAAGAAAGAAAAAGAAGCAGAACACTAATGTGCGTAAAATATGCCTTTTGAAATGGTCGTTTTGAAATATGGACGTCCTTTGAATTTTTTGGTCGATATGTGACCCCAGGATTTGTTTTCAGGGCAGGTGTCATTTACAGGCCTGCCATGATTTTGAATATCAACTGACCATTAGCGCTGGGATTAAAGCTGCTGTTGCGTGAAACGGCCACAAGGTGGCAGCAGTTCTCCCTTACCAAATCTGGTTACTAGAGCAACAGAGCCTCAATGGAAGTCGTGTTCTAGATTGGAATTTAGAATGGAATGTGCCAGGAGAAAGCCCCTCAAGTTTGTCTCACTACTTCTTGTTCCTGTTTTTATTTATTTTTTTAATTTTCTATTACAGCAAGTTTGATTACAATGTTTGGCTTGTTGTAGGTGTAGAAGATGTGGTTCTTTTACACATATACAGATGTCTGTTCTTCCTGGGATCCTTTTCCCATGTACGTTAGGACAGAATGTTGAGTAGTCTTCTCTTGGTATTCCGTAGGTCTTTGGTGATTTTATATGTCACCTGTGTTTGATTATGTCTGTTAACCCCGATATCGTAATGAAACCAATCCTCACACCTTTCCATTGGTGAACCATAAGTTTGTTTAATGAATCTGTGATTGCCCTTCTCCGTGGAAATATCTGCCCTGGTATCCATTTTTAGGTAACACCTATAAGTGATATGATACGATATGTGTCTTTCACTTTCTGACTTACTCCAAGTCACGTGATTACCTCTAGACTCATCTACGGGGCTGCAAATGGCATTGTGTCCTATTTTTCCTTGGCTTCTATTCTGCCTTAGCGAGGTCCATTTTCAACAATGTGATTCCCTGAGGGTTGTGGATTAGCTGACCTGGGCAGCCTTACCCTGCCGGCCGGCCCTCCCTAGGTGTGCCTGGTTGAGGTCAATATAAACAGCGCTCCAGGCAGCAATAGCCCCTGAAGTTGTGCCTGACTCCATATTCTCTGCCCCGTCAGCAGTCTCGGGGCTGTGCTGGTGGGAGGGAGTGAGGGGCCAAGGCTTTGTTGGTGGCCCGGTGTGAGTGGGGCTCTGCTGGCCTTTCTGCAGGAGTTGCCAGGCTGTCACCTGTTAAGAAGAGGGTGTGTCACCCATACATTCCGATGGAATTTCTCTCCGGACAGAGGTGAGGAAGGAAAAAAGCAGTGGGGGCCGGGACAGGAGTGGTATCTCAGGCAGGGCAATAGAAAGCTTCCAGAAGAGCGCCCGGGGCCAGGACCATCCTGGCTGGCCTGCAGGCACCAAGTTGGCCTGCGTGCTGTCGCTGGTGTGGCTCCACGGCCCTTCCTCTAGGCTCTCAAGCCCTTGTACATATTCAGGTGTTTTACCTGGGAAGGGTGGGAACAGTTCAGCAGCAGCTGGCCTGGGGCTCAGCTCACGTTTACTCACAGCTGCCTCAGCACGGTCCCCCAGCTTTGCAATGAGGACGCTCCTTGCATGGGGGGTGGGTTGCTGGCTGTATGGGAGGTGATTCCCCACCTCTGACCAATTTCAGAATTGTTTACTGCTGGAGCAAGTGCCCTGATAGGGTTTCCCTCTGTATAACTGGTGGGTTCAGGGTTTTTTTTTTCTTTTATGGTTCAAGTTAGATTTGATTCCTCTTTTATGTATTTATAGATATAAGCATGGAAATAATTCATTCCTATAAATACATCTGTGTGAAGGGAAGAACTTTTTTCTGTTTTATTTTAAAATTTTATTTTTTAAAATTTTGAAATTTAATTTTATTTATTTGTTTATACAGCAGGTTATTATTAGTTATGTATTTTATGCATATACATGTATACAGGTCAATCCCAATCTCCCAACTCATCCCACCACCACCACCCCATGGCTTCCCACACTTGGTGTCCATACGTTTGTTCTCTACCTCTGTGTCTCTATTTCTTCCCTGAAAACCAGTTCATCTGTACCATTTTTTAGGTTCCACATATATGCATTAATATACAATATTTGTTTTCCTCTTTCTGACTTACTTCATTCTGTATGACAGTCTCTAGATCCATCGATGTCTCTACAAATGACCCAGTTTCATTCCTTTTTATGGCTGAGTAATATTCCATTTTATATATGTACCACATCTTTATCCATTCATCTGTCTGTGGGCATTTAGCTTGCTTCCATTACCTGGCTATTGTAAATAGTGCTGCAATGATCATTGTGGTGAATGTGCCTTTTTGATTTATGGTTTTCTCTGGGTATGTGCCCAGAAGTGGGATTGCTGGATCAGATGGTAATTCTATTTCTAGTTTTTTTAAGGAAACTCCATACTGTTCTCCATAGTGACTGTATCAATTTACATCCCCACCAATAGTGGAAGAGGGCTCCTTTTGTCCACACCCTCCCCAGAATTTGTTGTTTGTAGATTTTCTGATGATGCCGATTTTAACAGGTGTGGGGTGATACCTCATTGTAGTTTTGATTTGCATTTCTCTAATAATTAGTGCTGTTGAGCAGCTTTTCATGTGCGTCTTGGCCATCTCTGTGTCTTCTTTGAAGAAACGTCTCTTTAGATCTTCTGCCCATTTTTGTATTGGGTTGTTTGTTTTTTTAATAGTAAGCTGCATGTGCTGTTTATATATATATATATTGGAGATTAAATCTTTGTCCATTGATTCATTTGCAACGATTTTCGCCCATTCTGAGGGATGCCTTTTGCCATTCCCGTTTTTTGAACAAAAAAGGAAAGAAAGAAAAAGAAGCAGAACACTAATGTGCGTAAAATATGCCTTTTGAAATGGTCGTTTTGAAATATGGACGTCCTTTGAATTTTTTGGTCGATATGTGACCCCAGGATTTGTTTTCAGGGCAGGTGTCATTTACAGGCCTGCAATGATTTTGAATATCAACTGACCATTAGCGCCGGGATTAAAGCTGCTGTTGCGTGAAGCGGCCACAAGGTGGCAGCAGTTCTCCCTTACCAAATCTGGTTACTAGAGCAACAGAGCCTCAATGGAAGTCGTGTTCTAGATTGGAATTTAGAATGGAATGTGCCAGGAGAAAGCCCCTCAAGTTTGTCTCACTACTTCTTGTTCCTGTTTTTATTTATTTTTTTTATTTTCTATTACAGCAAGTTTGATTACAATGTTTGGCTTGTTGTAGGTGTAGAAGATGTGGTTCTTTTACACATATACAGATGTCTGTTCTTCCTGGGATCCTTTTCCCATGTACGTTAGGACAGAATGTTGAGTAGTCTTCTCTTGGTATTCCGTAGGTCTTTGGTGATTTTATATGTCACCTGTGTTTGATTATGTCTGTTAACCCCGATATCGTAATGAAACCAATCCTCACACCTTTCCATTGGTGAACCATAAGTTTGTTTAATGAATCTGTGATTGCCCTTCTCCGTGGAAATATCTGCCCTGGTATCCATTTTTAGGTAACACCTATAAGTGATATGATACGATATGTGTCTTTCACTTTCTGACTTACTCCAAGTCACGTGATTACCTCTAGACTCATCTACGGGGCTGCAAATGGCATTGTGTCCTTTTTTTCCTTGGCTTCTATTCTGCCTTAGCGAGGTCCATTTTCAACAATGTGATTCCCTGAGGGTTGTGGATTAGCTGACCTGGGCAGCCTTACCCTGCCGGCCGGCCCTCCCCAGGTGTGCCTGGTTGAGGTCAATATAAACAGCGCTCCAGGCAGCAATAGCCCCTGAAGTTGTGCCTGACTCCATATTCTCTGCCCCGTCAGCAGTCTCGGGGCTGTGCTGGTGGGAGGGAGTGAGGGGCCAAGGCTTTGTTGGTGGCCCGGTGTGAGTGGGGCTCTGCTGGCCTTTCTGCAGGAGTTGCCAGGCTGCCACCTGTTAAGAAGAGGATGTGTCACCCATACCTTCCGATGGAATTTCTCTCCGGACAGAGGTGAGGAAGGAAAAAAGCAGTGGGGGCCGGGACAGGAGTGGTATCTCAGGCAGGGCAATAGAAAGCTTCCAGAAGAGCGCCCGGGGCTAGGACCATCCTGGCTGGCCTGCAGGCACCAAGTTGGCCTGCGTGCTGTCGCTGGTGTGGCTCCACGGCCCTTCCTCTAGGCTTTCAAGCCCTTGTACATATTCAGGTGTTTTACCTGGGAAGGGTGGGAACAGTTCAGCAGCAGCTGGCCTGGGGCTCAGCTCACGTTTACTCACAGATGCCTCAGCACGGTCCCCCAGCTTTGCAATGAGGATGCTCCTTGCATGGGGGGTGGGTTGCTGGCTGTATGGGAGGTGATTCCCCACCTCTGACCAATTTCAGAATTGTTTACTGCTGGAGCAAGTGCCCTGATAGGGTTTCCCTCTGTATAACTGGTGGGTTCAGGGTTTTTTTTTCTTTTATGGTTCAAGTTAGATTTGATTCCTCTTTTATGTATTTATAGATATAAGCATGGAAATAATTCATTCCTATAAATACATCTGTGTGAAGGGAAGAACTTTTTTCTGTTTTATTTTAAAATTTTATTTTTTAAAATTTTGAAATTTAATTTTATTTATTTGTTTATACAGCAGGTTATTATTAGTTATGTATTTTATGCATATACATGTATACAGGTCAATCCCAATCTCCCAACTCATCCCACCACCACCACCCCATGGCTTCCCACACTTGGTGTCCATACGTTTGTTCTCTACCTCTGTGTCTCTATTTCTTCCCTGCAAACCAGTTCATCTGTACCATTTTTTAGGTTCCACATATATGCATTAATATACAATATTTGTTTTCCTCTTTCTGACATACTTCATTCTGTATGACAGTCTCTAGATCCATCGATGTCTCTACAAATGACCCAGTTTCATTCCTTTTTATGGCTGAGTAATATTCCATTTTATATATGTACCACATCTTTATCCATTCATCTGTCTGTGGGCATTTAGCTTGCTTCCATTACCTGGCTATTGTAAATAGTGCTGCAATGATCATTGTGGTGAATGTGCCTTTTTGATTTATGGTTTTCTCTGGGTATGTGCCCAGAAGTGGGATTGCTGGATCAGATGGTAATTCTATTTCTAGTTTTTTTAAGGAAACTCCATACTGTTCTCCATAGTGACTGTATCAATTTACATCCCCACCAATAGTGGAAGAGGGCTCCTTTTGTCCACACCCTCCCCAGAATTTGTTGTTTGTAGATTTTCTGATGATGCCGATTTTAACAGGTGTGGGGTGATACCTCATTGTAGTTTTGATTTGCATTTCTCTAATAATTAGTGCTGTTGAGCAGCTTTTCATGTGCGTCTTGGCCATCTCTGTGTCTTCTTTGAAGAAACGTCTCTTTAGATCTTCTGCCCATTTTTGTATTGGGTTGTTTGTTTTTTTAATAGTAAGCTGCATGAGCTGTTTATATATATATATATTGGAGATTAAATCTTTGTCCAATGATTCATTTGCAACGATTTTCGCCCATTCTGAGGGATGCCTTTTGCCATTCCCGTTTTTTGAACAAAAAAGGAAAGAAAGAAAAAGAAGCAGAACACTAATGTGCGTAAAATATGCCTTTTGAAATGGTCGTTTTGAAATATGGACGTCCTTTGAATTTTTTGGTCGATATGTGACCCCAGGATTTGTTTTCAGGGCAGGTGTCATTTACAGGCCTGCCATGATTTTGAATATCAACTGACCATTAGCGCTGGGATTAAAGCTGCTGTTGCGTGAAACGGCCACAAGGTGGCAGCAGTTCTCCCTTACCAAATCTGGTTACTAGAGCAACAGAGCCTCAATGGAAGTCGTGTTCTAGATTGGAATTTAGAATGGAATGTGCCAGGAGAAAGCCCCTCAAGTTTGTCTCACTACTTCTTGTTCCTGTTTTTATTTATTTTTTTAATTTTCTATTACAGCAAGTTTGATTACAATGTTTGGCTTGTTGTAGGTGTAGAAGATGTGGTTCTTTTACACATATACAGATGTCTGTTCTTCCTGGGATCCTTTTCCCATGTACGTTAGGACAGAATGTTGAGTAGTCTTCTCTTGGTATTCCGTAGGTCTTTGGTGATTTTATATGTCACCTGTGTTTGATTATGTCTGTTAACCCCGATATCGTAATGAAACCAATCCTCACACCTTTCCATTGGTGAACCATAAGTTTGTTTAATGAATCTGTGATTGCCCTTCTCCGTGGAAATATCTGCCCTGGTATCCATTTTTAGGTAACACCTATAAGTGATATGATACGATATGTGTCTTTCACTTTCTGACTTACTCCAAGTCACGTGATTACCTCTAGACTCATCTACGGGGCTGCAAATGGCATTGTGTCCTTTTTTTCCTTGGCTTCTATTCTGCCTTAGCGAGGTCCATTTTCAACAATGTGATTCCCTGAGGGTTGTGGATTAGCTGACCTGGGCAGCCTTACCCTGCCGGCCGGCCCTCCCTAGGTGTGCCTGGTTGAGGTCAATATAAACAGCGCTCCAGGCAGCAATAGCCCCTGAAGTTGTGCCTGACTCCATATTCTCTGCCCCGTCAGCAGTCTCGGGGCTGTGATGGTGGGAGGGAGTGAGGGGCCAAGGCTTTGTTGGTAGCCCGGTGTGAGTGGGGCTCTGCTGGCCTTTCTGCAGGAGTTGCCAGGCTGTCACCTGTTAAGAAGAGGGTGTGTCACCCATACATTCCGATGGAATTTCTCTCCGGACAGAGGTGAGGAAGGAAAAAAGCAGTGGGGGCCGGGACAGGAGTGGTATCTCAGGCAGGGCAATAGAAAGCTTCCAGAAGAGCGCCCGGGGCCAGGACCATCCTGGCTGGCCTGCAGGCACCAAGTTGGCCTGCGTGCTGTCGCTGGTGTGGCTCCACGGCCCTTCCTCTAGGCTCTCAAGCCCTTGTACATATTCAGGTGTTTTACCTGGGAAGGGTGGGAACAGTTCAGCAGCAGCTGGCCTGGGGCTCAGCTCACGTTTACTCACAGCTGCCTCAGCACGGTCCCCCAGCTTTGCAATGAGGACGCTCCTTGCATGGGGGGTGGGTTGCTGGCTGTATGGGAGGTGATTCCCCACCTCTGACCAATTTCAGAATTGTTTACTGCTGGAGCAAGTGCCCTGATAGGGTTTCCCTCTGTATAACTGGTGGGTTCAGGGTTTTTTTTTTTTCTTTTATGGTTCAAGTTAGATTTGATTCCTCTTTTATGTATTTATAGATATAAGCATGGAAATAATTCATTCCTATAAATACATCTGTGTGAAGGGAAGAACTTTTTTCTGTTTTATTTTAAAATTTTATTTTTTAAAATTTTGAAATTTAATTTTATTTATTTGTTTATACAGCAGGTTATTATTAGTTATGTATTTTATGCATATACATGTATACAGGTCAATCCCAATCTCCCAACTCATCCCACCACCACCACCCCATGGCTTCCCACACTTGGTGTCCATACGTTTGTTCTCTACCTCTGTGTCTCTATTTCTTCCCTGAAAACCAGTTCATCTGTACCATTTTTTAGGTTCCACATATATGCATTAATATACAATATTTGTTTTCCTCTTTCTGACTTACTTCATTCTGTATGACAGTCTCTAGATCCATCGATGTCTCTACAAATGACCCAGTTTCATTCCTTTTTATGGCTGAGTAATATTCCATTTTATATATGTACCACATCTTTATCCATTCATCTGTCTGTGGGCATTTAGCTTGCTTCCATTACCTGGCTATTGTAAATAGTGCTGCAATGATCATTGTGGTGAATGTGCCTTTTTGATTTATGGTTTTCTCTGGGTATGTGCCCAGAAGTGGGATTGCTGGATCAGATGGTAATTCTATTTCTAGTTTTTTTAAGGAAACTCCATACTGTTCTCCATAGTGACTGTATCAATTTACATCCCCACCAATAGTGGAAGAGGGCTCCTTTTGTCCACACCCTCCCCAGAATTTGTTGTTTGTAGATTTTCTGATGATGCCGATTTTAACAGGTGTGGGGTGATACCTCATTGTAGTTTTGATTTGCATTTCTCTAATAATTAGTGCTGTTGAGCAGCTTTTCATGTGCGTCTTGGCCATCTCTGTGTCTTCTTTGAAGAAACGTCTCTTTAGATCTTCTGCCCATTTTTGTATTGGGTTGTTTGTTTTTTTAATAGTAAGCTGCATGTGCTGTTTATATATATATATATTGGAGATTAAATCTTTGTCCATTGATTCATTTGCAACGATTTTCGCCCATTCTGAGGGATGCCTTTTGCCATTCCCGTTTTTTTAACAAAAAAGGAAAGAAAGAAAAAGAAGCAGAACACTAATGTGCGTAAAATATGCCTTTTGAAATGGTCGTTTTGAAATATGGACGTCCTTTGAATTTTTTGGTCGATATGTGACCCCAGGATTTGTTTTCAGGGCAGGTGTCATTTACAGGCCTGCAATGATTTTGAATATCAACTGACCATTAGCGCCGGGATTAAAGCTGCTGTTGCGTGAAGCGGCCACAAGGTGGCAGCAGTTCTCCCTTACCAAATCTGGTTACTAGAGCAACAGAGCCTCAATGGAAGTCGTGTTCTAGATTGGAATTTAGAATGGAATGTGCCAGGAGAAAGCCCCTCAAGTTTGTCTCACTACTTCTTGTTCCTGTTTTTATTTATTTTTTTTATTTTCTATTACAGCAAGTTTGATTACAATGTTTGGCTTGTTGTAGGTGTAGAAGATGTGGTTCTTTTACACATATACAGATGTCTGTTCTTCCTGGGATCCTTTTCCCATGTACGTTAGGACAGAATGTTGAATAGTCTTCTCTTGGTATTCCGTAGGTCTTTGGTGATTTTATATGTCACCTGTGTTTGATTATGTCTGTTAACCCCGATATCGTAATGAAACCAATCCTCACACCTTTCCATTGGTGAACCATAAGTTTGTTTAATGAATCTGTGATTGCCCTTCTCCGTGGAAATATCTGCCCTGGTATCCATTTTTAGGTAACACCTATAAGTGATATGATACGATATGTGTCTTTCACTTTCTGACTTACTCCAAGTCACGTGATTACCTCTAGACTCATCTACGGGGCTGCAAATGGCATTGTGTCCTTTTTTTCCTTGGCTTCTATTCTGCCTTAGCGAGGTCCATTTTCAACAATGTGATTCCCTGAGGGTTGTGGATTAGCTGACCTGGGCAGCCTTACCCTGCCGGCCGGCCCTCCCCAGGTGTGCCTGGTTGAGGTCAATATAAACAGCGCTCCAGGCAGCAATAGCCCCTGAAGTTGTGCCTGACTCCATATTCTCTGCCCCGTCAGCAGTCTCGGGGCTGTGCTGGTGGGAGGGAGTGAGGGGCCAAGGCTTTGTTGGTGGCCCGGTGTGAGTGGGGCTCTGCTGGCCTTTCTGCAGGAGTTGCCAGGCTGCCACCTGTAAAGAAGAGGATGTGTCACCCATACCTTCCGATGGAATTTCTCTCCGGACAGAGGTGAGGAAGGAAAAAAGCAGTGGGGGCCGGGACAGGAGTGGTATCTCAGGCAGGGCAATAGAAAGCTTCCAGAAGAGCGCCCGGGGCCAGGACCATCCTGGCTGGCCTGCAGGCACCAAGTTGGCCTGCGTGTTGTCGCTGGTGTGGCTCCATGGCCCTTCCTCTAGGCTTTCAAGCCCTTGTACATATTCAGGTGTTTTACCTGGGAAGGGTGGGAACAGTTCAGCTGCAGCTGGCCTGGGGCTCAGCTCACGTTTACTCACAGATGCCTCAGCACGGTCCCCCAGCTTTGCAATGAGGATGCTCCTTGCATGGGGGGTGGGTTGCTGGCTGTATGGGAGGTGATTCCCCACCTCTGACCAATTTCAGAATTGTTTACTGCTGGAGCAAGTGCCCTGATAGGGTTTCCCTCTGTATAACTGGTGGGTTCAGGGTTTTTTTTTTCTTTTATGGTTCAAGTTAGATTTGATTCCTCTTTTATGTATTTATAGATATAAGCATGGAAATAATTCATTCCTATAAATACATCTGTGTGAAGGGAAGAACTTTTTTCTGTTTTATTTTAAAATTTTATTTTTTTAAATTTTGAAATTTAATTTTATTTATTTGTTTATACAGCAGGTTATTATTAGTTATGTATTTTATGCATATACATGTATACAGGTCAATCCCAATCTCCCAACTCATCCCACCACCACCACCCCATGGCTTCCCACACTTGGTGTCCATACGTTTGTTCTCTACCTCTGTGTCTCTATTTCTTCCCTGCAAACCAGTTCATCTGTACCATTTTTTAGGTTCCACATATATGCATTAATATACAATATTTGTTTTCCTCTTTCTGACATACTTCATTCTGTATGACAGTCTCTAGATCCATCGATGTCTCTACAAATGACCCAGTTTCATTCCTTTTTATGGCTGAGTAATATTCCATTTTATATATGTACCACATCTTTATCCATTCATCTGTCTGTGGGCATTTAGCTTGCTTCCATTACCTGGCTATTGTAAATAGTGCTGCAATGATCATTGTGGTGAATGTGCCTTTTTGATTTATGGTTTTCTCTGGGTATGTGCCCAGAAGTGGGATTGCTGGATCAGATGGTAATTCTATTTCTAGTTTTTTTAAGGAAACTCCATACTGTTCTCCATAGTGACTGTATCAATTTACATCCCCACCAATAGTGGAAGAGGGCTCCTTTTGTCCACACCCTCCCCAGAATTTGTTGTTTGTAGATTTTCTGATGATGCCGATTTTAACAGGTGTGGGGTGATACCTCATTGTAGTTTTGATTTGCATTTCTCTAATAATTAGTGCTGTTGAGCAGCTTTTCATGTGCGTCTTGGCCATCTCTGTGTCTTCTTTGAAGAAACGTCTCTTTAGATCTTCTGCCCATTTTTGTATTGGGTTGTTTGTTTTTTTAATAGTAAGCTGCATGAGCTGTTTATATATATATATATTGGAGATTAAACCTTTGTCCATTGATTCATTTGCAACGATTTTCGCCCATTCTGAGGGATGCCTTTTGCCATTCCCGTTTTTTTAACAAAAAAGGAAAGAAAGAAAAAGAAGCAGAACACTAATGTGCGTAAAATATGCCTTTTGAAATGGTCGTTTTGAAATATGGACGTCCTTTGAATTTTTTGGTCGATATGTGACCCCAGGATTTGTTTTCAGGGCAGGTGTCATTTACAGGCCTGCAATGATTTTGAATATCAACTGACCATTAGCGCCGGGATTAAAGCTGCTGTTGCGTGAAGCGGCCACAAGGTGGCAGCAGTTCTCCCTTACCAAATCTGGTTACTAGAGCAACAGAGCCTCAATGGAAGTCGTGTTCTAGATTGGAATATAGAATGGAATGTGCCAGGAGAAAGCCCCTCAAGTTTGTCTCACTACTTCTTGTTCCTGTTTTTATTTATTTTTTTATTTTCTATTACAGCAAGTTTGATTACAATGTTTGGCTTGTTGTATGTGTAGAAGATGTGGTTCTTTTACACATATACAGATGTCTGTTCTTCCTGGGATCCTTTTCCCATGTACGTTAGGACAGAATGTTGAGTAGTCTTCTCTTGGTATTCCGTAGGTCTTTGGTGATTTTATATGTCACCTGTGTTTGATTATGTCTGTTAACCCCGATATCGTAATGAAACCAATCCTCACACCTTTCCATTGGTGAACCATAAGTTTGTTTAATGAATCTGTGATTGCCCTTCTCCGTGGAAATATCTGCCCTGGTATCCATTTTTAGGTAACACCTATAAGTGATATGATACGATATGTGTCTTTCACTTTCTGACTTACTCCAAGTCACGTGATTACCTCTAGACTCATCTACGGGGCTGCAAATGGCATTGTGTCCTTTTTTTCCTTGGCTTCTATTCTGCCTTAGCGAGGTCCATTTTCAACAATGTGATTCCCTGAGGGTTGTGGATTAGCTGACCTGGGCAGCCTTACCCTGCCGGCCGGCCCTCCCCAGGTGTGCCTGGTTGAGGTCAATATAAACAGCGCTCCAGGCAGCAATAGCCCCTGAAGTTGTGCCTGACTCCATATTCTCTGCCCCGTCAGCAGTCTCGGGGCTGTGCTGGTGGGAGGGAGTGAGGGGCCAAGGCTTTGTTGGTGGCCCGGTGTGAGTGGGGCTCTGCTGGCCTTTCTGCAGGAGTTGCCAGGCTGTCACCTGTTAAGAAGAGGATGTGTCACCCATACATTCCGATGGAATTTCTCTCCGGACAGAGGTGAGGAAGGAAAAAAGCAATGGGGGCCGGGACAGGAGGTGTATCTCAGGCAGGGCAATAGAAAGCTTCCAGAAGAGCGCCCGGGTCCAGGACCATCCTGGCTGGCCTGCAGGCACCAAGTTGGCCTGCGTGCTGTCGCTGGTGTGGCTCCACGGCCCTTCCTCTAGGCTTTCAAGCCCTTGTACATATTCAGGTGTTTTACCTGGGAAGGGTGGGAACAGTTCAGCAGCAGCTGGCCTGGGGCTCAGCTCACGTTTACTCACAGCTGCCTCAGCACGGTCCCCCAGCTTTGCAATGAGGACGCTCCTTGCATGGGGGGTGGGTTGCTGGCTGTATGGGAGGTGATTCCCCACCTCTGACCAATTTCAGAATTGTTTACTGCTGGAGCAAGTGCCCTGATAGGGTTTCCCTCTGTATAACTGGTGGGTTCAGGGTTTTTTTTTTCTTTTATGGTTCAAGTTAGATTTGATTCCTCTTTTATGTATTTATAGATATAAGCATGGAAATAATTCATTCCTATAAATACATCTGTGTGAAGGGAAGAACTTTTTTCTGTTTTATTTTAAAATTTTATTTTTTAAAATTTTGAAATTTAATTTTATTTATTTGTTTATACAGCAGGTTATTATTAGTTATGTATTTTATGCATATACATGTATACAGGTCAATCCCAATCTCCCAACTCATCCCACCACCACCACCCCATGGCTTCCCACACTTGGTGTCCATACGTTTGTTCTCTACCTCTGTGTCTCTATTTCTTCCCTGCAAACCAGTTCATCTGTACCATTTTTTAGGTTCCACCTATATGCATTAATATACAATATTTGTTTTCCTCTTTCTGACTTACTTCATTCTGTATGACAGTCTCTAGATCCATCGATGTCTCTACAAATGACCCAGTTTCATTCCTTTTTATGGCTGAGTAATATTCCATTTTATATATGTACCACATCTTTATCCATTCATCTGTCTGTGGGCATTTAGCTTGCTTCCATTACCTGGCTATTGTAAATAGTACTGCAATGATCATTGTGGTGAATGTGCCTTTTTGATTTATGGTTTTCTCTGGGTATGTGCCCAGAAGTGGGATTGCTGGATCAGATGGTAATTCTATTTCTAGTTTTTTTAAGGAAACTCCATACTGTTCTCCATAGTGACTGTATCAATTTACATCCCCACCAATAGTGGAAGAGGGCTCCTTTTGTCCACACCCTCCCCAGAATTTGTTGTTTGTAGATTTTCTGATGATGCCGATTTTAACAGGTGTGGGGTGATACCTCATTGTAATTTTGATTTGCATTTCTCTAATAATTAGTGCTGTTGAGCAGCTTTTCATGTGCGTCTTGGCCATCTCTGTGTCTTCTTTGAAGAAACGTCTCTTTAGATCTTCTGCCCATTTTTGTATTGGGTTGTTTGTTTTTTTAATATTAAGCTGCATGAGCTGTTTATATATATATATATTGGAGATTAAACCTTTGTCCATTGATTCATTTGCAACGATTTTCGCCCATTCTGAGGGATGCCTTTTGCCATTCCCGTTTTTTTAACAAAAAAGGAAAGAAAGAAAAAGAAGCAGAACACTAATGTGCGTAAAATATGCCTTTTGAAATGGTCGTTTTGAAATATGGACGTCCTTTGAATTTTTTGGTCGATATGTGACCCCAGGATTTGTTTTCAGGGCAGGTGTCATTTACAGGCCTGCAATGATTTTGAATATCAACTGACTATTAGCGCCGGGATTAAAGCTGCTGTTGCGTGAAGCGGCCACAAGGTGGCAGCAGTTCTCCCTTACCAAATCTGGTTACTAGAGCAACAGAGCCTCAATGGAAGTCGTGTTCTAGATTGGAATTTAGAATGGAATGTGCCAGGAGAAAGCCCCTCAAGTTTGTCTCACTACTTCTTGTTCCTGTTTTTATTTATTTTTTTTTATTTTCTATTACAGCAAGTTTGATTACAATGTTTGGCTTGTTGTAGGTGTAGAAGATGTGGTTCTTTTACACATATACAGATGTCTGTTCTTCCTGGGATCCTTTTCCCATGTACGTTAGGACAGAATGTTGAGTAGTCTTCTCTTGGTATTCCGTAGGTCTTTGGTGATTTTATATGTCACCTGTGTTTGATTATGTCTGTTAACCCCGATATCATAATGAAACCAATCCTCACACCTTTCCATTGGTGAACCATAAGTTTGTTTAATGAATCTGTGATTGCCCTTCTCCGTGGAAATATCTGCCCTGGTATCCATTTTTAGGTAACACCTATAAGTGATATGATACGATATGTGTCTTTCACTTTCTGACTTACTCCAAGTCACGTGATTACCTCTAGACTCATCTACGGGGCTGCAAATGGCATTGTGTCCTTTTTTTCCTTGGCTTCTATTCTGCCTTAGCGAGGTCCATTTTCAACAATGTGATTCCCTGAGGGTTGTGGATTAGCTGACCTGGGCAGCCTTACCCTGCCGGCCGGCCCTCCCCAGGTGTGCCTGGTTGAGGTCAATATAAACAGTGCTCCAGGCAGCAATAGCCCCTGAAGTTGTGCCTGACTCCATATTCTCTGCCCCGTCAGCAGTCTCGGGGCTGTGCTGGTGGGAGGGAGTGAGGGGCCAAGGCTTTGTTGGTGGCCCGGTGTGAGTGGGGCTCTGCTGGACTTTCTGCAGGAGTTGCCAGGCTGCCACCTGTAAAGAAGAGGATGTGTCACCCATACCTTCTGATGGAATTTCTCTCCGGACAGAGGTGAGGAAGGAAAAAAGCAGTGGGGGCCGGGACAGGAGTGGTATCTCAGGCAGGGCAATAGAAAGCTTCCAGAAGAGCGCCCGGGGCCAGGACCATCCTGGCTGGCCTGCAGGCACCAAGTTGGCCTGCGTGCTGTCGCTGGTGTGGCTCCACGGCCCTTCCTCTAGGCTTTCAAGCCCTTGTACATATTCAGGTGTTTTACCTGGGAAGGGTGGGAACAGTTCAGCTGCAGCTGGCCTGGGGCTCAGCTCACGTTTACTCACAGATGCCTCAGCACGGTCCCCCAGCTTTGCAATGAGGATGCTCCTTGCATGGGGGGTGGGTTGCTGGCTGTATGGGAGGTGATTCCCCACCTCTGACCAATTTCAGAATTGTTTACTGCTGGAGCAAGTGCCCTGATAGGGTTTCCCTCTGTATAACTGGTGGGTTCAGGGTTTTTTTTTTCTTTTATGGTTCAAGTTAGATTTGATTCCTCTTTTATGTATTTATAGATATAAGCATGGAAATAATTCATTCCTATAAATACATCTGTGTGAAGGGAAGAACTTTTTTCTGTTTTATTTTAAAATTTTATTTTTTAAAATTTTGAAATTTAATTTTATTTATTTGTTTATACAGCAGGTTATTATTAGTTATGTATTTTATGCATATACATGTATACAGGTCAATCCCAATCTCCCAACTCATCCCACCACCACCACCCCATGGCTTCCCACACTTGGTGTCCATACGTTTGTTCTCTACCTCTGTGTCTCTATTTCTTCCCTGCAAACCAGTTCATCTGTACCATTTTTTAGGTTCCACATATATGCATTAATATACAATATTTGTTTTCCTCTTTCTGACATACTTCATTCTGTATGACAGTCTCTAGATCCATCGATGTCTCTACAAATGACCCAGTTTCATTCCTTTTTATGGCTGAGTAATATTCCATTTTATATATGTACCACATCTTTATCCATTCATCTGTCTGTGGGCATTTAGCTTGCTTCCATTACCTGGCTATTGTAAATAGTGCTGCAATGATCATTGTGGTGAATGTGCCTTTTTGATTTATGGTTTTCTCTGGGTATGTGCCCAGAAGTGGGATTGCTGGATCAGATGGTAATTCTATTTCTAGTTTTTTTAAGGAAACTCCATACTGTTCTCCATAGTGACTGTATCAATTTACATCCCCACCAATAGTGGAAGAGGGCTCCTTTTGTCCACACCCTCCCCAGAATTTGTTGTTTGTAGATTTTCTGATGATGCCGATTTTAACAGGTGTGGGGTGATACCTCATTGTAGTTTTGATTTGCATTTCTCTAATAATTAGTGCTGTTGAGCAGCTTTTCATGTGCGTCTTGGCCATCTCTGTGTCTTCTTTGAAGAAACGTCTCTTTAGATCTTCTGCCCATTTTTGTATTGGGTTGTTTGTTTTTTTAATATTAAGCTGCATGAGCTGTTTATATATATATATTGGAGATTAAATCTTTGTCCATTGATTCATTTGCAACGATTTTCGCCCATTCTGAGGGATGCCTTTTTCCATTCCCGTTTTTTGAACAAAAAAGGAAAGAAAGAAAAAGAAGCAGAACACTAATGTGCGTAAAATATGCCTTTTGAAATGGTCGTTTTGAAATATGGACGTCCTTTGAATTTTTTGGTCGATATGTGACCCCAGGATTTGTTTTCAGGGCAGGTGTCATTTACAGGCCTGCAATGATTTTGAATATCAACTGACCATTAGCGCCGGGATTAAAGCTGCTGTTGCGTGAAACGGCCACAAGGTGGCAGCAGTTCTCCCTTACCAAATCTGGTTACTAGAGCAACAGAGCCTCAATGGAAGTCGTGTTCTAGATTGGAATTTAGAATGGAATGTGCCAGGAGAAAGCCCCTCAAGTTTGTCTCACTACTTCTTGTTCCTGTTTTTATTTATTTTTTTTATTTTCTATTACAGCAAGTTTGATTACAATGTTTGGCTTGTTGTATGTGTAGAAGATGTGGTTCTTTTACACATATACAGATGTCTGTTCTTCCTGGGATCCTTTTCCCATGTACGTTAGGACAGAATGTTGAGTAGTCTTCTCTTGGTATTCCGTAGGTCTTTGGTGATTTTATATGTCACCTGTGTTTGATTATGTCTGTTAACCCCGATATCGTAATGAAACCAATCCTCACACCTTTCCATTGGTGAACCATAAGTTTGTTTAATGAATCTGTGATTGCCCTTCTCCGTGGAAATATCTGCCCTGGTATCCATTTTTAGGTAACACCTATAAGTGATATGATACGATATGTGTCTTTCACTTTCTGACTTACTCCAAGTCACGTGATTACCTCTAGACTCATCTACGGGGCTGCAAATGGCATTGTGTCCTTTTTTTCCTTGGCTTCTATTCTGCCTTAGCGAGGTCCATTTTCAACAATGTGATTCCCTGAGGGTTGTGGATTAGCTGACCTGGGCAGTCTTACCCTGCCGGCCGGCCCTCCCCAGCTGTGCCTGGTTGAGGTCAATATAAACAGCGCTCCAGGCAGCAATAGCCCCTGAAGTTGTGCCTGACTCCATATTCTCTGCCCCGTCAGCAGTCTCGGGGCTGTGCTGGTGGGAGGGAGTGAGGGGCCAAGGCTTTGTTGGTGGCCCGGTGTGAGTGGGGCTCTGCTGGCCTTTCTGCAGGAGTTGCCAGGCTGCCACCTGTTAAGAAGAGGATGTGTCACCCATACATTCCGATGGAATTTCTCTCCGGACAGAGGTGAGGAAGGAAAAAAGCAGTGGGGGCCGGGACAGGAGGGGTATCTCAGGCAGGGCAATAGAAAGCTTCCAGAAGAGCGCCCGGGGCCAGGACCATCCTGGCTGGCCTGCAGGCACCAAGTTGGCCTGCGTGCTGTCGCTGGTGTGGCTCCACGGCCCTTCCTCTAGGCTCTCAAGCCCTTGTACATATTCAGGTGTTTTACCTGGGAAGGGTGGGAACAGTTCAGCAGCAGCTGGCCTGGGGCTCAGCTCACGTTTACTCACAGCTGCCTCAGCACGGTCCCCCAGCTTTGCAATGAGGACGCTCCTTGCATGGGGGGTGGGTTGCTGGCTGTATGGGAGGTGATTCCCCACCTCTGACCAATTTCAGAATTGTTTACTGCTGGAGCAAGTGCCCTGATAGGGTTTCCCTCTGTATAACTGTTGGGTTCAGGGTTTTTTTTTTCTTTTATGGTTCAAGTTAGATTTGATTCCTCTTTTATGTATTTATAGATATAAGCATGGAAATAATTCATTCCTATAAATACATCTGTGTGAAGGGAAGAACTTTTTTCTGTTTTATTTTAAAATTTTATTTTTTAAAATTTTGAAATTTAATTTTATTTATTTGTTTATACAGCAGGTTATTATTAGTTATGTATTTTATGCATATACATGTATACAGGTCAATCCCAATCTCCCAACTCATCCCACCACCACCACCCCATGGCTTCCCACACTTGGTGTCCATACGTTTGTTCTCTACCTCTGTGTCTCTATTTCTTCCCTGCAAACCAGTTCATCTGTACCATTTTTTAGGTTCCACCTATATGCATTAATATACAATATTTGTTTTCCTCTTTCTGACTTACTTCATTCTGTATGACAGTCTCTAGATCCATCGATGTCTCTACAAATGACCCAGTTTCATTCCTTTTTATGGCTGAGTAATATTCCATTTTATATATGTACCACATCTTTATCCATTCATCTGTCTGTGGGCATTTAGCTTGCTTCCATTACCTGGCTATTGTAAATAGTGCTGCAATGAACATTGTGGTGAATGTGCCTTTTTGATTTATGGTTTTCTCTGGGTATGTGCCCAGAAGTGGGATTGCTGGATCAGATGGTAATTCTATTTCTAGTTTTTTTAAGGAAACTCCATACTGTTCTCCATAGTGACTGTATCAATTTACATCCCCACCAATAGTGGAAGAGGGCTCCTTTTGTCCACACCCTCCCCAGAATTTGTTGTTTGTAGATTTTCTGATGATGCCGATTTTAACAGGTGTGGGGTGATACCTCATTGTAGTTTTGATTTGCATTTCTCTAATAATTAGTGCTGTTGAGCAGCTTTTCATGTGCGTCTTGGCCATCTCTGTGTCTTCTTTGAAGAAACGTCTCTTTAGATCTTCTGCCCATTTTTGTATTGGGTTTGTTTTTTTAATAGTAAGCTGCATGAGCTGTTTATATATATATATTGGAGATTAAATCTTTGTCCATTGATTCATTTGCAACGATTTTCGCCCATTCTGAGGGATGCCTTTTTCCATTCCCGTTTTTTGAACAAAAAAGGAAAGAAAGAAAAAGAAGCAGAACACTAATGTGCGTAAAATATGCCTTTTGAAATGGTCGTTTTGAAATATGGACGTCCTTTGAATTTTTTGGTCGATATGTGACCCCAGGATTTGTTTTCAGGGCAGGTGTCATTTACAGGCCTGCAATGATTTTGAATATCAACCGACGATTAGCGCTGGGATTAAAGCTGCTGTTGCGTGAAACGGCCACAAGGTGGCAGCAGTTCTCCCTTACCAAATCTGGTTACTAGAGCAACAGAGCCTCAATGGAAGTCGTGTTCTAGATTGGAATTTAGAATGGAATGTGCCAGGAGAAAGCCCCTCAAGTTTGTCTCACTACTTCTTGTTCGTGTTTTTAATTTACTTCTTTACTTTTTATTACAGCAAGTTTGATTACAATGTTTGGATTGTTGTAGGTGTGGAAGATGTGGTTCCGTTACACATATACAGATGTCTGTTCTTCCTGGGATCCTTTTCCCATGTACGTTAGGACAGAATGTTGAGTAGTCTTCTCTTGGTATTCCGTAGGACTTTGGTGATTATACATGTCACCTGTGTTTGATTATGTCTGTTAACCCCGATATTGTAATGAAACCAATCCTCACACCTCTCCATTGGTGAACCATAAGTTTGTTTAATGAATCTGTGATTGCCCTTCTCCGTGGAAATATCGGCGCTGGTATCCATTTTTAGGTAACAGCTATAAGTGATATGATACGATATGTGTCTTTCACTTTCTGACTTACTCCAAGTCACGTGATTACCTCTAGACTCAACTACGGGGCTGCAAATGGCATTGTGTCCTTTTTTTCCTTGGCTTCTATTCTGCCTTAGCGAGGTCCATTTTCAACAATGTGATTCCCTGAGGGATGTGGATTAGCTGACCTGGGCAGCCTTACCCTGCCGGCCGGCCCTCCCCAGGTGTGCCTGGTTGAGGTCAATAGAAACAGCGCTCCAGGCAGCAATAGCCCCTGAAGTTGTGCCTGACTCCATATTCTCTGCCCCGTCAGCAGTCTCGGGGCTGTGCTGGTGGGAGGGAGTGAGGGGCCAAGGCTTTGTTGGTGGCCCGGTGTGAGTGGGGCTCTGCTGGCCTTTCTGCAGGAGTTGCCAGGCTGCCACCTGTAAAGAAGAGGATGTGTCACCCATACCTTCTGCTGGAATTTCTCTCCGGACAGAGGTGAGGAAGGAAAAAAGCAGTGGGGGCCGGGACAAGAAGGGTATCTCAGCTAGGGCAATAGAAAGCTTCCAGAAGAGCTCCGGGGCCAGGACCATCCTGGCTGGCCTGCAGGCACCAAGTTGGCCTGCGTGCTGTCGCTGGTGTGGCTCCACGGCCCTTCCTCTAGGCTTTCAAGCCCTTGTACATATTCAGGTGTTTTACCTGGGAAGGGTGGGAACAGTTCAGCAGCAGGTGGCCTGGGGTTCAGCTCACGTTTACTCACAGATGCCTCAGCATGATCCCCCAGCTTTGCAATGAGGACGCTCCTTGCATGGGGGGTGGTTTGCTGGCTGTATGGGAGGTGATTCCCCACCTCTGACCAATTTCAGAATTGTTTACCGCTGGAGCAAGTGCCCTGATAGTGTTTCCCTCTGTATAACTGGTGGGTTCAGGTTTTTTTGTTCTTTTATGGTTCAAGTTAGATTTCATTCCTCTTTTATGTATTTATAGATATAAGCATGGAAATAATTCATTCCTATAAATACATCTGTGTGAAGGGAACAACTTTTTTCTGTTTTATTTTAAAAGTTTATTTTTTAAAATTTTGAAATTTAATTTTATTTATTTTTTTATACAGCAGGTTATTATTAGTTATGTATTTTATGCATATATATGTATACAGGTCAATCCCAATCTCCCAACTCATCCCACCACCACCAACCCATGGCTTCCCACACTTGGTGTCCATACGTTTGTTCTCTACCTCTGTGTCTCTATTTCTTCCCTGAAAACCAGTTCATCTGTACCATTTTTTAGCTTCCACATATATGCATTAATATACAATATTTGTTTTCCTCTTTCTGACTTACTTCATTCTGTATGACAGTCTCTAGATCCATCGATGTCTCTACATATGACCCAGTTTCATTCCTTTTTATGGCTGAGTAATATTCCATTTTATATATGTACCACATCTTTATCCATTCATCTGTCTGTGGGCATTTAGTTGCTTGCATTACCTGGCTATTGTAAATAGTGCTGCAATGAACATTGTGGTGAATGTGCCTTTTTGATTTATGGTTTTCTCTGGGTATGTGCCCAGAAGTGGGATTGCTGGATCAGATGGTAATTCTATTTCTAGTTTTTTTAAGGAAACTCCATACTGTTCTCCATAGTGACTGTATCAATTTACATCCCCACCAATAGTGGAAGAGGGCTCCTTTTGTCTACACCCTCCCCTGAATTTGTTGTTTGTAGATTTTCTGATGATGCCGATTCTAACAGGTGTGAGGTGATACCTCATTGTAGTTTTGATTTGCATTTCTCTAATAATTAGTGCTGTTGAGCAGCTTTTCATGTGCGTCTTGGCCATCTCTGTGTCTTCTTTGAAGAAACGTCTCTTTAGATCATCTGCCCATTTTTGTATTGGGTTGTTTGTTTTTTTAATAGTAAGCTGCATGAGTTGTTTATATATATATTGGACATTAAACCTTTGTCCATTGATTCGTTTGCAACGATTTTCGCCCATTCTGAGGGATGCCTTTTTCCATTCCCGTTTTTTTAACAAAAAAGGAAAGAAAGAAAAAGAAGCAGAACACTAATGTGCGTAAAATATGCCATTTGAAATGGTGGTTTTGAAATATGGACGTCCTTTGAATTTTTTGGTCGATATGTGACCCCAGGATTTGTTTTCAGGGCAGGTGTCATTTATAGGCCTGCAATGATTTTGAATATCAACTGACCATTAGCGCTGGGATTAAAGCTGCTGTTGCGTGAAACGGCCACAAGGTGGCAGCAGTTCTCCCTTACCAAATCTGGTTACTAGAGCAACAGAGCCTCAATGGAAGTCGTGTTCTAGATTGGAATTTAGAATGGAATGTGCCAGGAGAAAGCCCCTCAAGTTTGTCTCACTACTTCTTGTTCGTGTTTTTAATTTTTTTTTAATTTTCTATTACAGCAAGTTTGATTACAATGTTTGGCCTGTTGTAGGTGTGGAAGATGTGGTTCTGTTACACATATACAGATGTCTGTTCTTCCTGGGATCCTTTTCCCATGTACGTTAGGACAGAATGTTGAGTAGTCTTCTCTTGGTATTCCGTAGGTCTTTGGTGATTTTATATGTCACCTGTGTTTGATTATGTCTGTTAACCCCAATATTGTAATGAAACCAATCCTCACACCTTTACATTGGTGAACCAAAAGTTTGTTTAATGAATCTGTGATTGCCCTTCTCCGTGGAAATATCTGCCCTGGTATCCATTTTTAGGTAATACCTATAAGTGATATGATACGATATGTGTCTTTCACTTTCTGACTTACTCCAAGTCACGTGATTAACTCTAGACTCATCTACGGGGCTGCAAATGGCATTGTGTCCTTTTTTTCCCTGGCTTCTATTCTGCCTTAGCGAGGTCCATTTTCAACAATGTGATTCCCTGAGGGTTGTGGATTAGCTGACCTGGGCAGCCTTACCCTGCCGGCCGGCCGGCCCTCCCCAGGTGTGCCTGGTTGAGGTCAATAGAAACAGCGCTCCAGGCAGCAATAGCCCCTGAAGTTGTGCCTGACTCCATATTCTCTGCCCCGTCTTCAGTCTCGGGGCTGTGCTGGTGGGAGGGAGTGAGGGGCCAAGGCTTTGTTGGTGGCCCGGTGTGAGTGGGGCTCTGCTGGCCTTTCTGCAGGAGTTGCCAGGCTGCCACCTGTAAAGAAGAGGATGTGTCACCCATACCTTCCGCTGGAATTTCTCTCCGGACAGAGGTGAGGAAGGAAGAAAGCAGTGGGGGCCGGGACAGGAAGGGTATCTCAGGTAGGGCAATAGAAAGCTTCCAGAAGAGCTCGGGGGCCAGTACCATCATGGCTGTCCTGCAGGCACCAAGTTGGCCTGTGTGCTGTCGCTGGTGTGGCTCCATGGCCCTTCCTCTAGGCTTTCAAGCCCTTGTACATATTCAGGTGTTTTACCTGGGAAGGGTGGGAACAGTTCAGCAGCAGGTGGCCTGGGGTTCAGCTCACGTTTACTCACAGATGCCTCAGCATGATCCCCCAGCTTTGCAATGAGGACGCTCCTTGCATGGGGGGTGGGTTTCTGGCTGTATGGGAGGTGATTCCCCACCTCTGACCAATTTCAGAATTGTTTACTGCTGGAGCAAGTGCCCTGATAGGGTTTCCCTCTGTATAACTGGTGGGTTCAGGTTTTTTTTTTATGGTTCAAGTTAGATTTTATTCCTCTTTTATGTATTTATAGATATAAGCATGGAAATAATTCATTCCTATAAATACATCTGTGTGAAGGGAAGAACTTTTTTCTGTTTTATTTTAAAAGTTTATTTTTTTAAATTTTGAAACTTAATTTTATTTTTTTATACAGCAGGTTATTATTAGTTATGTATTTTATGCATATACATGTATACAGGTCAATCCCAATCTCCCAACTCATCCCACCACCACCACCCCATGGCTTCCCACACTTGGTGTCCATACGTTTGTTCTCTACCTCTGTGTCTCTATTTCTTCCCTGCAAACTAGTTCATCTGTACCATTTTTTAGGTTCCACATATATGCATTAATATACAATATTTGTTTTCCTCTTTCTGACTTACTTCATTCTGTATGACAGTCTCTAGATCCATCGATGTCTCTACAAATGACCCAGTTTCATTCCTTTTTATGGCTGAGTAATATTCCATTTTATATATGTACCACAACGTTATCCATTCATCTGTCTGTGGGCATTTAGGTTGCTTGCATTACCTGGCTATTGTAAATAGTGCTGCAATGAACATTGTGGTGAATGTGCCTTTTTGATTTATGGTTTTCTCTGGGTATATGCCCAGAAGTGGGATTGCTGGATCAGATGGTAATTCTCTTTCTAGTTTTTTTAAGGAAACTCCATACTGTTCTCCATAGTGACTGTATCAATTTACATCTCCACCAATAGTGGAAGAGGGCTCCTTTTGTCTACACCCTCCCCAGAATTTGTTGTTCGTAGATTTTCTGATGATGCCAATTCTAACAGGTGTGAGGTGATACCTCATTGTAGTTTTGATTTGCATTTCCCTAATAATTAGTGCTGTTGAGCAGCTTTTCATGTGCGTCTTGGCCATCTCTGTGTCTTCTTTGAAGAAACGTCTCTTTAGATCTTCTGCCCATTTTTGTATTGGGTTGTTTGTTTTTTTAATATTAAGCTGCATGAGCTGTTTATAGATATTGGAGATTAAACCTTTGTCCATTGATTCGTTTGCAACGATTTTCGCCCATTCTGAGGGATGCCTTTTTCCATTCCCGTTTTTTTAACAAAAAAGGAAAGAAAGAAAAAGAAGCAGAACACTAATGTGCGTAAAATATGCCTTTTGAAATGGTCGTTTTGAAATATGGACGTCCTTTGAATTTTTTGGTCGATATGTGATTCCAGGATTCGTTTTCAGGGCAGGTGTCATTTACAGGCCTGCAATGATTTTGAATATCAACTGACCATTAGCGCTGGGATTAAAGCTGCTGTTGCGTGAAACGGCCACAAGGTGGCAGCAGTCCTCCCTTACCAAATCTGGTTACTAGAGCAACAGAGCCTCAATGGAAGTCGTGTTCTAGATTGGAATTTAGAATGGAATGTGCCAGGAGAAAGCCCCTCAAGTTTGTCTCACTACTTCTTGTTCGTGTTTTTAATTTTTTTAATTTTCTATTACAGCAAGTTTGATTACAATGTTTGGCTTGTTGTAGGTGTGGAAGATGTGGTTCTTTTACACATATACAGATGTCTGTTCTTCCTGCGATCCTTTTCCCATGTACGTTAGGACAGAATGTTGAGTAGTCTTCTCTTGGTATTCCGTAGGTCTTTGGTGATTATATATGTCACCTGTGTTTGATTATGTCTGTTAACCCCGATATGGTAATGAAACCAATCCTCACACCTTTCCATTGGTGAACCATAAGTTTGTTTAATGAATCTGTGATTGCCCTTCTCCGTGGAAATATCTGCCCTGGTATCCCTTTTTAGGTAATACCAATAAGTGATATGATACGATATATGTCTTTCACTTTCTGACTTACTCCAAGTCACGTGATTACCTCTAGACTCATCTACGGGGCTGCAAATGGCATTGTGTCCTTTTTTTCCTTGGATTCTATTCTGCCTTAGCGAGGTCCATTTTCAACAATGTGATTCCCTGAGGGTTGTGGATTAGCTAACCTGGGCAGCCTTACCCTGCCGGCCGGCCCTCCCCAGGTGTGCCTGGTTGAGGTCAATAGAAACAGCGCTCCAGGCAGCAATAGCCCCTGAAGTTGTGCCTGACTCCATATTCTCTGCCCCGTCAGCAGTCTCGGGGCTGTGCTGGTGGGAGGGAGTGAGGGGCCAAGGCTTTGTTGGTGGCCCGGTGTGAGTGGGGCTCTGCTGGCCTTTCTGCAGGAGTTGCCAGGCTGCCACCTGTAAAGAAGAGGATGTGTCACCCATACCTTCCGATGGAATTTCTCTCCGGAGAGAGGTGAGGAAGTAAAAAAACAGTGGGGGCCGGGACAGAGGGGTATCTCAGGCAGGGCAATAGAAAGCTTCCAGAACAGCACCCGGGGCCACGACCATCCTGGCTGTCCTGCAGGCACCAAGTTGGCCTGCGTGCGGTCGCTGGTGTGGCTCCACGGCCCTTCCTCTAGGCTTTCAAGCCCTTGTACATATTCAGGTGTTTTACCTGGGAAGGGTGGGAACAGTTCAGCAGCAGCTGGCCTGAGGTTCAGCTCACGTTTACTCACAAATGCCTCAGCACGGTCCCCCAGCTTTGCAATGAGGACGCTCCTTTCATGGGGGGTGGGTTGCTGGCTGTATGGGAGGTGATTCCCCACCTCTGACCAATTTCAGAATTGTTTACCGCTGGAGCAAGTGCCCTGATAGGGTTTCCCTCTGTATAACTGGTTGGTTCAGGTTTTTTTTTTTCTTTTATGGTTCAAGTGAGATTTGATTCCTGTTTTATGTATTTATAGATATAAGCATGGAAATAATTCATTCCTATAAATACATCTGTGTAAAGGGAAGAACTTTTTTCTGTTTTATATTAAAATTTTATTTTTTAAAATTTTGAAATTTAATTTTATTTATTTTTTTTACAGCCGGTTATTATTAGTTATGTATTTTATGCATATACATGTATACAGGTCAATCCCAATCTCCCAACTCATCCCACCACCACCACCCCATGGCTTCCCACACTTGGTGTCCATACGTTTGTTCTCTACCTCTGTGTCTCTATTTCTTCCCTGCAAACCAGTTCATCTGTACCATTTTTTAGGTTCCACCTATATGCATTAATATACAATATTTGTTTTCCTCTTTCTGACTTACTTCATTCTGTATGACAGTCTCTAGATCCATCGATGTCTCTACAAATGACCCAGTTTCATTCCTTTTTATGGCTGAGTAATATTCCATTTTATATATGTACCACATCTTTATCCATTCATCTGTCTGTGGGCATTTAGGTTGCTTGCATTACCTGGCTATTGTAAATAGTGCTGCAATGAACATTGTGGTGAATGTGCCTTTTTGATTTATGGTTTTCTCTGGGTATATGCCCAGAAGTGGGATTGCTGGATCAGATGGTAATTCTCTTTCTAGTTTTTTAAAGGAAACTCCATATTGTTCTCCATAGTGTCTGTATCAATTTACATCCCCACCAATAGTGGAAGAGGGCTCCTTTTGTCCACACCCTCCCCAGAATTTGTTGTTTGTAGATTTTCTGATGATGCCGATTCTAACAGGTGTGAGGTGATACCTCATTGTAGTTTTGATTTGCATTTCTCTAATAATTAGTGCTGTTGAGCAGCTTTTCATGTGCGTCTTGGCCATCTCTGTGTCTTCTTTGAAGAAACGTCTCTTTAGATCTTCTGCCCATTTTTGTATTGGGTTGTTTGTTTTTTTAATATTAAGCTGCATGAGCTGTTTATAGATATTGGAGATTAAACCTTTGTCCATTGATTCGTTTGCAACGATTTTCGCCCATTCTGAGGGATGCCTTTTTCCATTCCCGTTTTTTTAACAAAAAAGGAAAGAAAGAAAAAGAAGCAGAACACTAATGTGCGTAAAATATGCCTTTTGAAATGGTCGTTTTGAAATATGGACGTCCTTTGAATTTTTTGGTCGATATGTGAACCCAGGATTCGTTTTCAGGGCAGGTGTCATTTACAGGCCTGCAATGATTTTGAATATCAACCGACCATTAGCGCTGGGATTAAAGCTGCTGTTGCGTGAAAGGGCCACAAGGTGGCAGCAGTCCTCCCTTACCAAATCTGGTTACTAGAGCAACAGAGCCTCAATGGAAGTCGTGTTCTAGATTGGAATTTAGAATGGAATGTGCCAGGAGAAAGCCCCTCAAGTTTGTCTCACTACTTCTTGTTCGTGTTTTTAATTTTCTTTTAATTTTCTATTACAGCAAGTTTGATTACAATGTTTGGCTTGTTGTAGGTTTGGAAGATGTGGTTCTTTTACACATATACAGATGTCTGTTCTTCCTGGGATCCTTTTCCCATGTACGCTAGGACAGAATGTTGAGTAGTCTTCTCTTGGTATTCCGTAGGTCATTGGAGATTATATATGTCACCTGTGTTTGATTATGTCTGTTAACCCCGATATCGTAATGAAACCAATCCTCACACCTTTCCATTGGTGAACCATAAGTTTGTTTAATGAATCTGTGATTGCCCTTCTCCGTGGAAATATCTGCCCTGGTATCCATTTTTAGGTAATACCTATAAGTGATATGATACGATATGTGTCTTTCACTTTCTGACTTACTCCAAGTCACGTGATTACCTCTAGACTCATCTACGGGGCTGCAAATGGCATTGTGTCCTTTTTTTCCTTGGCTTCTATTCTGCCTTAGCGAGGTCCATTTTCAACAATGTGATTCCCTGAGGGTTGTGGATTAGCTGACCTGGGCAGCCTTAACCTGCCGGCCGGCGCTCCCCAGGTGTGCCTGTTTGAGGTCAATAGAAACAGCGCTCCAGGCATCAATAGACCCTGAAGTTGTGCCTGACTCCATATTCTCTGCCCCGTCAGCAGTCTCGGGGCTGTGCTGGTGGGAGGGAGTGAGGGGCCAAGGCTTTGTTGGTGGCCCGGTGTGAGTGGGGCTCTGCTGGCCTTTCTGCAGGAGTTGCCAGGCTGCCACCTGTAAAGAAGAGGATGTGTCACCCATACCTTCCGATGGAATTTCTCTCCGGAGAGAGGTGAGGAAGTAAAAAAAGAGTGGGGGCCGGGACAGGAGGGGTATCTCAGGCAGGGCAATAGAAAGCTTCCAGAAGAGCGCCCGGGGCCAGGACCATCCTGGCTGGCCTGCAGGCACCAAGTTGGCCTGCATGCTGTCACTGGTGTGGCTCCACGGCCCTTCCTCTAGGCTTTCAAGCCCTTGTACATATTCAGGTGTTTTACCTGGGAAGGGTGGGAACAGTTCAGCAGCAGATGGCCTGGGGCTCAGCTCACGTTTACTCACAGATGCCTCGGCACGGTCCCCCAGCTTTGCAATGAGGACGCTCCTTGCATGGGGGGTGGGTTGCTGGCAGTATGGGAGGTGATTCCCCACCTCTGACCAATTTCAGAATTGTTTACCGCTGGAGCAAGTGCCCTGATAGGGTTTCCCTCTGTATAACTGGTGGTTTCAGGTTTTTTTTTCTTTTATGGTTCAAGTTAGATTTGATTCCTCTTTTATGTATTTATAGATATAAGCATGGAAATAATTCATTCCTATAAATACATCTGTGTGAAGGGAAGAACATTTTTCTGTTTTATGTTAAAATTTTATTTTTTTAAATTTTGAAATTTAATTTTATTCATTTTTTTATACAGCAGGTTATTATTAGTTATGTATTTTATGCATATACATGTATACAGGTCAATCCCAATCTCCCAACTCATCCCAACACCACCAACCCATGGCTTCCCACACTTGGTGTCCATACGTTTGTTCTCTACCTCTGTGTCTCTATTTCTTCCCTGCAAACCAGTTCATCTGTACCATTTTTTAGGTTCCACATATATGCATTAATATACAATATTTGTTTTCCTCTTTCTGACTTACTTCATTCTGTATGACAGTCTCTAGATCCATCGATGTCTCTACAAATGACCCAGTTTCATTCCTTTTTATGGCTGAGTAATATTCCATTTTATATATGTACCACATCTTTATCCATTCATCTGTCTGTGGGCATTTAGGTTGCTTGCATTACCTGGCTATTGTAAATAGTGCTGCAATGAACATTGTGGTGGATGTGCGTTTTTGATTTATGGTTTTCTCTGGGTATATGCCCAGAAGTGGGATTGCTGGATCAGATGGTAATTCTATTTCTAGTTTTTTTAAGGAAACTCCATACTGTTCTCCATAGTGACTGTATCAATTTACATCCCCACCAATAGTGGAAGAGGGCTCCTTTTGTCCACACCCTCCCCAGAATTTGTTGTTTGTAGCTTTTCTGATGATGCCGATTCTAACAGGTGTGAGGTGATACCTCATTGTAGTTTTGATTTGCATTTCCCTAATAATTAGTGCTGTTGAACAGCTTTTCATGTGCGTCTTGGCCATCTCTGTGTCTTCTTTGAAGAAACGTCTCTTTAGATCTTCTGCCCATTTTTGTATTGGGTTGTTTGTTTTTTTAATATTAAGCTGCATGAGCTGTTTATAGATATTGGAGATTAAACCTTTGTCCATTGATTCGTTTGCAACGATTTTCGCCCATTCTGAGGGATGCCTTTTTCCATTCCCGTTTTTTTAACAAAAAAGGAAAGAAAGAAAAAGAAGCAGAACACTAATGTGCGTAAAATATGCCTTTTGAAATGGTCGTTTTGAAATATGGACGTCCTTTGAATTTTTTGGTCGATATGTGATTCCAGGATTCGTTTTCAGGGCAGGTGTCATTTACAGGCCTGCAATGATTTTGAATATCAACTGACCATTAGCGCTGGGATTAAAGCTGCTGTTGCGTGAAACGGCCACAAGGTGGCAGCAGTCCTCCCTTACCAAATCTGGTTACTAGAGCAACAGAGCCTCAATGGAAGTCGTGTTCTAGATTGGAATTTAGAATGGAATGTGCCAGGAGAAAGCCCCTCAAGTTTGTCTCACTACTTCTTGTTCGTGTTTTTAATTTTTTTTTTATTTTCTATTACAGCAAGTTTGATTACAATGTTTGGCTTGTTGTAGGTTTGGAAGATGTGGTTCTTTTACACATATAGAGATGTCTGTTCTTCCTGGGATCCTTTTCCCATGTACGTTAGGACAGAATGTTGAGTAGTCTTCTCTTGGTATTCCGTAGGTCTTTGGTGATTATATATGTCACCTGTGTTTGATTATGTCTGTTAACCCCGATATCGTAATGAAACCAATCCTCACACCTTTCCATTGGTGAACCATAAGTTTGTTTAATGAATCTGTGATTGCCCTTCTCCGTGGAAATATCTGCCCTGGTATCCATTTTTAGGTAATACCTATAAGTGATATGATACGATATGTGTCTTTCACTTTCTGACTTACTACAAGTCACGTGATTACCTCTAGACTCAACTACGGGGCTGCAAATGGCATTGTGTCCTTTTTTTCCTTGGCTTCTATTCTGCCTTAGCGAGGTCCATTTTCAACAATGTGATTCCCTGAGGGTTGTGGATTAGCTGACCTGGGCGGCCTTACCCTGCTGGCCGGCCCTCCCCAGGTGTGCCTGGTTGAGGTCAATATAAACAGCGCTCCAGGCAGCAATAGCCCCTGAAGTTGTGCCTGACTCCATATTCTCTGCCCCGTCAGCAGTCTCGGGGCTGTGCTGGTGGGAGGGAGTGAGGGGCCAAGGCTTTGTTGGTGGCCCGGTGTGAGTGGGGCTCTGCTGGCCTTTCTGCAGGAGTTGCCAGGCTGCCACCTGTAAAGAAGAGGATGTGTCACCCATACCTTCCACTGGAATTTCTCTCCGGACAGAGGTGAGGAAGGAAAAAAGCAGTGGGTGCCGGGACAGGAGGGGTATCTCAGGCAGGGCAATAGAAAGCTTCCAGAACAGCGCCCGGGGCCAGGACCATCCTGGCTGTCCTGCAGGCACCAAGTTGGCCTGCGTGCTGTCGCTGGTGTGGCTCCACGGCCCTTCCTCTAGGCTTTCAAGCCCTTGTACATATTCAGGTGTTTTACCTGGGAAGGGTGGGAACAGTTCAGCAGCAGCTGGCCTGGGGCTCAGCTCACTTTTACTCACAGATGCCTCAGCATGGTCCCCCAGCTTTGCAATGAGGACGCTCCTTGCATGGGGGGTGGGTTTCTGGCTGTATGGGAGGTGATTCCCCACCTCTGACCAATTTCAGAATTGTTTACCGCTGGAGCAAGTGCCCTGCTAGGGTTTCCCTCTGTATAACAGGTGGGTTCAGGTTTTTTTTTCTTTTATGGTTCAAGTGAGATTTGATTCCTCTTTTATGTATTTATAGATATAAGCATGGAAATAATTCATTCCTATAAATACATCTGTGTAAAGGGAAGAACTTTTTTCTGTTTTATTTGAAAATTTTATTTTTTAAAATTTTGAAATTTAATTTTATTTATTTTTTTATACAGCCGGTTATTATTAGTTATGTATTTTATGCATATACATGTATACAGGTCAATCCCAATCTCCCAACTCATCCCACCACCACCACCCCATGGCTTCCCACACTTGGTGTCCATACGTTTGTGCTCTACCTCTGTGTCTCTATTTCTTCCCTGCAAACCAGTTCATCTGTACCATTTTTTAGGTTCCACCTATATGCATTAATATACAATATTTGTTTTCCTCTTTCTGACTTACTTCATTCTGTATGACAGTCTCTAAATCTATTGATGCCTCTACAAATGACCCAGTTTCATTCCTTTTTATGGCTGAGTAATATTCCATTTTATATATGTACCACATCTTTATCCATTCATCTGTCTGTGGGCATTTAGGTTGCTTGCATTACCTAGCTATTGTAAATAGTGCTGCAGTGAACATTGTGGTGAATGTGCCTTTTTGATTTATGGTTGTCTCTGGGTATATGCCCAGAAGTGGGATTGCTGGATCAGATGTTAATTCTATTTCTAGTTTTTTTAAGGAAACTCCATACTGTTCTCCATAGTGACTGTATCAATTTACATCCCCACCAATAGTGGAAGAGGGCTCCTTTTGTCCACACCCTCCCCAGAATTTGTTGTTTGTAGATTTTCTGATGATGCCGATTCTAACAGGTGTGAGGTGATACCTCATTGTAGTTTTGATTTGCATTTCTCTAATAATTAGTGCTGTTGAGCAGCTTTTCATGTGCGTCTTGGCCATCTCTGTGTCTTCTTTGAAGAAACGTCTCTTTAGATCTTCTGCCCATTTTTGTATTGGGTTGTTTGTTTTTTTAATATTAAGCTGCATGAGCTGTTTATAGATAGTGGAGATTAAACCTTTGTCCATTGATTCGTTTGCAACGATTTTCGCCCATTCTGAGGGATGCCTTTTTCCATTCCCGTTTTTTTAACAAAAAAGGAAAGAAAGAAAAAGAAGCAGAACACTAATGTGCGTAAAATATGCCTTTTGAAATGGTCGTTTTGAAATATGGACGTCCTTTGAATTTTTTGGTCGATATGTGAACCCAGGATTCGTTTTCAGGGCAGGTGTCATTTACAGGCCTGCAATGATTTTGAATATCAACTGACCATTAGCGCTGGGATTAAAGCTGCTGTTGCGTGAAAGGGCCACAAGGTGGCAGCAGTCCTCCCTTACCAAATCTGGTTACTAGAGCAACAGAGCCTCAATGGAAGTCGTGTTCTAGATTGGAATTTAGAATGGAATGTGCCAGGAGAAAGCCCCTCAAGTTTGTCTCACTACTTCTTGTTCGTGTTTTTAATTTTTTTTTAATTTTCTATTACAGCAAGTTTGATTACAATGTTTGGCTTGTTGTAGGTTTGGAAGATGTGGTTCTTTTACACATATACAGATGTCTGTTCTTCCTGGGATCCTTTTCCCATGTACGCTAGGACAGAATGTTGAGTAGTCTTCTCTTGGTATTCCGTAGGTCATTGGAGATTATATATGTCACCTGTGTTTGATTATGTCTGTTAACCCCGATATCGTAATGAAACCAATCCTCACACCTTTCCATTGGTGAACCATAAGTTTGTTTAATGAATCTGTGATTGCCCTTCTCCGTGGAAATATCTGCCCTGGTATCCATTTTTAGGTAATACCTATAAGTGATATGATACGATATGTGTCTTTCACTTTCTGACTTACTACAAGTCACGTGATTACCTCTAGACTCAACTACGGGGCTGCAAATGGCATTGTGTCCTTTTTTTCCTTGGCTTCTATTCTGCCTTAGCGAGGTCCATTTTCAACAATGTGATTCCCTGAGGGTTGTGGATTAGCTGACCTGGGCGGCCTTACCCTGCTGGCCGGCCCTCCCCAGGTGTGCCTGGTTGAGGTCAATATAAACAGCGCTCCAGGCAGCAATAGCCCCTGAAGTTGTGCCTGACTCCATATTCTCTGCCCCGTCAGCAGTCTCGGGGCTGTGCTGGTGGGAGGGAGTGAGGGGCCAAGGCTTTGTTGGTGGCCCGGTGTGAGTGGGGCTCTGCTGGCCTTTCTGCAGGAGTTGCCAGGCTGCCACATGTAAAGAAGAGGATGTGTCACCCATACCTTCCACTGGAATTTCTCTCCGGACAGAGGTGAGGAAGGAAAAAAGCAGTGGGTGCCGGGACAGGAGGGGTATCTCAGGCAGGGCAATAGAAAGCTTCCAGAAGAGCGCCCGGGGCCAGGACCATCCTGGCTGGCCTGCAGGCACCAAGTTGGCCTGCGTGCTGTCACTGGTGTGGCTCCACGGCCCTTCCTCTAGGCTTTCAAGCCCTTGTACATATTCAGGTGTTTTACCTGGGAAGGGTGGGAACAGTTCAGCAGCAGCTGGCCTGGGGCTCAGCTCACGTTTACTCACAGATGCCTCGGCACGGTCCCCCAGCTTTGCAATGAGGACGCTCCTTGCATGGGGGGTGGGTTGCTGGCTGTATGGGAGGTGATTCCCCACCTCTGACCAATTTCAGAATTGTTTACCGCTGGAGCAAGTGCCCTGATAGGGTTTCCCTCTGTATAACTGGTGGTTTCAGGTTTTTTTTTCTTTTATGGTTCAAGTTAGATTTGATTCCTCTTTTATGTATTTATAGATATAAGCATGGAAATAATTCATTCCTATAAATACATCTGTGTGAAGGGAAGAACATTTTTCTGTTTTATGTTAAAATTTTATTTTTTTAAATTTTGAAATTTAATTTTATTTATTTTTTTATACAGCAGGTTATTATTAGTTATGTATTTTATGCATATACATGTATATAGGTCAATCCCAATCTCCCAACTCATCCCAACACCACCAAACCATGGCTTCCCACACTTGGTGTCCATACGTTTGTTCTCTACCTCTGTGTCTCTATTTCTTCCCTGCAAACCAGTTCATCTGTACCATTTTTTAGGTTCCACATATATGCATTAATATACAATATTTGTTTTCCTCTTTCTGACTTACTTCATTCTGTATGACAGTCTCTAGATCCATCGATGTCTCTACAAATGACCCAGTTTCATTCCTTTTTATGGCTGAGTAATATTCCATTTTATATATGTACCACATCTTTATCCATTCATCTGTCTGTGGGCATTTAGGTTGCTTGCATTACCTGGCTATTGTAAATAGTGCTGCAATGAACATTGTGGTGGATGTGCGTTTTTGATTTATGGTTTTCTCTGTGTATATGCCCAGAAGTGGGATTGCTGGATCAGATGGTAATTCTATTTCTAGTTTTTTTAAGGAAACTCCATACTGTTCTCCATAGTGACTGTATCAATTTACATCCCCACCAATAGTGGAAGAGGGCTCCTTTTGTCCACACCCTCCCCAGAATTTGTTGTTTGTAGCTTTTCTGATGATGCCGATTCTAACAGGTGTGAGGTGATACCTCATTGTAGTTTTGATTTGCATTTCTCTAATAATTAGTGCTGTTGAGCAGCTTTTCATGTGCGTCTTGGCCATCTCTGTGTCTTCTTTGAAGAAACGTCTCTTTAGATCTTCTGCCCATTTTTGTATTGGGTTGTTTGTTTTTTTAATATTAAGCTGCATGAGCTGTTTATAGATAGTGGAGATTAAACCTTTGTCCATTGATTCGTTTGCAACGATTTTCGCCCATTCTGAGGGATGCCTTTTTCCATTCCCGTTTTTTTAACAAAAAAGGAAAGAAAGAAAAAGAAGCAGAACACTAATGTGCGTAAAATATGCCATTTGAAATGGTGGTTTTGAAATATGGATGTCCTTTGAATTTTTTGGTCGATATGTGACCCCAGGATTTGTTTTCAGGGCAGGTGTCATTTATAGGCCTGCAATGATTTTGAATATCAACTGACCATTAGCGCTGGGATTAAAGCTGCTGTTGCGTGAAAGGGCCACAAGGTGGCAGCAGTCCTCCCTTACCAAATCTGGTTACTAGAGCAACAGAGCCTCAATGGAAGTTGTGTTCTAGATTGGAATTTAGAATGGAATGTGCCAGGAGAAAGCCCCTCAAGTTTGTCTCACTACTTCTTGTTCGTGTTTTTAATTTTTTTTATTTTCTATTAAAGCAAGTTTGATTTCAATGTTTGGCTTGTTGTAGGTTTGGAAGATGTGGTTCTTTTACACATATACAGATGTCTGTTCTTCCTGGGATCCTTTTCCCATGTACGCTAGGACAGAATGTTGAGTAGTCTTCTCTTGGTATTCCGTAGGTCTTTGGTGATTATATATGTCACCTGTGTTTGATTATGTCTGTTAACCCCGATATCGTAATGAAACCAATCCTCACACCTTTCCATTGGTGAACCATAAGTTTGTTTAATGAATCTGTGATTGCCCTTCTCCATGGAAATATCTGCCCTGGTATCCATTTTTAGGTAACACCTATAAATGATATGATACGGTATGTGTCTTTCACTTTCTGACTTACTACAAGTCACGTGATTACCTCTAGACTCAACTACGGGGCTGCAAATGGCATTGTGTCCTTTTTTTCCTTGGCTTCTATTCTGCCTTAGCGAGGTCCATTTTCAACAATGTGATTCCCTGAGGGTTGTGGATTAGCTGACCTGGGCGGCCTTACCCTGCTGGCCGGCCCTCCCCAGGTGTGCCTGGTTGAGGTCAATAGAAACAGCGCTCCAGGCAGCAATAGCCCCTGAAGTTGTGCCTGACTCCATATTCTCTGCCCCGTCAGCAGTCTCGGGGCTGTGCTGGTGGGAGGGAGTGAGGGGCCAAGGCTTTGTTGGTGGCCCGGTGTGAGTGGGGCTCTGCTGGCCTTTCTGCAGGAGTTGCCAGGCTGCCACCTGTAAAGAAGAGGATGTGTCACCCATACCTTCCGATGGAATTTCTCTCCGGACAGAGGTGAGGAAGGAAAAAAGCAGTGGGGGCCGGGACAGGAGGGGTATCTCAGGCAGGGCAATAGAAAGCTTCCAGAACAGCGCCCGGGGCCAGGACCATCCTGGCTGTCCTGCAGGCACCAAGTTGGCCTGCGTGCTGTCGCTGGTGTGGCTCCACGGCCCTTCCTCTAGGCTTTCAAGCCCTTGTACATATTCAGGTGTTTTACCTGGGAAGGGTGGGAACAGTTCAGCAGCAGCTGGCCTGGGGCTCAGCTCACTTTTACTCACAGATGCCTCAGCATGGTCCCCCAGCTTTGCAATGAGGACGCTCCTTGCATGGGGGGTGGGTTTCTGGCTGTATGGGAGGTGATTCCCCACCTCTGACCAATTTCAGAATTGTTTACCGCTGGAGCAAGTGCCCTGCTAGGGTTTCCCTCTGTATAACTGGTTGGTTCAGGTTTTTTTTTTCTTTTATGGTTCAAGTTAGATTTGATTCCTCTTTTATGTATTTATAGATATAAGCATGGAAATAATTCATTCCTATAAATACATCTGTGTGAAGGGAAGAACTTTTTTCTGTTTTATTTTAAAAGTTTATTTTTTAAAATTTTGAAATTTAATTTTATTTATTTTTTTATACAGCCGGTTATTATTAGTTATGTATTGTATGCATATACATGTATACAGGTCAATCCCAATCTCCCAACTCATCCCACCACCACCACCCCATGGCTTCCCACACTTGGTGTCCATACGTTTGTTCTCTACCTCTGTGTGTCTATTTCTTCCCTGCAAACCAGTTCATCTGTACCATTTTTTAGGTTCCACCTATATGCATTAATATACAATATTTGTTTTCCTCTTTCTGACTTACTTCATTCTGTATGACAGTCTCTAGATCCATCGATGTCTCTACAAATGACCCAGTTTCATTCCTTTTTATGGCTGAGTAATATTCCATTTTATATATGTACCACATCTTTATCCATTCATCTGTCTGTGGGCATTTAGGTTGCTTGCATTAC
Source organism: Mesoplodon densirostris (assembly GCF_025265405.1). Lineage (NCBI taxonomy): Eukaryota > Metazoa > Chordata > Mammalia > Artiodactyla > Ziphiidae > Mesoplodon > Mesoplodon densirostris. Next base: position 244,014,390 of record NC_082661.1, read on the forward strand.
CTGGCTATTGTAAATAGTGCTGCAATGAACATTGTGGTGGATGTGCCTTTTTGATTTATGGTTTTCTCTGGGTATATGCCCAGAAGTGGGATTGCTGGATCAGATGGTAATTCTATTTCTAGTTTTTTTAAGGAAACTCCATACTGTTCTCCATAGTGACTGTATCAATTTACATCCCCACCAATAGTGGAAGAGGGCTCCTTTTGTCCACACCCTCCCCAGAATTTGTTGTTTGTAGATTTTCTGATGATGCCGATTCTAACAGGTGTGAGGTGATACCTCATTGTAGTTTTGATTTGCATTTCTCTAATAATTAGTGCTGTTCAGCAGCTTTTCATGTGCGTCTTGGCCATCTCTGTGTCTTCTTTGAAGAAACGTCTCTTTAGATCTTCTGCCCATTTTTGTATTGGGTTGTTTGTTTTTTTAATATTAAGCTGCATGAGCTGTTTATAGATATTGGAGATTAAACCTTTGTCCATTGATTCGTTTGCAACGATTTTCGCCCATTCTGAGGGATGCCTTTTTCCATTCCCGTTTTTTTAACAAAAAAGGAAAGAAAGAAAAAGAAGCAGAACACTAATGTGTGTAAAATATGCCTTTTGAAATGGTCGTTTTGAAATATGGACGTCCTTTGAATTTTTTGGTCGATATGTGAACCCAGGATTCGTTTTCAGGGCAGGTGTCATTTACAGGCCTGCAATGATTTTGAATATCAACTGACCATTAGCGCTGGGATTAAAGCTGCTGTTGCGTGAAACGGCCACAAGGTGGCAGCAGTCCTCCCTTACCAAATCTGGTTACTAGAGTAACAGAGCCTCAATGGAAGTTGTGTTCTAGATTGGAATTTAGAATGGAATGTGCCAGGAGAAAGCCCCTCAAGTTTGTCTCACTACTTCTTGTTCGTGTTTTTAATTTTTTTTATTTTCTATTACAGCAAGTTTGATTACAATATTTGGCTTGTTGTAGGTGTGGAAGATGTGGTTCTTTTACACATATACAGATGTCTGTTCTTCCTGGGATACTTTTCCCATGTACGTTAGGACAGAATGTTGAGTAGTCTTCTCTTGGTATTCCGTAGGTCTTTGGTGATTATATATGTCACCTGTGTTTGATTATGTCTGTTAATCCCGATATCGTAATGAAACCAATCCTCACACCTTTCCATTGGTGAACCATAAGTTTGTTTAATGAATCTGTGATTGCCCTTCTCCATGGAAATATCTGCCCTGGTATCCATTTTTAGGTAATACCTATAAGTGATATGATACGATATGTGTCTTTCACTTTCTGACTTACTCCAAGTCACGTGATTACCTCTAGACTCATCTACGGGGCTGCAAATGGCATTGTGTCCTTCTTTTCCTTGGCTTCTATTCTGCCTTAGCGAGGTCCATTTTCAACAATGTGATTCCCTGAGGGTTGTGGATTAGCTACCCTGGGCAGCCTTACCCTGCCGGCCGGCCCTCCCCAGGTGTGCCTGGTTGAGGTCAATAGAAACAGCGCTCCAGGCAGCAATAGCCCCTGAAGTTGTGCCTGACTCCATATTCTCTGCCCCGTCAGCAGTCTCGGGGCTGTGCTGGTGGGAGGGAGTGAGGGGCCAAGGCTTTGTTGGTGGCCCGGTGTGAGTGGGGCTCTGCTGGCCTTTCTGCAGGAGTTGCCAGGCTGCCACCTGTAAAGAAGAGGATGTGTCACCCATACCTTCCGCTGGAATTTCTCTCCGGAGAGAGGTGAGGAAGTAAAAAAACAGTGGGGGCCGGGACAGAGGGGTATCTCAGGCAGGGCAATAGAAAGCTTCCAGAACAGCACCCGGGGCCAGGACCATCCTGGCTCTCCTGCAGGCACCAAGTTGGCCTGCGTGCGGTCGCTGGTGTGGCTCCACGGCCCTTCCTCTAGGCTTTCAAGCCCTTGTACATATTCAGGTGTTTTACCTGGGAAGGGTGGGAACAGTTCAGCAGCAGCTGGCCTGAGGTTCAGCTCACGTTTACTCACAAATGCCTCAGCACGGTCCCCCAGCTTTGCAATGAGGACGCTCCTTGCATGGGGGGTGGGTTTCTGGCTGTATGGGAGGTGATTCCCCACCTCTGACCAATTTCAGAATTGTTTACCGCTGGAGCAAGTGCCCTGATAGGGTTTCCCTCTGTATAACTGGTGGGTTCAGGTTTTATTTTTCTTTTATGGTTCAAGTGAGATTTGATTCCTGTTTTATGTATTTATAGATATAAGCATGGAAATAATTCATTCCTATAAATACATCTGTGTGAAGGGAAGAACTTTTTTCTGTTTTATTTATAAATTTTATTTTTTAAAATTTTGAAATTTAATTTTATTTATTTTTTTATACAGCCGGTTATTATTAGTTATGTATTTTATGCATATACATGTATACAGGTCAATCCCAATCTCCCAACTCATCCCACCACCACCACCCCATGGCTTCCCACACTTGGTGTCCATACGTTTGTGCTCTACCTCTGTGTCTCTATTTCTTCCCTGCAAACCAGTTCATCTGTACCATTTTTTAGGTTCCACCTATATGCATTAATATACAATATTTGTTTTCCTCTTTCTGACTTACTTCATTCTGTATGACAGTTCCTAGATCCATCGATGTCTCTACAAATGACCCAGTTTCATTCCTTTTTATGGCTGAGTAATATTCCATTTTATATATGTACCACATCATTATCCATTCATCTGTCTGTGGGCATTTAGGTTGCTTGCATTACCTGGCTATTGTAAATAGTGCTGCAATGAACATTGTGGTGAATGTGCCTTTTTGATTTATGGTTGTCTCTGGGTATATGCCCAGAAGTGGGATTGCTGGATCAGATGTTAATTCTATTTCTAGTTTTTTTAAGGAAACTCCATACTGTTCTCCATAGTGACTGTATCAATTTACATCCCCACCAATAGTGGAAGAGGGTTCCTTTTGTCCACACCCTCCCCAGAATTTGTTGTTTGTTGATTTTCTGAAGATGCCGATTCTAACAGGTGTGACGTGATACCTCATTGTAGTTTTGATTTGCATTTCTCTAATAATTAGTGCTGTTGAACAGCTTTTCATGTGCGTCTTGGCCATCTCTTTGTCTTCTTTGAAGAAACGTCTCTTTAGATCTTCTGCCCATTTTTGTATTGGGTTGTTTGTTTTTTTAATATTAAGCTGCATGAGCTGTTTATAGATATTGGAGATTAAACCTTTGTCCATTGATTCGTTTGCAACGATTTTCGCCCATTCTGAGGGATGCCTTTTTCCATTCCCGTTTTTTTAACAAAAAAGGAAAGAAAGAAAAAGAAGCAGAACACTAATGTGCGTAAAATATGCCTTTTGAAACGGTCGTTTTGAAATATGGACGTCCTTTGAATTTTTTGGTCGATATGTGACCCCAGGATTTGTTTTCAGGGCAGGTGTCATTTACAGGCCTGCAATGATTTTGAATATCAACTGACCATTAGCGCCGGGATTAAAGCTGCTGTTGCGTGAAGCGGCCACAAGGTGGCAGCAGTTCTCCCTTACCAAATCTGGTTACTAGAGCAACAGAGCCTCAATGGAAGTCGTGTACTAGATTGGATTTTAGAATGGAATGTGCAAGGAGAAAGCCCCTCAAGTTTGTCTCACTACTTCTTGTTCGTGTTTTTAATTTACTTCTTTACTTTTTATTACAGCAAGTTTGATTACAATGTTTGGATTGTTGTAGGTGTGGAAGATGTGGTTCTTTTACACATATACAGATGTCTGTTCTTCCTGGGATCCTTTTCCCATGTACGTTAGGACAGAATGTTGAGTAGTCTTCTCTTGGTATTCCGTAGGTCTTTGGTGATTATAAATGTCACCTGTGTTTGATTATGTCTGTTAACCCCGATATCGTAATGAAACCAATCCTCACACCTCTCCATTGGTGAACCATACGTTTGTTTAATGAATCTGTGATTGCCCTTCTCCGTGGAAATATCTGCCCTGGTATCTATTTTTAGGTAACACCTATAAGTGATATGATACGATATGTGTCTTTCACTTTCTGACTTACTCCATGTCACGTGATTACCTCTAGACTCAACTACGGGGCTGCAAATGGCATTGTGTCCTTTTTTTCCTTGGCTTCTATTCTGCCTCAGCGAGGTCCATTTTCAACAATGTGATTCCCTGAGGGTTGTGGATTAGCTGACCTGGGCAGCCTTACCCTGCTGGCCGGCCCTCCCCAGGTGTGCCTGGTTGAGGTCAATAGAAACAGCGCTCCAGGCAGCAATAGCCCCTGAAGTTGTGCCTGACTCCATATTCTCTGCCCCGTCAGCAGTCTCGGGGCTGTGCTGGTGGGAGGGAGTGAGGGGCCAAGGCTTTGTTGGTGGCCCGGTGTGAGTGGGGCTCTGCTGGCCTTTCTGCAGGAGTTGCCAGGCTGCCACCTGTAAAGAAGAGGATGTGTCACCCATACCTTCCGCTGGAATTTCTCTCCGGACAGAGGTGAGGAAGGAAAAAAGCAGTGGGGGCCGGGACAGGAGGGGTATCTCAGGCAGGGCAATAGAAAGCTTCCAGAAGAGCGCCCGGGGCCAGGACCATCCTGGCTGGCCTGCAGGCACCAAGTTGGCCTGCGTGCTGTCGCTGGTGTGGCTCCACGGCCCTTCCTCTAGGCTTTCAAGCCCTTGTACATATTCAGGTGTTTTACCTGGGAAGGGTGGGAACAGTTCAGCAGCAGCTGGCCTGGGCCTCAGGTCACGTTTACTCACAGATGCCTCAGCATGGTCCCCCAGCTTTGCAATGAGGACGCTCCTTGCATGGGGGGTGGGTTTCTGGCTGTATGGGAGGTGATTCCCCACCTCTGACCAATTTCAGAATTGTTTACGGCTGGAGCAAGTGCCCTGACAGTGTTTCCCTCTGTATAACTGGTGGGTTCAGGTTTTTTTTTCTTTTATGTTTCAAGTGAGATTTGATTCCTCTTTTATGTATTTATAAATATAAGCATGGAAATAATTCATTCCTATAAATACATCTGTGTGAAGGGAACAACTTTTTTCTGTTTTATTTTAAAAGTTTATTTTTTAAAATTTTGAAATTTAATTTTATTTATTTTTTTATACAGCCGGTTATTATTAGTTATGTATTTTATGCATATACATGTATACAGGTCAATCCCAATCTCCCAACTCATCCCACCACCACCACCCCATGGCTTCCCACACTTGGTGTCCATACGTTTGTGCTCTACCTCTGTGTCTCTATTTCTTCCCTGCAAACCAGTTCATCTGTACCATTTTTTAGGTTCCACATATATGCATTAATATACAATATTTGTTTTCCTCTTTCTGACTTACTTCATTCTGTATGACAGTTCCTAGATCCATCGATGTCTCTACAAATGACCCAGTTTCATTCCTTTTTATGGCTGAGTAATATTCCATTTTATATATGTACCACATCTTTATCCATTCATCTGTCTGTGGGCATTTAGGTTGCTTGCATTACCTGGCTATTGTAAATATTGCTGCAATGAACATTGTGGTGGATGTGCCTTTTTGATTTATGGTTTTCTCTGGGTATATGCCCAGAAGTGGGATTGCTGGATCAGATGGTAATTCTATTTCTAGTTTTTTTAAGGAAACTCCATACTGTTCTCCATAGTGACTGTATCAATTTACATCCCCACCAATAGTGGAAGAGGGCTCCTTTTGTCCACACCCTCCCCAGAATTTGTTGTTTGTAGATTTTCTGATGATGCCAATTCTAACAGGTGTGAGGTGATACCTCATTGTAGTTTTGATTTGCATTTCCCTAATAATTAGTGCTGTTGAGCAGCTTTTCATGTGCGTCTTGGCCATCTCTTTGTCTTCTTTGAAGAAACGTCTCTTTAGATCTTCTGCCCATTTTTGTATTGGGTTGTTTGTTTTTTTAATATTAAGCTGCATGAGCTGTTTATAGATATTGGAGATTAAACCTTTGTCCATTGATTCGTTTGCAACGATTTTCGCCCATTCTGAGGGATACCTTTTTCCATTCCCGTTTTTTTAACAAAAAAGGAAAGAAAGAAAAAGAAGCAGAACACTAATGTGCGTAAAATATGCCTTTTGAAATGGTCGTTTTGAAATATGGACGTCCTTTGAATTTTTTGGTCGATATGTGATTCCAGGATTCCTTTCAGGGCAGGTGTCATTTACAGGCCTGCAATGATTTTGAATATCAACTGACCATTAGCGCTGGGATTAAAGCTGCTGTTGCGTGAAACGGCCACAAGGTGGCAGCAGTCCTCCCTTACCAAATCTGGTTACTAGAGCAACAGAGCCTCAATGGAAGTCGTGTTCTAGATTGGAATTTAGAATGGAATGTGCCAGGAGAAAGCCCCTCAAGTTTGTCTCACTACTTCTTGTTCGTGTTTTTAATTTTTTTTTAATTTTCTATTACAGCAAGTTTGATTACAATGTTTGGCTTGTTGTAGGTTTGGAAGATGTGGTTCTTTTACACATATACAGATGTCTGTTCTTCCTGGGATCCTTTTCCCATGTACGCTAGGACAGAATGTTGAGTAGTCTTCTCTTGGTATTCCGTAGGTCTTTGGTGATTATATATGTCACCTGTGTTTGATTATGTCTGTTAACCACGATATCGTAATGAAACCAATCCTCACACCTTTCCATTGGTGAACCATAAGTTTGTTTAATGAATCTGTGATTGCCCTTCTCCGTGGAAATATCTGCCCTGGTATCCATTTTTAGGTAATACCTATAAGTGATATGATACGATATGTGTCTTTCACTTTCTGACTTACTCCAAGTCACGTGATAACCTCTAGACTCATCTATGGGGCTGCAAATGGCATTGTGTCCTTTTTTTCCTTGGCTTCTATTCTGCCTTAGCGAGGTCCATTTTCAACAATGTGATTCCCTGAGGGTTGTGGATTAGCTGACCTGGGCGGCCTTACCCTGCTGGCCGGCCCTCCCCAGGTGTGCCTGGTTGAGGTCAATATAAACAGCGCTCCAGGCAGCAATAGCCCCTGAAGTTGTGCCTGACTCCATATTCTCTGCCCCGTCAGCAGTCTCGGGGCTGTGCTGGTGGGAGGGAGTGAGGGGCCAAGGCTTTGTTGGTGGCGTGGTGTGAGTGGGGATCTGCTGGCCTTTCTGCAGGAGTTGCCAGGCTGCCACCTGTAAAGAAGAGGATGTGTCACCCATACCTTCCGCTGGAATTTCTCTCCGGACAGAGGTGAGGAAGGAAAAAAGCAGTGGGTGCCGGGACAGGAGGGGTATCTCAGGCAGGGCAATAGAAAGCTTCCAGAACAGCGCCCGGGGCCAGGACCATCCTGGCTGGCCTGCAGGCACCAAGTTGGCCTGCGTGCTGTCGCTGGTGTGGCTCCACGGCCCTTCCTCTAGGCTTTCAAGCCCTTGTACATATTCAGGTGTTTTACCTGGGAAGGGTGGGAACAGTTCAGCAGCAGCTGGCCTGGGGCTCAGCTCACTTTTACTCACAGATGCCTCAGCATGGTCCCCCAGCTTTGCAATGAGGACGCTCCTTGCATGGGGGGTGGGTTTCTGGCTGTATGGGAGGTGATTCCCCACCTCTGACCAATTTCAGAATTGTTTACCGCTGGAGCAAGTGCCCTGCTAGGGTTTCCCTCTGTATAACTGGTTGGTTCAGGTTTTTTTTTCTTTTATGGTTCAAGTTAGATTTGATTCCTCTTTTATGTATTTATAGATATAAGCATGGAAATAATTCATTCCTATAAATACATCTGTGTGAAGGGAAGAACTTTTTTCTGTTTTATTTTAAAAGTTTATTTTTTAAAATTTTGAAATTTAATTTTATTTATTGTTTTATACAGCCGGTTATTATTAGTTATGTATTGTATGCATATACATGTATACAGGTCAATCCCAATCTCCCAACTCATCCCACCACCACCACCCCATGGCTTCCCACACTTGGTGTCCATACGTTTGTTCTCTACCTCTGTGTCTCTATTTCTTCCCTGCAAACCAGTTCATCTGTACCATTTTTTAGGTTCCACCTATATGCATTAATATACAATATTTGTTTTCCTCTTTCTGACTTACTTCATTCTGTATGACAGTCTCTAGATCCATCGATGTCTCTACAAATGACCCAGTTTCATTCCTTTTTATGGCTGAGTAATATTCCATTTTATATATGTACCACATCTTTATCCATTCATCTGTCTGTGGGCATTTAGCTTGCTTCCATTACCTGGCTATTGTAAATAGTGCTGCAATGATCATTGTGGTGGATGTGCGTTTTTGATTTATGGTTGTCTCTGGGTATGTGCCCAGAAGTGGGATTGCTGGATCAGATGGTAATTCTATTTCTAGTTTTTTTAAGGAAACTCCATACTGTTCTCCATAGTGACTGTATCAATTTACATCCCCACCAATAGTGGAAGAGGGCTCCTTTTGTCCACACCCTCCCCAGAATTTGTTGTTTGTAGATTTTCTGATGATGCCGATTCTAACAGGTGTGAGGTGATACCTCATTGTAGTTTTGATTTGCATTTCTCTAATAATTAGTGCTGTTGAGCAGCTTTTCATGTGCGTCTTGGCCATCTCTGTGTCTTCTTTGAAGAAACGTCTCTTTAGATCTTCTGCCCATTTTTGTATTGGGTTGTTTGTTTTTTTAATATTAAGCTGCATGAGCTGTTTATAGATAGTGGAGATTAAACCTTTGTCCATTGATTCGTTTGCAACGATTTTCGCCCATTCTGAGGGATGCCTTTTTCCATTCCCGTTTTTTTAACAAAAAAGGAAAGAAAGAAAAAGAAGCAGAACACTAATGTGCGTAAAATATGCCTTTTGAAATGGTCGTTTTGAAATATGGACGTCCTTTGAATTTTTTGGTCGATATGTGAACCCAGGATTCGTTTTCAGGGCAGGTGTCATTTACAGGCCTGCAATGATTTTGAATATCAACTGACCATTAGCGCTGGGATTAAAGCTGCTGTTGCGTGAAAGGGCCACAAGGTGGCAGCAGTCCTCCCTTACCAAATCTGGTTACTAGAGCAACAGAGCCTCAATGGAAGTTGTGTTCTAGATTGGAATTTAGAATGGAATGTGCCAGGAGAAAGCCCCTCAAGTTTGTCTCACTACTTCTTGTTCGTGTTTTTAATTTTTTTTTATTTTCTATTACAGCAAGTTTGATTACAATGTTTGGCTTGTTGTAGGTGTGGAAGATGTGGTTCTTTTACACATATACAGATGTCTGTTCTTCCTGCGATCCTTTTCCCATGTACGTTAGGACAGAATGTTGAGTAGTCTTCTCTTGGTATTCCGTAGGTCTTTGGTGAGTATATATGTCACCTGTGTTTGATTATGTCTGTTAACCCCGATATCGTAATGAAACCAATCCTCACACCTTTCCATTGGTGAACCATAAGTTTGTTTAATGAATCTGTGATTGCCCTTCTCCGTGGAAATATCTGCCCTGGTATCCATTTTTAGGTAATACCTATAAGTGATATGATACGATATGTGTCTTTCACTTTCTGGCTTACTCCAAGTCACGTGATTACCTCTAGACTCATCTACGGGGCTGCAAATGGCATTGTGTCCTTTTTTTCCTTGGCTTCTATTCTGCCTTAGCGAGGTCCATTTTCAACAATGTGATTCCCTGAGGGTTGTGGATTAGCTGACCTGGGCAGCCTTACCCTGCCGGCCGGCCCTCCCCAGGTGTGCCTGGTTGAGGTCGATAGAAACAGCGCTCCAGGCAGCAATAGCCCCTGAAGTTGTGCCTGACTCCATATTCTCTGCCCCGTCAGCAGTCTCGGGGCTGTGCTGGTGGGAGGGAGTGAGGGGCCAAGGCTTTGTTGGTGGCCCGGTGTGAGTGGGGCTCTGCTGGCCTTTCTGCAGGAGTTGCCAGGCTGCCACCTGTAAAGAAGAGGATGTGTCACCCATACCTTCCGATGGAATTTCTCTCCGGAGAGAGGTGAGGAAGTAAAAAAACAGTGGGGGCCGGGACAGAGGGGTATCTCAGGCAGGGCAATAGAAAGCTTCCAGAACAGCACCCGGGGCCAGGACCATCCTGGCTGTCCTGCAGGCACCAAGTTGGCCTGCGTGCGGTCGCTGGTGTGGCTCCACGGCCCTTCCTCTAGGCTTTCAAGCCCTTGTACATATTCAGGTGTTTTACCTGGGAAGGGTGGGAACAGTTCAGCAGCAGCTGGCCTGAGGTTCTGCTCACGTTTACTCACAAATGCCTCAGCACGGTCCCCCAGCTTTGCAATGAGGACGCTCCTTGCATGGGGGGTGGGTTGCTGGCTGTATGGGAGGTGATTCCCCACCTCTGACCAATTTCAGAATTGTTTACCGCTGGAGCAAGTGCCCTGATAGGGTTTCCCTCTGTATAACTGGTGGGTTCAGGTTTTTTTTTTCTTTTATGGTTCAAGTGAGATTTGATTCCTGTTTTATGTATTTATAGATATAAGCATGGAAATAATTCATTCCTATAAATACATCTGTGTAAAGGGAAGAACTTTTTTCTGTTTTATTTTAAAATTTTATTTTTTAAAATTTTGAAATTTAATTTTATTTATTTTTTTTACAGCCGGTTATTATTAGTTATGTATTTTATGCATATACATGTATACAGGTCAATCCCAATCTCCCAACTCATCCCACCACCACCACCCCATGGCTTCCCACACTTGGTGTCCATACGTTTGTTCTCTACCTCTGTGTCTCTATTTCTTCCCTGCAAACCAGTTCATCTGTACCATTTTTTAGGTTCCACATATATGCATTAATATACAATATTTGTTTTCCTCTTTCTGACTTACTTCATTCTGTATGACAGTCTCTAGATCCATCGATGTCTCTACAAATGACCCAGTTTCATTCCTTTTTATGGCTGAGTAATATTCCATTTTATATATGTACCACATCTTTATCCATTCATCTGTCTGTGGGCATTTAGGTTGCTTGCATTACCTGGCTATTGTAAATAGTGCTGCAATGAACATTGTGGTGAATGTGCCTTTTTGATTTATGGTTTTCTCTGGGTATATGCCCAGAAGTGGGATTGCTGGATCAGATGGTAATTCTCTTTCTAGTTTTTTAAAGGAAACTCCATACTGTTCTCCATAGTGTCTGTATCAATTTACATCCCCACCAATAGTGGAAGAGGGCTCCTTTTGTCCACACCCTCCCCAGAATTTGTTGTTTGTAGATTTTCTGATGATGCCAATTCTAACAGGTGTGAGGTGATACCTCATTGTAGTTTTGATTTGCATTTCCCTAATAATTAGTGCTGTTGAACAGCTTTTCATGTGCATCTTGGCCATCTCTGTGTCTTCTTTGAAGAAACGTCTCTTTAGATCTTCTGCCCATTTTTGTATTGGGTTGTTTGTTTTTTTAATATTAAGCTGCATGAGCTGTTTATAGATATTGGAGATTAAACCTTTGTCCATTGATTCGTTTGCAACGATTTTCGCCCATTCTGAGGGATGCCTTTTTCCATTCCCGTTTTTTTAACAAAAAAGGAAAGAAAGAAAAAGAAGCAGAACACTAATGTGCGTAAAATATGCCTTTTGAAATGGTCGTTTTGAAATATGGACGTCCTTTGAATTTTTTGGTCGATATGTGATTCCAGGATTCCTTTTCAGGGCAGGTGTCATTTACAGGCCTGCAATGATTTTGAATATCAACTGACCATTAGCGCTGGGATTAAAGCTGCTGTTGCGTGAAACGGCCACAAGGTGGCAGCAGTCCTCCCTTACCAAATCTGGTTACTAGAGCAACAGAGCCTCAATGGAAGTCGTGTTCTAGATTGGAATTTAGAATGGAATGTGCCAGGAGAAAGCCCCTCAAGTTTGTCTCACTACTTCTTGTTCGTGTTTTTAATTTTTTTTTTATTTTCTATTACAGCAAGTTTGATTACAATGTTTGGCTTGTTGTAGGTTTGGAAGATGTGGTTCTTTTACACATATAGAGATGTCTGTTCTTCCTGGGATCCTTTTCCCATGTACGCTAGGACAGAATGTTGAGTAGTCTTCTCTTGGTATTCCGTAGGTCTTTGGTGATTATATATGTCACCTGTGTTTGATTATGTCTGTTAACCCCGATATCGTAATGAAACCAATCCTCACACCTTTCCATTGGTGAACCATAAGTTTGTTTAATGAATCTGTGATTGCCCTTCTCCGTGGAAATATCTGCCCTGGTATCCATTTTTAGGTAATACCTATAAGTGATATGATACGATATGTGTCTTTCACTTTCTGACTTACTCCAAGTCACGTGAAAACCTCTAGACTCATCTATGGGGCTGCAAATGGCATTGTGTCCTTTTTTTCCTTGGCTTCTATTCTGCCTTAGCGAGGTCCATTTTCAACAATGTGATTCCCTGAGGGTTGTGGATTAGCTGACCTGGGCGGCCTTACCCTGCTGGCCGGCCCTCCCCAGGTGTGCCTGGTTGAGGTCAATATAAACAGCGCTCCAGGCAGCAATAGCCCCTGAAGTTGTGCCTGACTCCATATTCTCTGCCCCGTCAGCAGTCTCGGGGCTGTGCTGGTGGGAGGGAGTGAGGGGCCAAGGCTTTGTTGGTGGCGTGGTGTGAGTGGGGATCTGCTGGCCTTTCTGCAGGAGTTGCCAGGCTGCCACCTGTAAAGAAGAGGATGTGTCACCCATACCTTCCGCTGGAATTTCTCTCCGGACAGAGGTGAGGAAGGAAAAAAGCAGTGGGTGGCGGGACAGGAGGGGTATCTCAGGCAGGGCAATAGAAAGCTTCCAGAACAGCGCCCGGGGCCAGGACCATCCTGGCTGGCCTGCAGGCACCAAGTTGGCCTGCGTGCTGTCGCTGGTGTGGCTCCACGGCCCTTCCTCCTGGCTTTCAAGCCCTTGTACATATTCAGGTGTTTTACCTGGGAAGGGTGGGAACAGTTCAGCAGCAGCTGGCCTGGGGCTCAGCTCACTTTTACTCACAGATGCCTCAGCATGGTCCCCCAGCTTTGCAATGAGGACGCTCCTTGCATGGGGGGTGGGTTTCTGGCTGTATGGGAGGTGATTCCCCACCTCTGACCAATTTCAGAATTGTTTACCGCTGGAGCAAGTGCCCTGCTAGGGTTTCCCTCTGTATAACTGGTTGGTTCAGGTTTTTTTTTCTTTTATGGTTCAAGTTAGATTTGATTCCTCTTTTATGTATTTATAGATATAAGCATGGAAATAATTCATTCCTATAAATACATCTGTGTGAAGGGAAGAACTTTTTTCTGTTTTATTTTAAAAGTTTATTTTTTAAAATTTTGAAATTTAATTTTATTTATTGTTTTATACAGCCGGTTATTATTAGTTATGTATTGTATGCATATACATGTATACAGGTCAATCCCAATCTCCCAACTCATCCCACCACCACCACCCCATGGCTTCCCACACTTGGTGTCCATACGTTTGTTCTCTACCTCTGTGTCTCTATTTCTTCCCTGCAAACCAGTTCATCTGTACCATTTTTTAGGTTCCACCTATATGCATTAATATACAATATTTGTTTTCCTCTTTCTGACTTACTTCATTCTGTATGACAGTCTCTAGATCCATCGATGTCTCTACAAATGACCCAGTTTCATTCCTTTTTATGGCTGAGTAATATTCCATTTTATATATGTACCACATCTTTATCCATTCATCTGTCTGTGGGCATTTAGCTTGCTTCCATTACCTGGCTATTGTAAATAGTGCTGCAATGATCATTGTGGTGGATGTGCGTTTTTGATTTATGGTTGTCTCTGGGTATGTGCCCAGAAGTGGGATTGCTGGATCAGATGGTAATTCTATTTCTAGTTTTTTTAAGGAAACTCCATACTGTTCTCCATAGTGACTGTATCAATTTACATCCCCACCAATAGTGGAAGAGGGCTCCTTTTGTCCACACCCTCCCCAGAATTTGTTGTTTGTAGATTTTCTGATGATGCCGATTCTAACAGGTGTGAGGTGATACCTCATTGTAGTTTTGATTTGCATTTCTCTAATAATTAGTGCTGTTGAGCAGCTTTTCATGTGCGTCTTGGCCATCTCTGTGTCTTCTTTGAAGAAACGTCTCTTTAGATCTTCTGCCCATTTTTGTATTGGGTTGTTTGTTTTTTTAATATTAAGCTGCATGAGCTGTTTATAGATAGTGGAGATTAAACCTTTGTCCATTGATTCGTTTGCAACGATTTTCGCCCATTCTGAGGGATGCCTTTTTCCATTCCCGTTTTTTTAACAAAAAAGGAAAGAAAGAAAAAGAAGCAGAACACTAATGTGCGTAAAATATGCCTTTTGAAATGGTCGTTTTGAAATATGGACGTCCTTTGAATTTTTTGGTCGATATGTGAACCCAGGATTCGTTTTCAGGGCAGGTGTCATTTACAGGCCTGCAATGATTTTGAATATCAACTGACCATTAGCGCTGGGATTAAAGCTGCTGTTGCGTGAAAGGGCCACAAGGTGGCAGCAGTCCTCCCTTACCAAATCTGGTTACTAGAGCAACAGAGCCTCAATGGAAGTTGTGTTCTAGATTGGAATTTAGAATGGAATGTGCCAGGAGAAAGCCCCTCAAGTTTGTCTCACTACTTCTTGTTCGTGTTTTTAATTTTTTTTTATTTTCTATTACAGCAAGTTTGATTACAATGTTTGGCTTGTTGTAGGTGTGGAAGATGTGGTTCTTTTACACATATACAGATGTCTGTTCTTCCTGCGATCCTTTTCCCATGTACGTTAGGACAGAATGTTGAGTAGTCTTCTCTTGGTATTCCGTAGGTCTTTGGTGAGTATATATGTCACCTGTGTTTGATTATGTCTGTTAACCCCGATATCGTAATGAAACCAATCCTCACACCTTTCCATTGGTGAACCATAAGTTTGTTTAATGAATCTGTGATTGCCCTTCTCCGTGGAAATATCTGCCCTGGTATCCATTTTTAGGTAATACCTATAAGTGATATGATACGATATGTGTCTTTCACTTTCTGACTTACTCCAAGTCACGTGATTACCTCTAGACTCATCTACGGGGCTGCAAATGGCATTGTGTCCTTTTTTTCCTTGGCTTCTATTCTGCCTTAGCGAGGTCCATTTTCAACAATGTGATTCCCTGAGGGTTGTGGATTAGCTAACCTGGGCAGCCTTACCCTGCCGGCCGGCCCTCCCCAGGTGTGCCTGGTTGAGGTCAATAGAAACAGCGCTCCAGGCAGCAATAGACCCTGAAGTTGTGCCTGACTCCATATTCTCTGCCCCGTCAGCAGTCTCGGGGCTGTGCTGGTGGGAGGGAGTGAGGGGCCAAAGCTTTGTTGGTGGCCCGGTGTGAGTGGGGCTCTGCTGGCCTTTCTGCAGGAGTTGCCAGG
The DNA here is from genome assembly GCF_025265405.1 of Mesoplodon densirostris. Taxonomy (NCBI): domain Eukaryota; kingdom Metazoa; phylum Chordata; class Mammalia; order Artiodactyla; family Ziphiidae; genus Mesoplodon; species Mesoplodon densirostris. Next base: position 244,029,689 of record NC_082661.1, read on the forward strand.
CTGCCACCTGTAAAGAAGAGGATGTGTCACCCATACCTTCCGATGGAATTTCTCTCCGGAGAGAGGTGAGGAAGTAAAAAAACAGTGGGGGCCGGGACAGAGGGGTATCTCAGGCAGGGCAATAGAAAGCTTCCAGAACAGCACCCGGGGCCAGGACCATCCTGGCTGTCCTGCAGGCACCAAGTTGGCCTGCGTGCGGTCGCTGGTGTGGCTCCACGGCCCTTCCTCTAGGCTTTCAAGCCCTTGTACATATTCAGGTGTTTTACCTGGGAAGGGTGGGAACAGTTCAGCAGCAGCTGGCCTGAGGTTCAGCTCACGTTTACTCACAAATGCCTCAGCACGGTCCCCCAGCTTTGCAATGAGGACGCTCCTTGCATGGGGGGTGGGTTGCTGGCTGTATGGGAGGTGATTCCCCACCTCTGACCAATTTCAGAATTGTTTACCGCTGGAGCAAGTGCCCTGATAGGGTTTCCCTCTGTATAACTGGTGGGTTCAGGTTTTTTTTTTCTTTTATGGTTCAAGTGAGATTTGATTCCTGTTTTATGTATTTATAGATATAAGCATGGAAATAATTCATTCCTATAAATACATCTGTGTAAAGGGAAGAACTTTTTTCTGTTTTATTTTAAAATTTTATTTTTTAAAATTTTGAAATTTAATTTTATTTATTTTTTTTACAGCCGTTTATTATTAGTTATGTATTTTATGCATATACATGTATACAGGTCAATCCCAATCTCCCAACTCATCCCACCACCACCACCCCATGGCTTCCCACACTTGGTGTCCATACGTTTGTTCTCTACCTCTGTGTCTCTATTTCTTCCCTGCAAACCAGTTCATCTGTACCATTTTTTAGGTTCCACATATATGCATTAATATACAATATTTGTTTTCCTCTTTCTGACTTACTTCATTCTGTATGACAGTCTCTAGATCCATCGATGTCTCTACAAATGACCCAGTTTCATTCCTTTTTATGGCTGAGTAATATTCCATTTTATATATGTACCACATCTTTATCCATTCATCTGTCTGTGGGCATTTAGGTTGCTTGCATTATCTGGCTATTGTAAATAGTGCTGCAATGAACATTGTGGTGAATGTGCCTTTTTGATTTATGGTTTTCTCTGGGTATATGCCCAGAAGTGGGATTGCTGGATCAGATGGTAATTCTCTTTCTAGTTTTTTAAAGGAAACTCCATACTGTTCTCCATAGTGTCTGTATCAATTTACATCCCCACCAATAGTGGAAGAGGGCTCCTTTTGTCCACACCCTCCCCAGAATTTGTTGTTTGTAGATTTTCTGATGATGCCAATTCTAACAGGTGTGAGGTGATACCTCATTGTAGTTTTGATTTGCATTTCCCTAATAATTAGTGCTGTTGAACAGCTTTTCATGTGCATCTTGGCCATCTCTGTGTCTTCTTTGAAGAAACGTCTCTTTAGATCTTCTGCCCATTTTTGTATTGGGTTGTTTGTTTTTTTAATATTAAGCTGCATGAGCTGTTTATAGATATTGGAGATTAAACCTTTGTCCATTGATTCGTTTGCAACGATTTTCGCCCATTCTGAGGGATGCCTTTTTCCATTCCCGTTTTTTTAACAAAAAAGGAAAGAAAGAAAAAGAAGCAGAACACTAATGTGCGTAAAATATGCCTTTTGAAATGGTCGTTTTGAAATATGGACGTCCTTTGAATTTTTTGGTCGATATGTGATTCCAGGATTCGTTTTCAGGGCAGGTGTCATTTACAGGCCTGCAATGATTTTGAATATCAACTGACCATTAGCGCTGGGATTAAAGCTGCTGTTGCGTGAAACGGCCACAAGGTGGCAGCAGTCCTCCCTTACCAAATCTGGTTACTAGAGCAACAGAGCCTCAATGGAAGTCGTGTTCTAGATTGGAATTTAGAATGGAATGTGCCAGGAGAAAGCCCCTCAAGTTTGTCTCACTACTTCTTGTTCGTGTTTTTAATTTTTTTTTTATTTTCTATTACAGCAAGTTTGATTACAATGTTTGGCTTGTTGTAGGTTTGGAAGATGTGGTTCTTTTACACATATAGAGATGTCTGTTCTTCCTGGGATCCTTTTCCCATGTACGCTAGGACAGAATGTTGAGTAGTCTTCTCTTGGTATTCCGTAGGTCTTTGGTGATTATATATGTCACCTGTGTTTGATTATGTCTGTTAACCCCGATATCGTAATGAAACCAATCCTCACACCTTTCCATTGGTGAACCATAAGTTTGTTTAATGAATCTGTGATTGCCCTTCTCCGTGGAAATATCTGCCCTGGTATCCATTTTTAGGTAATACCTATAAGTGATATGATACGATATGTGTCTTTCACTTTCTGACTTACTACAAGTCACGTGATTACCTCTAGACTCAACTACGGGGCTGCAAAAGGCATTGTGTCCTTTTTTTCCTTGGCTTCTATTCTGCCTTAGCGAGGTCCATTTTCAACAATGTGATTCCCTGAGGGTTGTGGATTAGCTGACCTGGGCAGCCTTACCCTGCTGGCCGGCCCTCCCCAGGTGTGCCTGGTTGAGGTCAATAGAAACAGCGCTCCAGGCAGCAATAGCCCCTGAAGTTGTGCCTGACTCCATATTCTCTGCCCCGTCAGCAGTCTCGGGGCTGTGCTGGTGGGAGGGAGTGAGGGGCCAAGGCTTTGTTGGTGGCCCGGTGTGAGTGGGGCTCTGCTGGCCTTTCTGCAGGAGTTGCCAGGCTGCCACCTGTAAAGAAGAGGATGTGTCACCCATACCTTCCGCTGGAATTTCGCTCCGGACAGAGGTGAGGAAGGAAAAAAGCAGTGGGTGCCGGGACAGGAGGGGTATCTCAGGCAGGGCAATAGAAAGCTTCCAGAACAGCGCCCGGGGCCAGGACCATCCTGGCTGGCCTGCAGGCACCAAGTTGGCCTGCGTGCTGTCGCTGGTGTGGCTCCACGGCCCTTCCTCTAGGCTTTCAAGCCCTTGTACATATTCAGGTGTTTTACCTGGGAAGGGTGGGAACAGTTCAGCAGCAGCTGGCCTGAGGTTCAGCTCACGTTTACTCACAAATGCCTCAGCACGGTCCCCCAGCTTTGCAATGAGGACGCTCCTTGCATGGGGGGTGGGTTGCTGGCTGTATGGGAGGTGATTCCCCACCTCTGACCAATTTCAGAATTGTTTACCGCTGGAGCAAGTGCCCTGATAGGGTTTCCCTCTGTATAACTGGTGGGTTCAGGTTTTTTTTTTCTTTTATGGTTCAAGTGAGATTTGATTCCTGTTTTATGTATTTATAGATATAAGCATGGAAATAATTCATTCCTATAAATACATCTGTGTGAAGGGAAGAACTTTTTTCTGTTTTATTTTAAAATTTTATTTTTTAAAATTTTGAAATTTAATTTTATTTATTTTTTTTACAGCCGGTTATTATTAGTTATGTATTTTATGCATATACATGTATACAGGTCAATCCCAATCTCCCAACTCATCCCACCACCACCACCCCATGGCTTCCCACACTTGGTGTCCATACGTTTGTTCTCTACCTCTGTGTCTCTATTTCTTCCCTGCAAACCAGTTCATCTGTACCATTTTTTAGGTTCCACCTATATGCATTAATATACAATATTTGTTTTCCTCTTTCTGACTTACTTCATTCTGTATGACAGTCTCTAGATCCATCGATGTCTCTACAAATGACCCAGTTTCATTCCTTTTTATGGCTGAGTAATATTCCATTTTATATATGTACCACATCTTTATCCATTCATCTGTCTGTGGGCATTTAGGTTGCTTGCATTACCTGGCTATTGTAAATAGTGCTGCAATGAACATTGTGGTGAATGTGCCTTTTTGATTTATGGTTTTCTCTGGGTATATGCCCAGAAGTGGGATTGCTGGATCAGATGGTAATTCTCTTTCTAGTTTTTTAAAGGAAACTCCATACTGTTCTCCATAGTGTCTGTATCAATTTACATCCCCACCAATAGTGGAAGAGGGCTCCTTTTGTCCACACCCTCCCCAGAATTTGTTGTTTGTAGATTTTCTGATGATGCCAATTCTAACAGGTGTGAGGTGATACCTCATTGTAGTTTTGATTTGCATTTCCCTAATAATTAGTGCTGTTGAACAGCTTTTCATGTGCGTCTTGGCCATCTCTGTGTCTTCTTTGAAGAAACGTCTCTTTAGATCTTCTGCCCATTTTTGTATTGGGTTGTTTGTTTTTTTAATATTAAGCTGCATGAGCTGTTTATAGATATTGGAGATTAAACCTTTGTCCATTGATTCGTTTGCAACGATTTTCGCCCATTCTGAGGGATGCCTTTTTCCATTCCCGTTTTTTTAACAAAAAAGGAAAGAAAGAAAAAGAAGCAGAACACTAATGTGCGTAAAATATGCCTTTTGAAATGGTCGTTTTGAAATATGGACGTCCTTTGAATTTTTTGGTCGATATGTGATTCCAGGATTCGTTTTCAGGGCAGGTGTCATTTACAGGCCTGCAATGATTTTGAATATCAACTGACCATTAGCGCTGGGATTAAAGCTGCTGTTGCGTGAAACGGCCACAAGGTGGCAGCAGTCCTCCCTTACCAAATCTGGTTACTAGAGCAACAGAGCCTCAATGGAAGTCGTGTTCTAGATTGGAATTTAGAATGGAATGTGCCAGGAGAAAGCCCCTCAAGTTTGTCTCACTACTTCTTGTTCGTGTTTTTAATTTTTTTTTTATTTTCTATTACAGCAAGTTTGATTACAATGTTTGGCTTGTTGTAGGTTTGGAAGATGTGGTTCTTTTACACATATAGAGATGTCTGTTCTTCCTGGGATCCTTTTCCCATGTACGCTAGGACAGAATGTTGAGTAGTCTTCTCTTGGTATTCCGTAGGTCTTTGGTGATTATATATGTCACCTGTGTTTGATTATGTCTGTTAACCCCGATATCGTAATGAAACCAATCCTCACACCTTTCCATTGGTGAACCATAAGTTTGTTTAATGAATCTGTGATTGCCCTTCTCCGTGGAAATATCTGCCCTGGTATCCATTTTTAGGTAATACCTATAAGTGATATGATACGATATGTGTCTTTCACTTTCTGACTTACTCCAAGTCACGTGATTACCTCTAGACTCATCTACGGGGCTGCAAATGGCATTGTGTCCTTTTTTTCCTTGGCTTCTATTCTGCCTTAGCGAGGTCCATTTTCAACAATGTGATTCCCTGAGGGTTGTGGATTAGCTGACCTGGGCAGCCTTACCCTGCCGGCCGGCCCTCCCCAGGTGTGCCTGGTTGAGGTCAATATAAACAGCGCTCCAGGCAGCAATAGCCCCTGAAGTTGTGCCTGACTCCATATTCTCTGCCCCGTCAGCAGTCTCGGGGCTGTGCTGGTGGGAGGGAGTGAGGGGCCAAGGCTTTGTTGGTGGCCCGGTGTGAGTGGGGCTCTGCTGGCCTTTCTGCAGGAGTTGCCAGGCTGCCACCTGTTAAGAAGAGGATGTGTCACCCATACATTCCGATGGAATTTCTCTCCGGACAGAGGTGAGGAAGGAAAAAAGCAGTGGGGGCCGGGACAGGAGTGGTATCTCAGGCAGGGCAATAGAAAGCTTCCAGAAGAGCGCCCGGGGCCAGGACCATCCTGGCTGGCCTGCAGGCACCAAGTTGGCCTGCGTGCTGTCGCTGGTGTGGCTCCACGGCCCTTCCTCTAGGCTTTCAAGCCCTTGTACATATTCAGGTGTTTTACCTGGGAAGGGTGGGAACAGTTCAGCAGCAGCTGGCCTGGGGCTCAGCTCACTTTTACTCACAGATGCCTCAGCATGGTCCCCCAGCTTTGCAATGAGGACGCTCCTTGCATGGGGGGTGGGTTTCTGGCTGTATGGGAGGTGATTCCCCACCTCTGACCAATTTCAGAATTGTTTACGGCTGGAGCAAGTGCCCTGCTAGGGTTTCCCTCTGTATAACTGGTGGGTTCAGGTTTTTTTTTCTTTTATGGTTCAAGTTAGATTTGATTCCTCTTTTATGTATTTATAGATATAAGCATGGAAATAATTCATTCCTATAAATACATCTGTGTAAAGGGAAGAAATTTTTTCTGTTTTATTTTAAAATTTTATTTTTTAAAATTTTGAAATTTAATTTTATTTATTTGTTTATACAGCAGGTTATTATTAGTTATGTATTGTATGCATATACATGTATACAGGTCAATCCCAATCTCCCAACTCATCCCACCACCACCACCCCATGGCTTCCCACACTTGGTGTCCATACGTTTGTGCTCTACCTCTGTGTCTCTATTTCTTCCCTGCAAACCAGTTCATCTGTACCATTTTTTAGGTTCCACCTATATGCATTAATATACAATATTTGTTTTCCTCTTTCTGACTTACTTCATTCTGTATGACAGTCTCTAAATCTATCGATGCCTCTACAAATGACCCAGTTTCATTCCTTTTTATGGCTGAGTAATATTCCATTTTATATATGTACCACATCATTATCCATTCATCTGTCTGTGGGCATTTAGGTTGCTTGCATTACCTGGCTATTGTAAATAGTGCTGCAATGAACATTGTGGTGAATGTGCGTTTTTGATTTATGGTTGTCTCAGGGTATATGCCCAGAAGTGGGATTGCTGGATCAGATGTTAATTCTATTTCTAGTTTTTTTAAGGAAACTCCATACTGTTCTCCATAGTGACTGTATCAATTTACATCCCCACCAATAGTGGAAGAGGGCTCCTTTTGTCCACACCCTCCCCAGAATTTGTTGTTTGTAGATTTTCTGATGATGCCGATTCTAACAGGTGTGAGGTGATACCTCATTGTAGTTTTGATTTGCATTTCTCTAATAATTAGTGCTGTTGAGCAGCTTTTCATGTGCGTCTTGGCCATCTCTGTGTCTTCTTTGAAGAAACGTCTCTTTAGATCTTCTGCCCATTTTTGTATTGGGTTGTTTGTTTTTTTAATATTAAGCTGCATGAGCTGTTTATAGATATTGGAGATTAAACCTTTGTCCATTGATTCGTTTGCAACGATTTTCGCCCATTCTGAGGGATGCCTTTTTCCATTCCCGTTTTTTTAACAAAAAAGGAAAGAAAGAAAAAGAAGCAGAACACTAATGTGCGTAAAATATGCCTTTTGAAATGGTCGTTTTGAAATATGGACGTCCTTTGAATTTTTTGGTCGATATGTGACCCCAGGATTCGTTTTCAGGGCAGGTGTCATTTACAGGCCTGCAATGATTTTGAATATCAACTGACCATTAGCGCTGGGATTAAAGCTGCTGTTGCGTGAAAGGGCCACAAGGTGGCAGCAGTCCTCCCTTACCAAATCTGGTTACTAGAGCAACAGAGCCTCAATGGAAGTCGTGTTCTAGATTGGAATTTAGAATGGAATGTGCCAGGAGAAAGCCCCTCAAGTTTGTCTCACTACTTCTTGTTCGGGTTTTTAATTTTTTTTTAATTTTCTATTACAGCAAGTTTGATTACAATGTTTGGCTTGTTGTAGGTTTGGAAGATGTGGTTCTTTTACACATATACAGATGTCTGTTCTTCCTGGGATCCTTTTCCCATGTACGCTAGGACAGAATGTTGAGTAGTCTTCTCTTGGTATTCCGTAGGTCATTGGAGATTATATATGTCACCTGTGTTTGATTATGTCTGTTAACCCCGATATCGTAATGAAACCAATCCTCACACCTTTCCATTGGTGAACCATAAGTTTGTTTAATGAATCTGTGATTGCCCTTCTCCGTGGAAATATCTGCCCTGGTATCCATTTTTAGGTAATACCTATAAGTGATATGATACGATATGTGTCTTTCACTTTCTGACTTACTCCAAGTCACGTGATTACCTCTAGACTCATCTACGGGGCTGCAAATGGCATTGTGTCCTTTTTTTCCTTGGCTTCTATTCTGCCTTAGCGAGGTCCATTTTCAACAATGTGATTCCCTGAGGGTTGTGGATTAGCTGACCTGGGCAGCCTTAACCTGCCGGCCGGCCCTCCCCAGGTGTGCCTGGTTGAGGTCAATAGAAACAGCGCTCCAGGCAGCAATAGACCCTGAAGTTGTGCCTGACTCCATATTCTCTGCCCCGTCAGCAGTCTCGGGGCTGTGCTGGTGGGAGGGAGTGAGGGGCCAAGGCTTTGTTGGTGGCCCGGTGTGAGTGGGGCTCTGCTGGCCTTTCTGCAGGAGTTGCCAGGCTGCCACCTGTAAAGAAGAGGATGTGTCACCCATACCTTCCGATGGAATTTCTCTCCGGAGAGAGGTGAGGAAGTAAAAAAAGCGTGGGGGCCGGGACAGGAGGGGTATCTCAGGCAGGGCAATAGAAAGCTTCCAGAAGAGCGCCCGGGGCCAGGACCATCCTGGCTGGCCTGCAGGCACCAAGTTGGCCTGCGTGCTGTCACTGGTGTGGCTCCACGGCCCTTCCTCTAGGCTTTCAAGCCCTTGTACATATTCAGGTGTTTTACCTGGGAAGGGTGGGAACAGTTCAGCAGCAGCTGGCCTGGGGCTCAGCTCACGTTTACTCACAGATGCCTCGGCACGGTCCCCCAGCTTTGCAATGAGGACGCTCCTTGCATGGGGCGTGGGTTGCTGGCTGTATGGGAGGTGATTCCCCACCTCTGACCAATTTCAGAATTGTTTACCGCTGGAGCAAGTGCCCTGATAGGGTTTCCCTCTGTATAACTGGTGGTTTCAGGTTTTTTTTTCTTTTATGGTTCAAGTTAGATTTGATTCCTCTTTTATGTATTTATAGATATAAGCATGGAAATAATTCATTCCTATAAATACATCTGTGTGAAGGGAAGAACATTTTTCTGTTTTATGTTAAAATTTTATTTTTTTAAATTTTGAAATTTAATTTTATTTATTTTTTTATACAGCAGGTTATTATTAGTTATGTATTTTATGCATATACATGTATACAGGTCAATCCCAATCTCCCAACTCATCCCACCACCACCAACCCATGGCTTCCCACACTTGGTGTCCATACGTTTGTTCTCTACCTCTGTGTCTCTATTTCTTCCCTGCAAACCAGTTCATCTGTACCATTTTTTAGGTTCCACATATATGCAATAATATACAATATTTGTTTTCCTCTTTCTGACTTACTTCATTCTGTATGACAGTCTCTAGATCCATCGATGTCTCTACAAATGACCCAGTTTCATTCCTTTTTATGGCTGAGTAATATTCCATTTTATATATGTACCACATCTTTATCCATTCATCTGTCTGTGGGCATTTAGGTTGCTTGCATTACCTGGCTATTGTAAATAGTGCTGCAATGAACATTGTGGTGGATGTGCGTTTTTGATTTATGGTTTTCTCTGGGTATATGCCCAGAAGTGGGATTGCTGGATCAGATGGTAATTCTATTTCTAGTTTTTTTAAGGAAACTCCATACTGTTCTCCATAGTGACTGTATCAATTTACATCCCCACCAATAGTGGAAGAGGGCTCCTTTTGTCCACACCCTCCCCAGAATTTGTTGTTTGTAGCTTTTCTGATGATGCCGATTCTAACAGGTGTGAGGTGATACCTCATTGTAGTTTTGATTTGCATTTCTCTAATAATTAGTGCTGTTGAGCAGCTTTTCATGTGCGTCTTGGCCATCTCTGTGTCTTCTTTGAAGAAACGTCTCTTTAGATCTTCTGCCCATTTTTGTATTGGGTTGTTTGTTTTTTTAATATTAAGCTGCATGAGCTGTTTATAGATATTGGAGATTAAACCTTTGTCCATTGATTCGTTTGCAACGATTTTCGCCCATTCTGAGGGATGCCTTTTTCCATTCCCGTTTTTTTAACAAAAAAGGAAAGAAAGAAAAAGAAGCAGAACTCTAATGTGTGTAAAATATGCCATTTGAAATGGTGGTTTTGAAATATGGATGTCCTTTGAATTTTTTGGTCGATATGTGACCCCAGGATTTGTTTTCAGGGCAGGTGTCATTTATAGGCGTGCAATGATTTTGAATATCAACTGACCATTAGCGCTGGGATTAAAGCTGCTGTTGCGTGAAACGGCCACAAGGTGGCAGCAGTTCTCCCTTACCAAATCTGGTTAGTAGAGCAACAGAGCCTCAATGGAAGTCGTGTTCTAGATTGGAATTTAGAATGGAATGTGCCAGGAGAAAGCCCCTCAAGTTTGTCTCACTACTTCTTGTTCGTGTTTTTAATTTTTTTTATTTTCTATTAAAGCAAGTTTGATTACAATGTTTGGCTTGTTGTAGGTTTGGAAGATGTGGTTCTTTTACACATATACAGATGTCTGTTCTTCCTGGGATCCTTTTCCCATGTACGCTAGGACAGAATGTTGAGTAGTCTTCTCTTGGTATTCCGTAGGTCTTTGGTGATTATATATGTCACCTGTGTTTGATTATGTCTGTTAACCCCGATATCGTAATGAAACCAATCCTCACACCTTTCCATTGGTGAACCATAAGTTTGTTTAATGAATCTGTGATTGCCCTTCTCCATGGAAATATCTGCCCTGGTATCCATTTTTAGGTAACACCTATAAGTGATATGATACGATATGTGTCTTTCACTTTCTGACTTACTACAAGTCACGTGATTACCTCTAGACTCAACTACGGGGCTGCAAATGGCATTGTGTCCTTTTTTTCCTTGGCTTCTATTCTGCCTTAGCGAGGTCCATTTTCAACAATGTGATTCCCTGAGGGTTGTGGATTAGCTGACCTGGGCGGCCTTACCCTGCTGGCCGGCCCTCCCCAGGTGTGCCTGGTTGAGGTCAATAGAAACAGCGCTCCAGGCAGCAATAGCCCCTGAAGTTGTGCCTGACTCCGTATTCTCTGCCCCGTCAGCAGTCTCGGGGCTGTGCTGGTGGGAGGGAGTGAGGGGCCAAGGCTTTGTTGGTGGCCCGGTGTGAGTGGGGCTCTGCTGGCCTTTCTGCAGGAGTTGCCAGGCTGCCACCTGTAAAGAAGAGGATGTGTCACCCATACCTTCCTCTGGAATTTCTCTCCGGAGAGAGGTGAGGAAGTAAAAAAGCAGTGGGTGCCGGGACAGGAGGGGTATCTCAGGCAGGGCAATAGAAAACTTCCAGAACAGCGCCCGGGGCCAGGACCATCCTGGCTGGCCTGCAGGCACCAAGTTGGCCTGCGTGCTGTCGCTGGTGTGGCTCCACGGCCCTTCCTCTAGGCTTTCAAGCCCTTGTACATATTCAGGTGTTTTACCTGGGAAGGGTGGGAACAGTTCAGCAGCAGCTGGCCTGGGGCTCAGCTCACTTTTACTCACAGATGCCTCAGCATGGTCCCCCAGCTTTGCAATGAGGACGCTCCTTGCATGGGGGGTGGGTTTCTGGCTGCATGGGAGGTGATTCCCCACCTCTGACCAATTTCAGAATTGTTTACCGCTGGAGCAAGTGCCCTGACAGGGTTTCCCTCTGTATAACTGGTGGGTTCAGGTTTTTTTTTCTTTTATGGTTCAAGTTAGATTTGATTCCTCTTTTATGTATTTATAGATATAAGCATGGAAATAATTCATTCCTATAAATACATCTGTGTAAAGGGAAGAACTTTTTTCTGTTTTATTTTAAAATTTTATTTTTTAAAATTTTGAAATTTAATTTTATTTATTTTTTTATACAGCCGGTTATTATTAGTTATGTATTTTATGCATATACATGTATACAGGTCAATCCCAATCTCCCAACTCATCCCACCACCACCACCCCATGGCTTCCCACACTTGGTGTCCATACGTTTGTGCTCTACCTCTGTGTCTCTATTTCTTCCCTGCAAACCAGTTCATCTGTACCATTTTTTAGGTTCCACCTATATGCATTAATATACAATATTTGTTTTCCTCTTTCTGACTGACTTCATTCTGTATGACAGTCTCTAGATCCATCGATGTCTCTACAAATGACCCAGTTTCATTCCTTTTTATGGCTGAGTAATATTCCATTTTATATATGTACCACATCTTTATCCATTCATCTGTCTGTGGGCATTTAGGTTGCTTGCATTACCTAGCTATTGTAAATAGTGCTGCAATGATCATTGTGGTGAATGTGCCTTTTTGATTTATGGTTGTCTCTGGGTATATGCCCAGAAGTGGGATTGCTGGATCAGATGTTAATTCTATTTCTAGTTTTTTTAAGGAAACTCCATACTGTTCTCCATAGTGACTGTATCAATTTACATCCCCACCAATAGTGGAAGAGGGCTCCTTTTGTCCACACCCTCCCCAGAATTTGTTGTTTGTAGATTTTCTGATGATGCCGATTCTAACAGGTGTGAGGTGATACCTCATTGTAGTTTTGATTTGCATTTCTCTAATAATTAGTGCTGTTGAGCAGCTTTTCATGTGCGTCTTGGCCATCTCTGTGTCTTCTTTGAAGAAACGTCTCTTTAGATCTTCTGCCCATTTTTGTATTGGGTTGTTTGTTTTTTTAATATTAAGCTGCATGAGCTGTTTATAGATATTGGAGATTAAACCTTTGTCCATTGATTCGTTTGCAACGATTTTCGCCCATTCTGAGGGATACCTTTTTCCATTCCCGTTTTTTTAACAAAAAAGGAAAGAAAGAAAAAGAAGCAGAACACTAATGTGCGTAAAATATGCCTTTTGAAATGGTCGTTTTGAAATATGGACGTCCTTTGAATTTTTTGGTCGATATGTGAACCCAGGATTCGTTTTCAGGGCAGGTGTCATTTACAGGCCTGCAATGATTTTGAATATCAACTGACCATTAGCGCTGGGATTAAAGCTGCTGTTGCGTGAAAGGGCCACAAGTTGGCAGCAGTCCTCCCTTACCAAATCTGGTTACTAGAGCAACAGAGCCTCAATGGAAGTCGTGTTCTAGATTGGAATTTAGAATGGAATGTGCCAGGAGAAAGCCCCTCAAGTTTGTCTCACTACTTCTTGTTCGTGTTTTTAATATTTTTTTAATTTTCTATTACAGCAAGTTTGATTACAATGTTTGGCTTGTTGTAGGTTTGGAAGATGTGGTTCTTTTACACATATACAGATGTCTGTTCTTCCTGGGATCCTTTTCCCATGTACGCTAGGACAGAATGTTGAGTAGTCTTCTCTTGGTATTCCGTAGGTCATTGGAGATTATATATGTCACCTGTGTTTGATTATGTCTGTTAACCCCGATATCGTAATGAAACCAATCCTCACACCTTTCCATTGGTGAACCATAAGTTTGTTTAATGAATCTGTGATTGCCCTTCTCCGTGGAAATATCTGCCCTGGTATCCATTTTTAGGTAATACCTATAAGTGATATGATACGATATGTGTCTTTCACTTTCTGACTTACTCCAAGTCACGTGATTACCTCTAGACTCATCTACGGGGCTGCAAATGGCATTGTGTCCTTTTTTTCCTTGGCTTCTATTCTGCCTTAGCGAGGTCCATTTTCAACAATGTGATTCCCTGAGGGTTGTGGATTAGCTGACCTGGGCAGCCTTAACCTGCCGGCCGGCCCTCCCCAGGTGTGCCTGGTTGAGGTCAATAGAAACAGCGCTCCAGGCAGCAATAGCCCCTGAAGTTGTGCCTGACTCCATATTCTCTGCCCCGTCAGCAGTCTCGGGGCTGTGCTGGTGGGAGGGAGTGAGGGGCCAAGGCTTTGTTGGTGGCCCGGTGTGAGTGGGGCTCTGCTGGCCTTTCTGCAGGAGTTGCCAGGCTGCCACCTGTAAAGAAGAGGATGTGTCACCCATACCTTCCGATGGAATTTCTCTCCGGAGAGAGGTGAGGAAGTAAAAAAAGAGTGGGGGCCGGGACAGGAGGGGTATCTCAGGCAGGGCAATAGAAAGCTTCCAGAAGAGCGCCTGGGGCCAGGACCATCCTGGCTGGCCTGCAGGCACCAAGTTGGCCTGCGTGCTGTCACTGGTGTGGCTCCACGGCCCTTCCTCTAGGCTTTCAAGCCCTTGTACATATTCAGGTGTTTTACCTGGGAAGGGTGGGAACAGTTCAGCAGCAGATGGCCTGGGGCTCAGCTCACGTTTACTCACAGATGCCTCGGCACGGTCCCCCAGCTTTGCAATGAGGACGCTCCTTGCATGGGGGGTGGGTTGCTGGCTGTATGGGAGGTGATTCCCCACCTCTGACCAATTTCAGAATTGTTTACCGCTGGAGCAAGTGCCCTGATAGGGTTTCCCTCTGTATAACTGGTGGTTTCAGGTTTTTTTTTCTTTTATGGTTCAAGTTAGATTTGATTCCTCTTTTATGTATTTATAGATATAAGCATGGAAATAATTCATTCCTATAAATACATCTGTGTGAAGGGAAGAACATTTTTCTATTTTATGTTAAAATTTTATTTTTTTAAATTTTGAAATTTAATTTTATTTATTTTTTTATACAGCAGGTTATTATTAGTTATGTATTGTATGCATATACATGTATACAGGTCAATCCCAATCTCCCAACTCATCCCAACACCACCAACCCATGGCTTCCCACACTTGGTGTCCATACGTTTGTTCTCTACCTCTGTGTCTCTATTTCTTCCCTGCAAACCAGTTCATCTGTACCATTTTTTAGGTTCCACCTATATGCATTAATATACAATATTTGTTTTCCTCTTTCTGACTTACTTCATTCTGTATGACAGTCTCTAGATCCATCGATGTCTCTACAAATGACCCAGTTTCATTCCTTTTTATGGCTGAGTAATATTCCATTTTATATATGTACCACATCTTTATCCATTCATCTGTCTGTGGGCATTTAGGTTGCTTGCATTACCTGGCTATTGTAAATAGTGCTGCAATGAACATTGTGGTGGATGCGCCTTTTTGATTTATGGTTTTCTCTGGGTATGTGCCCAGAAGTGGGATTGCTGGATCAGATGATAATTCTATTTCTCGTTTTTTTAAGGAAACTCCATACTGTTCTCCATAGTGACTGTATCAATTTACATCCCCACCAATAGTGGAAGAGGGCTCCTTTTGTCCACACCCTCCCCAGAATTTGTTTTTTGTAGATTTTCTGATGATGCCGATTCTAACAGGTGTGAGGTGATACCTCATTGTAGTTTTGATTTGCATTTCTTTAATAATTAGTGCTGTTGAGCAGCTTTTCATGTGCGTCTTGGCCATCTCTGTGTCTTCTTTGAAGAAACGTCTCTTTAGATCATCTGCCCATTTTTGTATTGGGTTGTTTGTTTTTTTAATAGTAAGCTGCATGAGTTGTTTATATATATATTGGACATTAAACCTTTGTCCATTGATTCATTTGCAACGATTTTCGCCCATTCTGAGGGATGCCTTTTTCCATTCCCGTTTTTTTAACAAAAAAGGAAAGAAAGAAAAAGAAGCAGAACACTAATGTGCGTAAAATATGCCATTTGAAATGGTGGTTTTGAAATATGGACGTCCTTTGAATTTTTTGGTCGATATGTGACCCCAGGATTTGTTTTCAGGGCAGGTGTCATTTATAGGCCTGCAATGATTTTGAATATCAACTGACCATTAGCGCTGGGATTAAAGCTGCTGTTGCGTGAAACGGCCACAAGGTGGCAGCAGTTCTCCCTTACCAAATCTGGTTACTAGAGCAACAGAGCCTCAATGGAAGTCGTGTTCTAGATTGGAATTTAGAATGGAATGTGCCAGGAGAAAGCCCCTCAAGTTTGTCTCACTACTTCTTGTTCGTGTTTTTAATTTTTTTTTAATTTTCTATTACAGCAAGTTTGATTACAATGTTTGGCCTGTTGTAGGTGTGGAAGATGTGGTTCTGTTACACATATACAGATGTCTGTTCTTCCTGGGATCCTTTTCCCATGTACGTTAGGACAGAATGTTGAGTAGTCTTCTCTTGGTATTCCGTAGGTCTTTGGTGATTTTATATGTCACCTGTGTTTGATTATGTCTGTTAACCCCAATATTGTAATGAAACCAATCCTCACACCTTTCCATTGGTGAACCATAAGTTTGTTTAATGAATCTGTGATTGCCCTTCTCCGTGGAAATATCTGCCCTGGTATCCATTTTTAGGTAATACCTATAAGTGATATGATACGATATGTGTCTTTCACTTTCTGACTTACTCCAAGTCACGTGATTACCTCTAGACTCATCTACGGGGCTGCAAATGGCATTGTGTCCTTTTTTCCCCTGGCTTCTATTCTGCCTTAGCGAGGTCCATTTTCAACAATGTGATTCCCTGAGGGTTGTGGATTAGCTGACCTGGGCAGCCTTACCCTGCCGGCCGGCCCTGCCCAGGTGTGCCTGGTTGAGGTCGATAGAAACAGCGCTCCAGGCAGCAATAGCCCCTGAAGTTGTGCCTGACTCCATATTCTCTGCCCCGTCAGCAGTCTCGGGGCTGTGCTGGTGGGAGGGAGTGAGGGGCCAAGGCTTTGTTGGTGGCCCGGTGTGAGTGGGGCTCTGCTGGCCTTTCTGCAGGAGTTGCCAGGCTGCCACCTGTAAAGAAGAGGATGTGTCACCCATACCTTCCGATGGAATTTCTCTCCGGAGAGAGGTGAGGAAGTAAAAAAACAGTGGGGGCCGGGACAGAGGGGTATCTCAGGCAGGGCAATAGAAAGCTTCCAGAACAGCACCCGGGGCCAGAACCATCCTGGCTGTCCTGCAGGCACCAAGTTGGCCTGCGTGCTGTCGCTGGTGTGGCTCCACGGCCCTTCCTCTAGGCTTTCAAGCCCTTGTACATATTCAGGTGTTTTACCTGGGAAGGGTGGGAACAGTTCAGCAGCAGATGGCCTGGGGCTCAGCTCACGTTTACTCACAGATGCCTCGGCACGGTCCCCCAGCTTTGCAATGAGGACGCTCCTTGCATGGGGGGTGGGTTGCTGGCTGTATGGGAGGTGATTCCCCACCTCTGACCAATTTCAGAATTGTTTACCGCTGGAGCAAGTGCCCTGATAGGGTTTCCCTCTGTATAACTGGTGGTTTCAGGTTTTTTTTTCTTTTATGGTTCAAGTTAGATTTGATTCCTCTTTTATGTATTTATAGATATAAGCATGGAAATAATTCATTCCTATAAATACATCTGTGTGAAGGGAAGAACATTTTTCTGTTTTATGTTAAAATTTTATTTTTTTAAATTTTGAAATTTAATTTTATTTATTTTTTTATACAGCAGGTTATTATTAGTTATGTATTTTATGCATATACATGTATACAGGTCAATCCCAATCTCCCAACTCATCCCAACACCACCAACCCATGGCTTCCCACACTTGGTGTCCATACGTTTGTTCTCTACCTCTGTGTCTCTATTTCTTCCCTGCAAACCAGTTCATCTGTACCATTTTTTAGGTTCCACCTATATGCATTAATATACAATATTTGTTTTCCTCTTTCTGACTTACTTCATTCTGTATGACAGTCTCTAGATCCATCGATGTCTCTACAAATGACCCAGTTTCATTCCTTTTTATGGCTGAGTAATATTCCATTTTATATATGTACCACATCTTTATCCATTCATCTGTCTGTGGGCATTTAGGTTGCTTGCATTACCTGGCTATTGTAAATAGTGCTGCAATGAACATTGTGGTGGATGCGCCTTTTTTTTTTTTTTTTTTTTTTTTTTTTTGCGGTATGCGGGCCTCTCACTGTTGTGGCCTCCCCCGTTGCGGAGCACAGGCTCCGGACGCGCAGGCTCCGGACGCGCAGGCTCAGCGGCCATGGCTCACGGGCCCAGCCGCTCCGCGGCATATGGGATCCTCCCAGACCGGGGCACGAACCCGTATCCCCTGCATCGGCAGGCGGACTCTCAACCACTTGCGCCACCAGGGAGGCCCGGATGCGCCTTTTTGATTTATGGTTTTCTCTGGGTATGTGCCCAGAAGTGGGATTGCTGGATCAGATGGTAATTCTATTTCTCGTTTTTTTAAGGAAACTCCATACTGTTCTCCATAGTGACTGTATCAATTTACATCCCCACCAATAGTGGAAGAGGGCTCCTTTTGTCCACACCCTCCCCAGAATTTGTTGTTTGTAGATTTTCTGATGATGCCGATTCTAACAGGTGTGAGGTGATACCTCATTGTAGTTTTGATTTGCATTTCTCTAATAATTAGTGCTGTTGAGCAGCTTTTCATGTGCGTCTTGGCCATCTCTGTGTCTTCTTTGAAGAAACGTCTCTTTAGATCATCTGCCCATTTTTGTATTGGGTTGTTTGTTTTTTTAATAGTAAGCTGCATGAGTTGTTTATATATATATTGGACATTAAACCTTTGTCCATTGATTCATTTGCAACGATTTTCGCCCATTCTGAGGGATGCCTTTTTCCATTCCCGTTTTTTTAACAAAAAAGGAAAGAAAGAAAAAGAAGCAGAACACTAATGTGCGTAAAATATGCCATTTGAAATGGTGGTTTTGAAATATGGACTTCCTTTGAATTTTTTTGGTCGATATGTGACCCCAGGATTTGTTTTCAGGGCAGGTGTCATTTATAGGCCTGCAATGATTTTGAATATCAACTGACCATTAGCGCTGGGATTAAAGCTGCTGTTGCGTGAAACGGCCACAAGGTGGCAGCAGTTCTCCCTTACCAAATCTGGTTACTAGAGCAACAGAGCCTCAATGGAAGTCGTGTTCTAGATTGGAATTTAGAATGGAATGTGCCAGGAGAAAGCCCCTCAAGTTTGTCTCACTACTTCTTGTTCGTGTTTTTAATTTTTTTTTAATTTTCTATTACAGCAAGTTTGATTACAATGTTTGGCCTGTTGTAGGTGTGGAAGATGTGGTTCTGTTAAACATATACAGATGTCTGTTCTTCCTGGGATCCTTTTCCCATGTACGTTAGGACAGAATGTTGAGTAGTCTTCTCTTGGTATTCCGTAGGTCTTTGGTGATTTTATATGTCACCTGTGTTTGATTATGTCTGTTAACCCCAATATTGTAATGAAACCAATCCTCACACCTTTCCATTGGTGAACCATAAGTTTGTTTAATGAATCTGTGATTGCCCTTCTCCGTGGAAATATCTGCCCTGGTATCCATTTTTAGGTAATACCTATAAGTGATATGATACGATATGTGTCTTTCACTTTCTGACTTACTCCAAGTCACGTGATTACCTCTAGACTCATCTACGGGGCTGCAAATGGCATTGTGTCCTTTTTTCCCCTGGCTTCTATTCTGCCTTAGCGAGGTCCATTTTCAACAATGTGATTCCCTGAGGGTTGTGGATTAGCTGACCTGGGCAGCCTTACCCTGCCGGCCGGCCCTGCCCAGGTGTGCCTGGTTGAGGTCGATAGAAACAGCGCTCCAGGCAGCAATAGCCCCTAAAGTTGTGCCTGACTCCATATTCTCTGCCCCGTCAGCAGTCTCGGGGCTGTGCTGGTGGGAGGGAGTGAGGGGCCAAGGCTTTGTTGGTGGCCCGGTGTGAGTGGGGCTCTGCTGGCCTTTCTGCAGGAGTTGCCAGGCTGCCACCTGTAAAGAAGAGGATGTGTCACCCATACCTTCCGATGGAATTTCTCTCCGGAGAGAGGTGAGGAAGTAAAAAAACAGTGGGGGCCGGGACAGAGGGGTATCTCAGGCAGGGCAATAGAAAGCTTCCAGAACAGCACCCGGGGCCAGAACCATCCTGGCTGTCCTGCAGGCACCAAGTTGGCCTGCGTGCTGTCGCTGGTGTGGCTCCACGGCCCTTCCTCTAGGCTTTCAAGCCCTTGTACATATTCAGGTGTTTTACCTGGGAAGGGTGGGAACAGTTCAGCAGCAGATGGCCTGGGGCTCAGCTCACGTTTACTCACAGATGCCTCGGCACGGTCCCCCAGCTTTGCAATGAGGACGCTCCTTGCATGGGGGGTGGGTTGCTGGCTGTATGGGAGGTGATTCCCCACCTCTGACCAATTTCAGAATTGTTTACCGCTGGAGCAAGTGCCCTGATAGGGTTTCCCTCTGTATAACTGGTGGTTTCAGGTTTTTTTTTCTTTTATGGTTC
Organism: Mesoplodon densirostris; assembly: GCF_025265405.1. Lineage (NCBI taxonomy): Eukaryota > Metazoa > Chordata > Mammalia > Artiodactyla > Ziphiidae > Mesoplodon > Mesoplodon densirostris. Next base: position 244,049,550 of record NC_082661.1, read on the forward strand.
AAGTTAGATTTGATTCCTCTTTTATGTATTTATAGATATAAGCATGGAAATAATTCATTCCTATAAATACATCTGTGTGAAGGGAAGAACATTTTTCTGTTTTATGTTAAAATTTTATTTTTTTAAATTTTGAAATTTAATTTTATTTATTTTTTTATACAGCAGGTTATTATTAGTTATGTATTTTATGCATATACATGTATACAGGTCAATCCCAATCTCCCAACTCATCCCAACACCACCAACCCATGGCTTCCCACACTTGGTGTCCATACGTTTGTTCTCTACCTCTGTGTCTCTATTTCTTCCCTGCAAACCAGTTCATCTGTACCATTTTTTAGGTTCCACCTATATGCATTAATATACAATATTTGTTTTCCTCTTTCTGACTTACTTCATTCTGTATGACAGTCTCTAGATCCATCGATGTCTCTACAAATGACCCAGTTTCATTCCTTTTTATGGCTGAGTAATATTCCATTTTATATATGTACCACATCTTTATCCATTCATCTGTCTGTGGGCATTTAGGTTGCTTGCATTACCTGGCTATTGTAAATAGTGCTGCAATGAACATTGTGGTGGATGCGCCTTTTTTTTTTTTTTTTTTTTTTTTTTTTTTGCGGTATGCGGGCCTCTCACTGTTGTGGCCTCCCCCGTTGCGGAGCACAGGCTCCGGACGCGCAGGCTCCGGACACGCAGGCTCAGCGGCCATGGCTCACGGGCCCAGCCGCTCCGCGGCATATGGGATCCTCCCAGACCGGGGCACGAACCCGTATCCCCTGCATCGGCAGGCGGACTCTCAACCACTTGCGCCACCAGGGAGGCCCGGATGCGCCTTTTTGATTTATGGTTTTCTCTGGGTATGTGCCCAGAAGTGGGATTGCTGGATCAGATGGTAATTCTATTTCTAGTTTTTTTAAGGAAACTCCATACTGTTCTCCATAGTGACTGTATCAATTTACATCCCCACCAATAGTGGAAGAGGGCTCCTTTTGTCCACACCCTCCCCAGAATTTGTTGTTTGTAGATTTTCTGATGATGCCGATTCTAACAGGTGTGAGGTGATACCTCATTGTAGTTTTGATTTGCATTTCTCTAATAATTAGTGCTGTTGAGCAGCTTTTCATGTGCGTCTTGGCCATCTCTGTGTCTTCTTTGAAGAAACGTCTCTTTAGATCATCTGCCCATTTTTGTATTGGGTTGTTTGTTTTTTTAATAGTAAGCTGCATGAGTTGTTTATATATATATTGGACATTAAACCTTTGTCCATTGATTCATTTGCAACGATTTTCGCCCATTCTGAGGGATGCCTTTTTCCATTCCCGTTTTTTTAACAAAAAAGGAAAGAAAGAAAAAGAAGCAGAACACTAATGTGCGTAAAATATGCCATTTGAAATGGTGGTTTTGAAATATGGACGTCCTTTGAATTTTTTTGGTCGATATGTGACCCCAGGATTTGTTTTCAGGGCAGGTGTCATTTATAGGCCTGCAATGATTTTGAATATCAACTGACCATTAGCGCTGGGATTAAAGCTGCTGTTGCGTGAAACGGCCACAAGGTGGCAGCAGTTCTCCCTTACCAAATCTGGTTACTAGAGCAACAGAGCCTCAATGGAAGTCGTGTTCTAGATTGGAATTTAGAATGGAATGTGCCAGGAGAAAGCCCCTCAAGTTTGTCTCACTACTTCTTGTTCGTGTTTTTAATTTTTTTTTAATTTTCTATTACAGCAAGTTTGATTACAATGTTTGGCCTGTTGTAGGTGTGGAAGATGTGGTTCTGTTACACATATACAGATGTCTGTTCTTCCTGGGATCCTTTTCCCATGTACGTTAGGACAGAATGTTGAGTAGTCTTCTCTTGGTATTCCGTAGGTCTTTGGTGATTTTATATGTCACCTGTGTTTGATTATGTCTGTTAACCCCAATATTGTAATGAAACCAATCCTCACACCTTTCCATTGGTGAACCATAAGTTTGTTTAATGAATCTGTGATTGCCCTTCTCCGTGGAAATATCTGCCCTGGTATCCATTTTTAGGTAATACCTATAAGTGATATGATACGATATGTGTCTTTCACTTTCTGATTTACTCCAAGTCACGTGATTACCTCTAGACTCATCTACGGGGCTGCAAATGGCATTGTGTCCTTTTTTCCCCTGGCTTCTATTCTGCCTTAGCGAGGTCCATTTTCAACAATGTGATTCCCTGAGGGTTGTGGATTAGCTACCCTGGGCAGCCTTACCCTGCCGGCCGGCCCTCCCCAGGTGTGCCTGGTTGAGGTCAATAGAAACAGCGCTCCAGGCAGCAATAGCCCCTGAAGTTGTGCCTGACTCCATATTCTCTGCCCCGTCAGCAGTCTCAGGGCTGTGCTGGTGGGAGGGAGTGAGGGGCCAAGGCTTTGTTGGTGGCCCGGTGTGAGTGGGGCTCTGCTGGCCTTTCTGCAGGAGTTGCCAGGCTGCCACCTGTAAAGAAGAGGATGTGTCACCCATAACTTCCGATGGAATTTCTCTCCGGAGAGAGGTGAGGAAGTAAAAAAACAGTCGGGGCCGGGACAGAGGGGTATCTCAGGCAGGGCAGTAGAAAGCTTCCAGAACAGCACCCGGGGCCAGGACCATCCTGGCTGTCCTGCAGGCACCAAGTTGGCCTGCGTGCGGTCGCTGGTGTGGCTCCACGGCCCTTCCTCTAGGCTTTCAAGCCCTTGTACATATTCAGGTGTTTTACCTGGGAAGGGTGGGAACAGTTCAGCAGCAGCTGGCCTGAGGTTCAGCTCACGTTTACTCACAAATACCTCAGCACGGTCCCCCAGCTTTGCAATGAGGACGCTCCTTGCATGGGGGGTGGGTTGCTGGCTCTATGGGAGGTGATTCCCCACCTCTGACCAATTTCAGAATTGTTTACTGCTGGAGCAAGTGCCCTGATAGGGTTTCCCTCTGTATAACTGGTGGGTTCAGGTTTTATTTTTCTTTTATGGTTCAAGTGAGATTTGATTCCTGTTTTATGTATTTATAGATATAAGCATGGAAGTAATTCATTCCTATAAATACATCTGTGTGAAGGGAAGAACTTTTTTCTGTTTTATTTATAAATTTTATTTTTTAAAATTTTGAAATTTAATTTTATTTATTTTTTTATACAGCCGGTTATTATTAGTTATGTATTGTATGCATATACATGTATACAGGTCAATCCCAATCTCCCAACTCATCCCACCACCACCACCCCATGGCTTCCCACACTTGGTGTCCATACGTTTGTGCTCTACCTCTGTGTCTGTATTTTTCCCTGCAAACCAGTTCATCTGTACCATTTTTTAGGTTCCACCTATATGCATTAATATACAATATTTGTTTTCCTCTTTCTGACTTACTTCATTCTGTATGACAGTCTCTAAATCTATCGATGTCTCTACAAATGACCCAGTTTCATTCCTTTTTATGGCTGAGTAATATTCCATTTTATATATGTACCACATCTTTATCCATTCATCTGTCTGTGGGCATTTAGGTTGCTTGCATTACCTGCCTATTGTAAATAGTGCTGCAATGAACATTGTGGTGAATGTGCCTTTTTGATTTATGGTTGTCTCTGGGTATATGCCCAGAAATGGGATTGCTGGATCAGATGGTAATTCTATTTCTAGTTATTTTAAGGAAACTCCATACTGTTCTCCATAGTGACTGTATCAATTTACATCCCCACCAATAGTGGAAGAGGGCTCCTTTTGTCCACACCCTCTCCAGAATTTGTTGTTTGTAGATTTTCTGAAGATGCCGATTCTAACAGGTGTGAGGTGATACCTCACTGTAGTTTTGATTTGCATTTCTCTAATAATTAGTGCTGTTGAACAGCTTTTCATGTGCGTCTTGGCCATCTCTTTGTCTTCTTTGAAGAAACGTCTCTTTAGATCTTCTGCCCATTTTTGTATTGGGTTGTTTGTTTTTTTAATATTAAGCTGCATGAGCTGTTTATAGATATTGGAGATTAAACCTTTGTCCATTGATTCGTTTGCAACGATTTTCGCCCATTCTGAGGGATGCCTTTTTCCATTCCCGTTTTTTTAACAAAAAAGGAAAGAAAGAAAAAGAAGCAGAACACTAATGTGCGTAAAATATGCCTTTTGAAACGGTCGTTTTGAAATATGGACGTCCTTTGAATTTTTTGGTCGATATGTGACCCCAGGATTTGTTTTCAGGGCAGGTGTCATTTACAGGCCTGCAATGATTTTGAATATCAACTGACCATTAGCGCTGGGATTAAAGCTGCTGTTGCGTGAAACGGCCACAAGGTGGCAGCAGTTCTCCCTTACCAAATCTGGTTACTAGAGCAACAGAGCCTCAATGGAAGTCGTGTTCTAGATTGGATTTTAGAATGGAATGTGCAAGGAGAAAGCCCCTCAAGTTTGTCTCACTACTTCTTGTTCGTGTTTTTAATTTACTTCTTTACTTTTTATTACAGCAAGTTTGATTACAATGTTTGGATTGTTGTAGGTGTGGAAGATGTGGTTCTTTTACACATATACAGATGTCTGTTCTTCCTGGGATCCTTTTCCCATGTACGTTAGGACAGAATGTTGAGTAGTCTTCTCTTGGTATTCCGTAGGTCTTTGGTGATTATATATGTCACCTGTGTTTGATTATGTCTGTTAACCCCGATATCGTAATGAAACCAATCCTCACACCTCTCCATTGGTGAACCATAACTTTGTTTAATGAATCTGTGATTGCCCTTCTCCGTGGAAATATCTGCCCTGGTATCTATTTTTAGGTAACACCTATAAGTGATATGATACGATATGTGTCTTTCACTTTCTGACTTACTCCAAGTCACGTGATTACCTCTAGACTCAACTACGGGGCTGCAAGTGGCATTGTGTCCTTTTTTTCCTTGGCTTCTATTCTACCTCAGCGAGGTCCATTTTCAACAATGTGATTCCCTGAGGGTTGTGGATTAGCTGACCTGGGCAGCCTTACCCTGCCGGCCGGCCCTCCCCAGGTGTGCCTGGTTGAGGTCAATAGAAACAGCGCTCCAGGCAGCAATAGCCCCTGAAGTTGTGCCTGACTCCATATTCTCTGCCCCGTCATCAGTCTCGGGGCTGTGCTGGTGGGAGGGAGTGAGAGGCCAAGGCTTTGTTGGTGGCCCGGTGTGAGTGGGGCTCTGCTGGCCTTTCTGCAGGAGTTGCCAGGCTGCCACCTGTAAAGAAGAGGATGTGTCACCCATACCTTCCGCTGGAATTTCTCTCCGGACTGAGGTGAGGAAGGAAAAATGCAGTGGGGGCCGGGACAGGAGGGGTATCTCAGGCAGGGCAATAGAAAGCTTCCAGAAGAGCGCCCGGGGCCAGGACCATCCTGACTGGCCTGCAGGCACCAAGTTGGCCTGCGTGCTGTCGCTGGTGTGGCTCCACGGCCCTTCCTCTAGGCTTTCAAGCCCTTGTACATATTCAGGTGTTTTACCTGGGAAGGGTGGGAACAGTTCAGCAGCAGATGGCCTGGGGCTCAGCTCACGTTTACTCACTGATGCCTCGGCACGGTCCCCCAGCTTTGCAATGAGGACGCTCCTTGCATGGGGGGTGGGTTGCTGGCTGTATGGGAGGTGATTCCCCACCTCTGACCAATTTCAGAATTGTTTACCGCTGGAGCAAGTGCCCTGACAGGGTTTCCCTCTGTATAACTGGTGGTTTCAGGTTTTTTTTTCTTTTATGGTTCAAGTTAGATTTGATTCCTCTTTTATGTATTTATAGATATAAGCATGGAAATAATTCATTCCTATAAATACAACTTTGTGAAGGGAATAACATTTTTCTGTTTTATTTTAAATTTTTATTTTTTTAAATTTTGAAATTTAATTTTATTTATTTTTTTATACAGCAGGTTATTATTAGTTATGTATTTTATGCATATACATGTATACAGGTCAATCCCAATCTCCCAACTCATCCCACCAGCACCACCCCATGGCTTCCCACACTTGGTGTCCATACGTTTGTTCTCTACCTCTGTGTCTCTATTTCTTCCCTGCAAACCAGTTCATCTGTACCATTTTTTTATGTTCCACCTATATGCATTAATATACAATATTTGTTTTCCTCTTTCTGACTTACTTCATTCTGTATGACAGTTCCTAGATCCATCGATGTCTCTACAAATGACCCAGTTTCATTCCTTTTTATGGCTGAGTAATATTCCATTTTATATATGAACCACATCTTTATCCATTCATCTGTCTGTGGGCATTTAGCTTGCTTCCATTACCTGCCTATTGTAAATAGTGTTGCAATGAACATTGCGGTGAATGTGCCTTTTTGATTTATGGTTTTCTCTGGGTATATGCCCAGAAGTGGGATTGTTGGATCAGATGGTAATTCTCTTTCTAGTTTTTTTAAGGAAACTCCATACTGTTCTCCATAGTGTCTGTATCAATTTACATCCCCACCAATAGTGGAAGAGGGCTCCTTTTGTCCACACCCTCCCCAGAATTTGTTGTTTGTAGATTTTCTGATGATGCCAATTCTAACAGGTGTGAGGTGATACCTCATTGTAGTTTTGATTTGCATTTCCCTAATAATTAGTGCTGTTGAGCAGCTTTTCATGTGCGTCTTGACCATCACTATGTCTTCTTTGAAGAAACGTCTCTTTAGATCTTCTGCCCATTTTTGTATTGGGTTGTTTGTTTTTTTAATATTAAGCTGCATGAGCTGTTTATAGATATTGGAGATTAAACCTTTGTCCATTGATTCGTTTGCAATGATTTTCGCCCATTCTGAGGGATGCCTTTTTCCATTCCCTTTTTTTAACAAAAAAGGAAAGAAAGAAAAAGAAGCAGAACACTAATGTGCGTAAAATATGCCTTTTGAAATGGTCGTTTTGAAATATGGACGTCCTTTGAATTTTTCGGTCGATATGTGATTCCAGGATTCGTTTTCAGGGCAGGTGTCATTTACAGGCCTGCAATGATTTTGAATATCAACTGACCATTAGCACTGGGATTAAAGCTGCTGTTGCGTGATACGGCCACAAGGTGGCAGCAGTTCTCCCTTACCAAATCTGGTTACTAGAGCAACAGAGCCTCAATGGAAGTCGTGTTCTAGATTGGAATTTAGAATGGAATGTGCCAGGAGAAAGCCCCTCAAGTGTGTCTCACTACTTCTTGTTCGTGTTTTTAATTTACTTCTTTATTTTTTATTACAGCAAGTTTGATTACAATGTTTGGCTTGTTGTAGGTGTGGAAGATGTGGTTCTTTTACTCATATACAGATGTCTGTTCTTCCTGGGATCCTTTTCCCATGTACGCTAGGACAGAATGTTGAGTAGTCTTCTCTTGGTATTCCGTAGGTCTTTGGTGATTATATATGTCACCTGTGTTTGATTATGTCTGTTAACCCCGATATCGTAATGAAACCAATCCTCACACCTTTCCATTGGTGAACCATAAGTTTGTTTAATGAATCTGTGATTGCCCTTCTCCGTGGAAATATCTGCCCTGGTATCCATTTTTAGGTAACACCTATAAGTGATATGATACGATATGTGTCTTTCACTTTCTGACTTACTACAAGTCACGTGATTACCTCTAGACTCAACTACGGGGCTGCAAATGGCATTGTGTCCTTTTTTTCCTTGGCTTCTATTCTGCCTTAGCGAGGTCCATTTTCAACAATGTGATTCCCTGAGGGTTGTGGATTAGCTGACCTGGGCAGCCTTACCCTGCTGGCCGGCCCTCCCCAGGTGTGCCTGGTTGAGGTCAATATAAACAGCGCTCCAGGCAGCAATAGCCCCTGAAGTTGTGCCTGACTCCATATTCTCTGCCCCGTCAGCAGTCTCGGGGCTGTGCTGGTGGGAGGGAGTGAGGGGCCAAGGCTTTGTTGGTGGCCCGGTGTGAGTGGGGCTCTGCTGGCCTTTCTGCAGGAGTTGCCAGGCTGCCACCTGTAAAGAAGAGGATGTGTCACCCATACCTTCCGATGGAATTTCTCTCCGGAGAGAGGTGAGGAAGGAAAAAAGCAGTGGGGGCCGGGACAGGAGGGGTATCTCAGGCAGGGCAATAGAAAGCTTCCAGAAGAGCGCCCGGGGCCAGGACCATCCTGGCTGGCCTGCAGGCACCAAGTTGGCCTGCGTGCTGTCACTGGTGTGGCTCCACGGCCCTTCCTCTAGGCTTTCAAGCCCTTGTACATATTCAGGTGTTTTACCTGGGAAGGGTGGGAACAGTTCAGCAGCAGCTGGCCTGGGGCTCAGCTCACTTTTACTCACAGATGCCTCAGCATGGTCCCCCAGCTTTGCAATGAGGACGCTCCTTGCATGGGGGGTGGGTTTCTGGCTGTATGGGAGGTGATTCCCCACCTCTGACCAATTTCAGAATTGTTTACCGCTGGAGCAAGTGCCCTGACAGGGTTTCCCTCTGTATAACTGGTGGGTTCAGGTTTTTTTTTTCTTTTATGGTTCAAGTTAGATTTGATTCCTCTTTTATGTATTTATAGATATAAGCATGGAAATAATTCATTCCTATAAATACATCTGTGTGAAGGGAAGAACTTTTTTCTGTTTTATTTTAAAATTTTATTTTTTAAAATTTTGAAATTTAATTTTATTTATTTTTTTATACAGCAGGTTATTATTAGTTATGTATTTTATGCATATACATGTATACAGGTCAATCCCAATCTCCCAACTCATCCCACCACCACCACCCCATGGCTTCCCACACTTGGTGTCCATACGTTTGTTCTCTACCTCTGTGTCTCTATTTCTTCCCTGCAAACCAGTTCATCTGTACCATTTTTTAGGTTCCACATATATGCATTAATATACAATATTTGTTTTCCTCTTTCTGACTTACTTCATTCTGTATGACAGTCTCTAGATCCATCGATGTCTCTACAAATGACCCAGTTTCATTCCTTTTTATGGCTGAGTAATATTCCATTTTATATATGTACCACATCTTTATCCATTCATCTGTCTGTGGGCATTTAGCTTGCTTCCATTACCTGGCTATTGTAAATAGTGCTGCAATGATCTTGTGGTGAATGTGCCTTTTTGATTTATGGTTTTCTCTGGGTATGTGCCCAGAAGTGGGATTGCTGGATCAGATGGTAATTCTATTTCTAGTTTTGTTAAGGAAACTCCATACTGTTCTCCATAGTGACTGTATCAATTTACATCCCCACCAATAGTGGAAGAGGGCTCCTTTTGTCCACACCCTCCCCAGAATTTGTTGTTTGTAGATTTTCTGATGATGCCGATTTTAACAGGTGTGGGGTGATACCTCATTGTAGTTTTGATTTGCATTTCTCTAATAATTAGTGCTGTTGAGCAGCTTTTCATGTGCGTCTTGGCCATCTCTGTGTCTTCTTTGAAGAAACGTCTCTTTAGATCTTCTGCCCATTTTTGTATTGGGTTGTTTGTTTTTTTAATAGTAAGCTGCATGAGCTGTTTATATATATATTGGAGATTAAACCTTTGTCCATTGATTCATTTGCAACGATTTTCGCCCATTCTGAGGGAAGCCTTTTGCCATTCCCGTTTTTTGAACAAAAAAGGAAAGAAAGAAAAAGAAGCAGAACACTAATGTGCGTAAAATATGCCTTTTGAAATGGTCGTTTTGAAATATGGACGTCCTTTGAATTTTTTGGTCGATATGTGACCCCAGGATTTGTTTTCAGGGCAGGTGTCATTTACAGGCCTGCAATGATTTTGAATATCAACTGACCATTAGCGCTGGGATTAAAGCTGCTGTTGCGTGAAACGGCCACAAGGTGGCAGCAGTTCTCCCTTACCAAATCTGGTTACTAGAGCAACAGAGCCTCAATGGAAGTTGTGTTCTAGATTGGAATTTAGAATGGAATGTGCCAGGAGAAAGCCCCTCAAGTTTGTCTCACTACTTCTTGTTCCTGTTTTTATTTTATTTTTTTTATTTTCTATTACAGCAAGTTTGATTACAATGTTTGGCTTGTTGTAGGTGTGGAAGATGTGGTTCTTTTACACATATACAGATGTCTGTTCTTCCTGGGATCCTTTTCCCATGTACGTTAGGACAGAATGTTGAGTAGTCTTCTCTTGGTATTCCGTAGGTCTTTGGTGATTTTATATGTCACCTGTGTTTGATTATGTCTGTTAACCCCGATATCGTAATGAAACCAATCCTCACACCTTTCCATTGGTGAACCATAAGTTTGTTTAATGAATCTGTGATTGGCCTTCTCCGTGGAAATATCTGCCCTGGTATCCATTTTTAGGTAACACCTATAAGTGATATGATACGATATGTGTCTTTCACTTTCTGACTTACTCCAAGTCACGTGATTACCTCTAGACTCATCTACGGGGCTGCAAATGGCATTGTGTCCTTTTTTTCCTTGGCTTCTATTCTGCCTTAGTGAGGTCCATTTTCAACAATGTGATTCCCTGAGGGTTGTGGATTAGCTGACCTGGGCAGCCTTACCCTGCCGGCCGGCCCTCCTCAGGTGTGCCTGGTTGAGGTCAATATAAACAGCGCTCCAGGCAGCAATAGCCCCTGAAGTTGTGCCTGACTCCATATTCTCTGCCCCGTCAGCAGTCTCAGGGCTGTGCTGGTGGGAGGGAGTGAGGGGCCAAGGCTTTGTTGGTGGCCCGGTGTGAGTGGGGCTCTGCTGGCCTTTCTGCAGGAGTTGCCAGGCTGCCACCTGTAAAGAAGAGGATGTGTCACCCATACCTTCCGATGGAATTTCTCTCCGGACAGAGGTGAGGAAGGAAAAAAGCAGGGGGGCCGGGACAGGAGGGGTATCTCAGGCAGGGCAATAGAAAGCTTCCAGAAGAGCGCCCGGGGCCAGGACCATCCTGGCTGGCCTGCAGGCACCAAGTTGGCCTGCGTGCTGTCGCTGGTGTGGCTCCACAGCCCTTCCTCTAGGCTCTGAAGCCCTTGTACATATTCAGGTGTTTTACCTGGGAAAGGTGGGAACAGTTCAGCAGCAGCTGGCCTGGGGCTCAGCTCACGTTTACTCACAGCTGCCTCAGCACGGTCCCCCAGCTTTGCAATGAGGACGCTCCTTGCATGGGGGGTGGGTTGCTGGCTGTATGGGAGGTGATTCCCCACCTCTGACCAATTTCAGAATTGTTTACTGCTGGAGCAAGTGCCCTGATAGGGTTTCCCTCTGTATAACTGGTGGGTTCAGGTTTTTTTTTTCTCTTATGGTTCAAGTTAGATTTGATTCCTCTTTTATGTATTTATAGATATAAGCATGGAAATAATTCATTCCTATAAATACATCTGTGTGAAGGGAAGAACTTTTTTCTGTTTTATTTTAAAATTTTATTTTTTAAAATTTTGAAATTTAATTTTATTTATTTGTTTATACAGCAGGTTATTATTAGTTATGTATTTTATGCGTATACATGTATACAGGTCAATCCCAATCTCCCAACTCATCCCACCACCACCACCCCATGGCTTCCCACACTTGGTGTCCATACGTTTGTTCTCTACCTCTGTGTCTCTATTTCTTCCCTGCAAACCAGTTCATCTGTACCATTTTTTAGGTTCCACATATATGCATTAATATACAATATTTGTTTTCCTCTTTCTGACATACTTCATTCTGTATGACAGTCTCTAGATCCATCGATGTCTCTACAAATGACCCAGTTTCATTCCTTTTTATGGCTGAGTAATATTCCATTTTATATATGTACCACATCTTTATCCATTCATCTGTCTGTGGGCATTTAGCTTGCTTCCATTACCTGGCTATTGTAAATAGTGCTGCAATGATCATTGTGGTGAATGTGCCTTTTTGATTTATGGTTTTCTCTGGGTATGTGCCCAGAAGTGGGATTGCTGGATCAGATGGTAATTCTATTTCTAGTTTTTTTAAGGAAACTCCATACTGTTCTCCATAGTGACTGTATCAATTTACATCCCCACCAATAGTGGAAGAGGGCTCCTTTTGTCCACACCCTCCCCAGAATTTGTTGTTTGTAGATTTTCTGATGATGCCGATTTTAACAGGTGTGGGGTGATACCTCATTGTAGTTTTGATTTGCATTTCTCTAATAATTAGTGCTGTTGAGCAGCTTTTCATGTGCGTCTTGGCCATCTCTGTGTCTTCTTTGAAGAAACGTCTCTTTAGATCTTCTGCCCATTTTTGTATTGGGTTGTTTGTTTTTTTAATAGTAAGCTGCATGAGCTGTTTATATATATATTGGAGATTAAACCTTTGTCCATTGATTCATTTGCAACGATTTTCGCCCATTCTGAGGGATGCCTTTTGCCATTCCCGTTGTTTTAACAAAAAAGGAAAGAAAGAAAAAGAAGCAGAACACTAATGTGCGTAAAATATGCCTTTTGAAATGGTCGTTTTGAAATATGGACGTCCTTTGAATTTTTTGGTCGATATGTGACCCCAGGATTTGTTTTCAGGACAGGTGTCATTTACAGGCCTGCAATGATTTTGAATATCAACTGACCATTAGCGCTGGGATTAAAGCTGCTGTTGCGTGAAACGGCCACAAGGTGGCAGCAGTTCTCCCTTACCAAATCTGGTTACTAGAGCAACAGAGCCTCAATGGAAGTCGTGTTCTAGATTGGAATTTAGAATGGAATGTGCCAGGAGAAAGCCCCTCAAGTTTGTCTCACTACTTGTTGTTCGTGTTTCTAATTTTCTTTTTATTTTCTATTACAGCAAGTTTGATTACAATGTTTGGCTTGTTGTAGGTGTAGAAGATGTGGTTCTTTTACACATATACAGATGTCTGTTCTTCCTGGGATCCTTTTCCCATGTACGTTAGGACAGAATGTTGAGTAGTCTTCTCTTGGTATTCCGTAGGTCTTTGGTGATTTTATATGTCACCTGTGTTTGATTATGTCTGTTAACCCCGATAGCGTAATGAAACTAATCCTCACACCTTTCCATTGGTGAACCATAACTTTGTTTAATGAATCTGTGATGGCCCTTCTCCGTGGAAATATCTGCCCTGGTATAGATTTTTAGGTAACACCTATAAGTGATATGATATGATATGTGTCTTTCACTTTCTGACTTACTCCAAGTCACGTGATTACCTCTAGACTCATCTACGTGGCTGCAAATGGCATTGTGTCCTTTTTTTCCTTGGCTTCTATTCTGCCTTAGCGAGGTCCATTTTCAACAATGTGATTCCCTGAGGGTTGTGGATTAGCTGACCTGGGCAGCCTTACCCTGCCGGCCGGCCCTCCCCAGGTGTGCCTGGTTGAGGTCAATATAAACAACGCTCCAGGCAGCAATAGCCCCTGAAGTTGTGCCTGACTCCATATTCTCTGCCCCGTCAGCAGTCTCGGGGCTGTGCTGGTGGGAGGGAGTGAGGGGCCAAGGCTTTGTTGGTGGCCCGGTGTGAGTGGGGCTCTGCTGGCCTTTCTGCAGGAGTTGCCAGGCTGCCACCTGTAAAGAAGAGGATGTGTCACCCATACCTTCCGATGGAATTTCTCTCCGGATAGAGGTGAGGAAGGAAAAAAGCAGTGGGGGCCGGGACAGGAGGGGTATCTCAGGCAGGGCAATAGAAAGCTTCCAGAAGAGCGCCCGGGGCCAGGACCATCCTGGGTGGCCTGCAGGCACCAAGTTGGCCTGCGTGCTGTCGCTGGTGTGGCTCCACGGCCCTTCCTCTAGGCTTTCAAGCCCTTGTACATATTCAGGTGTTTTACCTGGGAAGGGTGGGAACAGTTCAGCTGCAGCTGGCCTGGGGCTCAGCTCACGTTTACTCACAGATGCCTCAGCACGGTCCCCCAGCTTTGCAATGAGGACGCTCCTTGCATGGGGGGTGCGTTGCTGGCTGTATGGGAGGTGATTCCCCACCTCTGACCAATTTCAGAATTGTTTACTGCTGGAGCAAGTGCCCTGATAGGGTTTCCCTCTGTATAACTGGTGGGTTCAGGGTTTTTTTTTTCTTTTATGGTTCAAGTTAGATTTGATTCCTCTTTTATGTATTTATAGATATAAGCATGGAAATAATTCATTCCTATAAATACATCTGTGTGAAGGGAAGAACTTTTTTCTGTTTTATTTTAAAATTTTATTTTTTAAAATTTTGAAATTTAATTTTATTTATTTGTTTATACAGCAGGTTATTATTAGTTATGTATTTTATGCATATACATGTATACAGGTCAATCCCAATCTCCCAACTCATCCCACCACCACCACCCCATGGCTTCCCACACTTGGTGTCCATACGTTTGTTCTCTACCTCTGTGTCTCTATTTCTTCCCTGCAAACCAGTTCATCTGTACCATTTTTTAGGTTCCACATATATGCATTAATATACAATATTTGTTTTCCTCTTTCTGACTTACTTCATTCTGTATGACAGTCTCTAGATCCATCGATGTCTCTACAAATGACCCAGTTTCATTCCTTTTTATGGCTGAGTAATATTCCATTTTATATATGTACCACATCTTTATCCATTCATCTGTCTGTGGGCATTTAGCTTGCTTCCATTACCTGGCTATTGTAAATAGTGCTGCAATGATCATTGTGGTGAATGTGCCTTTTTGATTTATGGTTTTCTCTGGGTATGTGCCCAGAAGTGGGATTGCTGGATCAGATGGTAATTCTATTTCTAGTTTTTTTAAGGAAACTCCATACTGTTCTCCATAGTGACTGTATCAATTTACATCCCCACCAATAGTGGAAGAGGGCTCCTTTTGTCCACACCCTCCCCAGAATTTGTTGTTTGTAGATTTTCTGATGATGCCGATTTTAACAGGTGTGGGGTGATACCTCATTGTAGTTTTGATTTGCATTTCTCTAATAATTAGTGCTGTTGAGCAGCTTTTCATGTGCGTCTTGGCCATCTCTGTGTCTTCTTTGAAGAAACGTCTCTTTAGATCTTCTGCCCATTTTTGTATTGGGTTGTTTGTTTTTTTAATAGTAAGCTGCATGAGCTGTTTATATATATATTGGAGATTAAACCTTTGTCCATTGATTCATTTGCAACGATTTTCGCCCATTCTGAGGGATGCCTTTTGCCATTCCCGTTTTTTGAACAAAAAAGGAAAGAAAGAAAAAGAAGCAGAACACTAATGTGCGTAAAATATGCCTTTTGAAATGGTCGTTTTGAAATATGGACGTCCTTTGAATTTTTTGGTCGATATGTGACCCCAGGATTTGTTTTCAGGGCAGGTGTCATTTACAGGCCTGCAATGATTTTGAATATCAACTGACCATTAGCGCTGGGATTAAAGTTGCTGTTGCGTGAAACGGCCACAAGGTGGCAGCAGTTCTCCCTTACCAAATCTGGTTACTAGAGCAACAGAGCCTCAATGGAAGTCGTGTTCTAGATTGGAATTTAGAATGGAATGTGCCAGGAGAAAGCCCCTCAAGTTTGTCTCACTACTTCTTGTTCCTGTTTCTAATTTTCTTTTTATTTTCTATTACAGCAAGTTTGATTACAATGTTTGGCTTGTTGTAGGTGTAGAAGATGTGGTTCTTTTACACATATACAGATGTCTGTTCTTCCTGGGATCCTTTTCCCATGTACGTTAGGACAGAATGTTGAGTAGTCTTCTCTTGGTATTCCGTAGGTCTTTGGTGATTTTATATGTCACCTGTGTTTGATTATGTCTGTTAACCCCGATAGCGTAATGAAACTAATCCTCACACCTTTCCATTGGTGAACCATAACTTTGTTTAATGAATCTGTGATTGCCCTTCTCCGTGGAAATATCTGCCCTGGTATAGATTTTTAGGTAACACCTATAAGTGATATGATATGATATGTGTCTTTCACTTTCTGACTTACTCCAAGTCACGTGATTACCTCTAGACTCATCTACGGGGCTGCAAATGGCATTGTGTCCTTTTTTTCCTTGGCTTCTATTCTGCCTTAGCGAGGTCCATTTTCAACAATGTGATTCCCTGAGGGTTGTGGATTAGCTGACCTGGGCAGCCTTACCCTGCTGGCCGGCCCTCCCCAGGTGTGCCTGGTTGAGGTCAATATAAACAGCGCTCCAGGCAGCAATAGCCCCTGAAGTTGTGCCTGACTCCATATTCTCTGCCCCGTCAGCAGTCTCGGGGCTGTGCTGGTGGGAGGGAGTGAGGGGCCAAGGCTTTGTTGGTGGCCCGGTGTGAGTGGGGCTCTGCTGGCCTTTCTGCAGGAGTTGCCAGGCTGCCACCTGTAAAGAAGAGGATGTGTCACCCATACCTTCCGATGGAATTTCTCTCCGGACAGAGGTGAGGAAGGAAAAAAGCAGTGGGGGCCGGGACAGGAGGGGTATCTCAGGCAGGGCAATAGAAAGCTTCCAGAAGAGCGCCCGGGGCCAGGACCATCCTGGCTGGCCTGCAGGCACCAAGTTGGCCTGCGTGCTGTCGCTGGTGTGGCTCCACGGCCCTTCCTCTAGGCTTTCAAGCCCTTGTACATATTCAGGTGTTTTACCTGGGAAGGGTGGGAACAGTTCAGCTGCAGCTGGCCTGGGGCTCAGCTCACGTTTACTCACAGATGCCTCAGCACGGTCCCCCAGCTTTGCAATGAGGACGCTCCTTGCATGGGGGGTGGGTTGCTGGCTGTATGGGAGGTGATTCCCCACCTCTGCCCAATTTCAGAATTGTTTACTGCTGGAGCAAGTGCCCTGATAGGGTTTCCCTCTGTATAACTGGTGGGTTCAGGGTTTTTTTTTTTCTTTTATGGTTCAAGTTAGATTTGATTCCTCTTTTATGTATTTATAGATATAAGCATGGAAATAATTCATTCCTATAAATACATCTGTGTGAAGTGAAGAACTTTTTTCTGTTTTATTTTAAAATTTTATTTTTTAAAATTTTGAAATTTAATTTTATTTATTTGTTTATACAGCAGGTTATTATTAGTTATGTATTTTATGCATATACATGTATACAGGTCAATCCCAATCTCCCAACTCATCCCACCACCACCACCCCATGGCTTCCCACACTTGGTGTCCATACGTTTGTTCTCTACCTCTGTGTCTCTATTTCTTCCCTGCAAACCAGTTCATCTGTACCATTTTTTAGGTTCCACATATATGCATTAATATACAATATTTGTTTTCCTCTTTCTGACTTACTTCATTCTGTATGACAGTCTCTAGATCCATCGATGTCTCTACAAATGACCCAGTTTCATTCCTTTTTATGGCTGAGTAATATTCCATTTTATATATGTACCACATCTTTATCCATTCATCTGTCTGTGGGCATTTAGCTTGCTTCCATTACCTGGCTATTGTAAATAGTGCTGCAATGATCATTGTGGTGAATGTGCCTTTTTGATTTATGGTTTTCTCTGGGTATGTGCCCAGAAGTGGGATTGCTGGATCAGATGGTAATTCTATTTCTAGTTTTTTTAAGGAAACTCCATACTGTTCTCCATAGTGACTGTATCAATTTACATCCCCACCAATAGTGGAAGAGGGCTCCTTTTGTCCACACCGTCCCCAGAATTTGTTGTTTGTAGATTTTCTGATGATGCCGATTTTAACAGGTGTGGGGTGATACCTCATTGTAGTTTTGATTTGCATTTCTCTAATAATTAGTGCTGTTGAGCAGCTTTTCATGTGCGTCTTGGCCATCTCTGTGTCTTCTTTGAAGAAACGTCTCTTTAGATCTTCTGCCCATTTTTGTATTGGGTTGTTTGTTTTTTTAATAGTAAGCTGCATGAGCTGTTTATATATATATTGGAGATTAAACCTTTGTCCATTGATTCATTTGCAACGATTTTCGCCCATTCTGAGGGATGCCTTTTTCCATTCCCGTTTTTTGAACAAAAAAGGAAAGAAAGAAAAAGAAGCAGAACACTAATGTGCGTAAAATATGCCTTTTGAAATGGTCGTTTTGAAATATGGACGTCCTTTGAATTTTTTAGTCGATATGTGACCCCAGGATTTGTTTTCAGGGCAGGTGTCATTTACAGGCCTGCAATGATTTTGAATATCAACTGACCATTAGCGCTGGGATTAAAGCTGCTGTTGCGTGAAACGGCCACAAGGTGGCAGCAGTTCTCCCTTACCAAATCTGGTTACTAGAGAAACAGAGCCTCAATGGAAGTCGTGTTCTAGATTGGAATTTAGAATGGAATGTGCCAGGAGAAAGCCCCTCAAGTTTGTCTCACTACTTCTTGTTCCTGTTTTTAATTTTTTTTTTATTTTCTATTACAGCAAGTTTGATTACAATGTTTGGCTTGTTGTAGGTGTAGAAGATGTGGTTCTTTTACACATATACAGATGTCTGTTGTTCCTGGGATCCTTTTCCCATGTACGTTAGGACAGAATGTTGAGTAGTCTTCTCTTGGTATTCCGTAGGTCTTTGGTGATTTTATATGTCACCTGTGTTTGATTATGTCTGTTAACCCCGATATCATAATGAAACCAATCCTCACACCTTTCCATTGGTGAACCATAAGTTTGTTTAATGAATCTGTGATTGCCCTTCTCCGTGGAAATATCTGCCCTGGTATCCATTTTTAGGTAACACCTATAAGTGATATGATATGATATGTGTCTTTCACTTTCTGACTTACTCCAAGTCACGTGATTACCTCTAGACTCATCTACGGGGCTGCAAATGGCATTGTGTCCTTTTTTTCCTTGGCTTCTATTCTGCCTTAGCGAGGTCCATTTTCAACAATGTGATTCCCTGAGGGTTGTGGATTAGCTGACCTGGGCAGCCTTACCCTGCCGGCCGGCCCTCCCCAGGTGTGCCTGGTTGAGGTCAATATAAACAGCGCTCCAGGCAGCAATAGCCCCTGAAGTTGTGCCTGACTCCATATTCTCTGCCCCGTCAGCAGTCTCAGGGCTGTGCTGGTGGGAGGGAGTGAGGGGCCAAGGCTTTGTTGGTGGCCCGGTGTGAGTGGGGCTCTGCTGGCCTTTCTGCAGGAGTTGCCAGGCTGCCACCTGTAAAGAAGAGGATGTGTCACCCATACCTTCCGATGGAATTTCTCTCCGGACAGAGGTGAGGAAGGAAAAAAGCAGTGGGGGCCGGGACAAGAGGGGTATCTCAGGCAGGGCTATAGAAAGCTTCCAGAAGAGTGCCCGGGGCCAGGACCATCCTGGCTGGCCTGCAGGCACCAAGTTGGCCTGCGTGCTGTCGCTGGTGTGGCTCCACGGCCCTTCCTCTAGGCTTTCAAGCCCTTGTACATATTCAGGTGTTTTACCTGGGAAGGGTGGGAACAGTTCAGCAGCAGCTGGCCTGGGACTCAGCTCACGTTTACTCACAGATGCCTCAGCACGGTCCCCCAGCTTTGCAATGAGGACGCTCCTTGCATGGGGGGTGGGTTGCTTGCTGTATGGGAGGTGATTCCCCACCTCTGACCAATTTCAGAATTGTTTACTGCTGGAGCAAGTGCCCTGATAGGGTTTCCCTCTGTATAAGTGGTGGGTTCAGGTTTTTTTTTTCTTTTATGGTTCAAGTTAGATTTGATTCCTCTTTTATGTATTTATAGATATAAGCATGGAAATAATTCATTCCTATAAATACATCTGTGTGAAGGGAAGAACTTTTTTCTGTTTTATTTTAAAATTTTATTTTTTAAAATTTTGAAATTTAATTTTATTTATTTTTTTATACAGCAGGTTATTATTAGTTATGTATTTTATGCATATACATGTATACAGGTCAATCCCAATCTCCCAACTCATCCCACCACCACCACCCCATGGCTTCCCACACTTGGTGTCCATACGTTTGTTCTCTACCTCTGTGTCTCTATTTCTTCCCTGCAAACCAGTTCATCTGTACCATTTTTTAGGTTCCACATATATGCATTAATATACAATATTTGTTTTCCTCTTTCTGACTTACTTCATTCTGTATGACAGTCTCTAGATCCATCGATGTCTCTACAAATGACCCAGTTTCATTCCTTTTTATGGCTGAGTAATATTCCATTTTATATATGTACCACATCTTTATCCATTCATCTGTCTGTGGGCATTTAGCTTGCTTCCATTACCTGGCTATTGTAAATAGTGCTGCAATGATCATTGTGGTGAATGTGCCTTTTTGATTTATGGTTTTCTCTGGGTATGTGCCCAGAAGTGGGATTGCTGGATCAGATGGTAATTCTATTTCTAGTTTTTTTAAGGAAACTCCATACTGTTCTCCATAGTGACTGTATCAATTTACATCCCCACCAATAGTGGAAGAGGGCTCCTTTTGTCCACACCCTCCCCAGAATTTGTTGTTTGTAGATTTTCTGATGATGCCGATTTTAACAGGTGTGGGGTGATACCTCATTGTAGTTTTGATTTGCATTTCTCTAATAATTAGTGCTGTTGAGCAGCTTTTCATGTGCGTCTTGGCCATCTCTGTGTCTTCTTTGAAGAAACGTCTCTTTAGCTCTTCTGCCCATTTTTGTATTGGGTTGTTTGTTTTTTTAATAGTAAGCTGCATGAGCTGTTTATATATATATTGGAGATTAAACCTTTGTCCATTGATTCATTTGCAACGATTTTCGCCCATTCTGAGGGATGCCTTTTGCCATTCCCGTTTTTTGAACAAAAAAGGAAAGAAAGAAAAAGAAGCAGAACACTAATGTGCGTAAAATATGCCTTTTGAAATGGTCGTTTTGAAATATGGACGTCCTTTGAATTTTTTGGTCGATATGTGACCCCAGGATTTGTTTTCAGGGCAGGTGTCATTTACAGGCCTGCAATGATTTTGAATATCAACTGACCATTAGCGCTGGGATTAAAGCTGCTGTTGCGTGAAACGGCCACAAGGTGGCAGCAGTTCTCCCTTACCAAATCTGGTTACTAGAGCAACAGAGCCTCAATGGAAGTTGTGTTCTAGATTGGAATTTAGAATGGAATGTGCCAGGAGAAAGCCCCTCAAGTTTGTCTCACTACTTCTTGTTCCTGTTTTTATTTTATTTTTTTTATTTTCTATTACAGCAAGTTTGATTACAATGTTTGGCTTGTTGTAGGTGTAGAAGATGTGGTTCTTTTACACATATACAGATGTCTGTTCTTCCTGGGATCCTTTTCCCATGTACGTTAGGACAGAATGTTGAGTAGTCTTCTCTTGGTATTCCGTAGGTCTTTGGTGATTTTATATGTCACCTGTGTTTGATTATGTCTGTTAACCCCGATATCGTAATGAAACCAATCCTCACACCTTTCCATTGGTGAACCATAAGTTTGTTTAATGAATCTGTGATTGCCCTTCTCCGTGGAAATATCTGCCCTGGTATCCATTTTTAGGTAACACCTATAAGTGATATGATACGATATGTGTCTTTCACTTTCTGACTTACTCCAAGTCACGTGATTACCTCTAGACTCATCTACGGGGCTGCAAATGGCATTGTGTCCTTTTTTTCCTTGGCTTCTATTCTGCCTTAGTGAGGTCCATTTTCAACAATGTGATTCCCTGAGGGTTGTGGATTAGCTGACCTGGGCAGCCTTACCCTGCCGGCCGGCCCTCCTCAGGTGTGCCTGGTTGAGGTCAATATAAACAGCGCTCCAGGCAGCAATAGCCCCTGAAGTTGTGCCTGACTCCATATTCTCTGCCCCGTCAGCAGTCTCAGGGCTGTGCTGGTGGGAGGGAGTGAGGGGCCAAGGCTTTGTTGGTGGCCCGGTGTGAGTGGGGCTCTGCTGGCCTTTCTGCAGGAGTTGCCAGGCTGCCACCTGTAAAGAAGAGGATGTGTCACCCATACCTTCCGATGGAATTTCTCTCCGGACAGAGGTGAGGAAGGAAAAAAGCAGTGGGGGCCGGGACAGGAGGGGTATCTCAGGCAGGGCAATAGAAAGCTTCCAGAAGAGCGCCCGGGGCCAGGACCATCCTGGCTGGCCTGCAGGCACCAAGTTGGCCTGCGTGCTGTCGCTGGTGTGGCTCCACGGCCCTTCCTCTAGGCTCTCAAGCCCTTGTACATATTCAGGTGTTTTACCTGGGAAAGGTGGGAACAGTTCAGCAGCAGCTGGCCTGGGGCTCAGCTCACGTTTACTCACAGCTGCCTCAGCACGGTCCCCCAGCTTTGCAATGAGGACGCTCCTTGCATGGGGGGTGGGTTGCTGGCTGTATGGGAGGTGATTCCCCACCTCTGACCAATTTCAGAATTGTTTACTGCTGGAGCAAGTGCCCTGATAGGGTTTCCCTCTGTATAACTGGTGGGTTCAGGTTTTTTTTTTCTCTTATGGTTCAAGTTAGATTTGATTCCTCTTTTATGTATTTATAGATATAAGCATGGAAATAATTCATTCCTATAAATACATCTGTGTGAAGGGAAGAACTTTTTTCTGTTTTATTTTAAAATTTTATTTTTTAAAATTTTGAAATTTAATTTTATTTATTTGTTTATACAGCAGGTTATTATTAGTTATGTATTTTATGCGTATACATGTATACAGGTCAATCCCAATCTCCCAACTCATCCCACCACCACCACCCCATGGCTTCCCACACTTGGTGTCCATACGTTTGTTCTCTACCTCTGTGTCTCTATTTCTTCCCTGCAAACCAGTTCATCTGTACCATTTTTTAGGTTCCACATATATGCATTAATATACAATATTTGTTTTCCTCTTTCTGACTTACTTCATTCTGTATGACAGTCTCTAGATCCATCGATGTCTCTACAAATGACCCAGTTTCATTCCTTTTTATGGCTGAGTAATATTCCATTTTATATATGTACCACATCTTTATCCATTCATCTGTCTGTGGGCATTTAGCTTGCTTCCATTACCTGGCTATTGTAAATAGTGCTGCAATGATCATTGTGGTGAATGTGCCTTTTTGATTTATGGTTTTCTCTGGGTATGTGCCCAGAAGTGGGATTGCTGGATCAGATGGTAATTCTATTTCTAGTTTTTTTAAGGAAACTCCATACTGTTCTCCATAGTGACTGTATCAATTTACATCCCCACCAATAGTGGAAGAGGGCTCCTTTTGTCCACACCCTCCCCAGAATTTGTTGTTTGTAGATTTTCTGATGATGCCGATTTTAACAGGTGTGGGGTGATACCTCATTGTAGTTTTGATTTGCATTTCTCTAATAATTAGTGCTGTTGAGCAGCTTTTCATGTGCGTCTTGGCCATCTCTGTGTCTTCTTTGAAGAAACGTCTCTTTAGATCTTCTGCCCATTTTTGTATTGGGTTGTTTGTTTTTTTAATAGTAAGCTGCATGAGCTGTTTATATATATATTGGAGATTAAACCTTTGTCCATTGATTCATTTGCAACGATTTTCGCCCATTCTGAGGGATGCCTTTTGCCATTCCCGTTGTTTTAACAAAAAAGGAAAGAAAGAAAAAGAAGCAGAACACTAATGTGCGTAAAATATGCCTTTTGAAATGGTCGTTTTGAAATATGGACGTCCTTTGAATTTTTTGGTCGATATGTGACCCCAGGATTTGTTTTCAGGACAGGTGTCATTTACAGGCCTGCAATGATTTTGAATATCAACTGACCATTAGCGCTGGGATTAAAGCTGCTGTTGCGTGAAACGGCCACAAGGTGGCAGCAGTTCTCCCTTACCAAATCTGGTTACTAGAGCAACAGAGCCTCAATGGAAGTCGTGTTCTAGATTGGAATTTAGAATGGAATGTGCCAGGAGAAAGCCCCTCAAGTTTGTCTCACTACTTCTTGTTCCTGTTTTTATTTTATTTTTTTTATTTTCTATTACAGCAAGTTTGATTACAATGTTTGGCTTGTTGTAGGTGTGGAAGATGTGGTTCTTTTACACATATACAGATGTCTGTTCTTCCTGGGATCCTTTTCCCATGTACGTTAGGACAGAATGTTGAGTAGTCTTCTCTTGGTATTCCGTAGGTCTTTGGTGATTTTATATGTCACCTGTGTTTGATTATGTCTGTTAACCCCGATATCGTAATGAAACCAATCCTCACACCTTTCCATTGGTGAACCATAAGTTTGTTTAATGAATCTGTGATTGCCCTTCTCCGTGGAAATATCTGCCCTGGTATCCATTTTTAGGTAACACCTATAAGTGATATGATACGATATGTGTCTTTCACTTTCTGACTTACTCCAAGTCACGTGATTACCTCTAGACTCATCTACGGGGCTGCAAATGGCATTGTGTCCTTTTTTTCCTGGGCTTCTATTCTGCCTTAGTGAGGTCCATTTTCAACAATGTGATTCCCTGAGGGTTGTGGATTAGCAGACCTCGGCAGCCTTACCCTGCCGGCCGGCCCTCCTCAGGTGTGCCTGGTTGAGGTCAATATAAACAGCGCTCCAGGCAGCAATAGCCCCTGAAGTTGTGCCTGACTCCATATTCTCTGCCCCGTCAGCAGTCTCAGGGCTGTGCTGGTGGGAGGGAGTGAGGGGCCAAGGCTTTGTTGGTGGCCCGGTGTGAGTGGGGCTCTGCTGGCCTTTCTGCAGGAGTTGCCAGGCTGCCACCTGTAAAGAAGAGGATGTGTCACCCATACCTTCCGATGGAATTTCTCTCCGGACAGAGTTGAGGAAGGAAAAAAAGCAGTGGGTGCCGGGACAGGAGGGGTATCCCAGGCAGGGCAATAGAAAGCTTCCAGAAGAGCGCCCGGGGCCAGGACCATCCTGGCTGGCCTGCAGGCACCAAGTTGGCCTGCGTGCTGTCGCTGGTGTGGCTCCACGGCCCTTCCTCTAGGCTTTCAAGCCCTTGTACATATTCAGGTGTTTTACCTGGGAAGGGTGGGAACAGTTCAGCAGCAGCTGGCCTGGGGCTCAGCTCACGTTTACTCACAGCTGCCTCAGCTCGGTCCCCCAGCTTTGCAATGAGGACGCTCCTTGCATGGGGGGTGGGTTGCTGGCTGTATGGGAGGTGATTCCCCACCTCTGACCAATTTCAGAATTGTTTACTGCTGGAGCAAGTGCCCTGATAGGGTTTCCCTCTGTATAACTGGTGGGTTCAGGGGTTTTTTTTCTTTTATGGTTCAAGTTAGATTTGATTCCTCTTTTATGTATTTATAGATATAAGCATGGAAATAATTCATTCCTATAAATACATCTGTGTGAAGGGAAGAACTTTTTTCTGTTTTATTTTAAAATTTTATTTTTTAAAATTTTGAAATTTAATTTTATTTATTTGTTTATACAGCAGGTTATTATTAGTTATGTATTTTATGCATATACATGTATACAGGTCAATCCCAATCTCCCAACTCATCCCACCACCACCACCCCATGGCTTCCCACACTTGGTGTCCATACGTTTGTTCTCTACCTCTGTGTCTCTATTTCTTCCCTGCAAACCAGTTCATCTGTACCATTTTTTAGGTTCCACATATATGCATTAATATACAATATTTGTTTTCCTCTTTCTGACTTACTTCATTCTGTATGACAGTCTCTAGATCCATCGATGTCTCTACAAATGACCCAGTTTCATTCCTTTTTATGGCTGAGTAATATTCCATTTTATATATGTACCACATCTTTATCCATTCATCTGTCTGTGGGCATTTAGCTTGCTTCCATTACCTGGCTATTGTAAATAGTGCTGCAATGATCATTGTGGTGAATGTGCCTTTTTGATTTATGGTTTTCTCTGGGTATGTGCCCAGAAGTGGGATTGCTGGATCAGATGGTAATTCTATTTCTAGTTTTTTTAAGGAAACTCCATACTGTTCTCCATAGTGACTGTATCAATTTACATCCCCACCAATAGTGGAAGAGGGCTCCTTTTGTCCACACCCTCCCCAGAATTTGTTGTTTGTAGATTTTCTGATGATGCCGATTTTAACAGGTGTGGGGTGATACCTCATTGTAGTTTTGATTTGCATTTCTCTAATAATTAGTGCTGTTGAGCAGCTTTTCATGTGCGTCTTGGCCATCTCTGTGTCTTCTTTGAAGAAACGTCTCTTTAGATCTTCTGCCCATTTTTGTATTGGGTTGTTTGTTTTTTTAATAGTAAGCTGCATGAGCTGTTTATATATATATTGGAGATTAAACCTTTGTCCATTGATTCATTTGCAACGATTTTCGCCCATTCTGAGGGATACCTTTTGCCATTCCCGTTTTTTGAACAAAAAAGGAAAGAAAGAAAAAGAAGCAGAACACTAATGTGCATAAAATATGCCTTTTGAAATGGTCGTTTTGAAATATGGACGTCCTTTGAATTTTTTGGTCGATATGTGACCCCAGGATTTGTTTTCAGGGCAGGTGTCATTTACAGGCCTGCAATGATTTTGAATATCAACTGACCATTAGCGCTGGGATTAAAGCTGCTGTTGCGTGAAACGGCCACAAGGTGGCAGCAGTTCTCCCTTACCAAATCTGGTTACTAGAGCAACAGAGCCTCAATGGAAGTCGTGTTCTAGATTGGAATTTAGAATGGAATGTGCCAGGAGAAAGCCCCTCAAGTTTGTCTCACTACTTCTTGTTCCTGTTTTTAATTTTTTTTTTATTTTCTATTACAGCAAGTTTGATTACAATGTTTGGCTTGTTGTAGGTGTAGAAGATGTGGTTCTTTTACACATATACAGATGTCTGTTGTTCCTGGGATCCTTTTCCCATGTACGTTAGGACAGAATGTTGAGTAGTCTTCTCTTGGTATTCCGTAGGTCTTTGGTGATTTTATATGTCACCTGTGTTTGATTATGTCTGTTAACCCCGATATCATAATGAAACCAATCCTCACACCTTTCCATTGGTGAACCATAAGTTTGTTTAATGAATCTGTGATTGCCCTTCTCCGTGGAAATATCTGCCCTGGTATCCATTTTTAGGTAACACCTATAAGTGATATGATATGATATGTGTCTTTCACTTTCTGACTCACTCCAAGTCACGTGATTACCTCTAGACTCATCTACGGGGCTGCAAATGGCATTGTGTCCTTTTTTTCCTTGGCTTCTATTCTGCCTTAGCGAGGTCCATTTTCAACAATGTGATTCCCTGAGGGTTGTGGATTAGCTGACCTGGGCAGCCTTACCCTGCCGGCCGGCCCTCCCCAGGTGTGCCTGGTTGAGGTCAATATAAACAGCGCTCCAGGCAGCAATAGCCCCTGAAGTTGTGCCTGACTCCATATTCTCTGCCCCGTCAGCAGTCTCAGGGCTGTGCTGGTGGGAGGGAGTGAGGGGCCAAGGCTTTGTTGGTGGCCCGGTGTGAGTGGGGCTCTGCTGGCCTTTCTGCAGGAGTTGCCAGGCTGCCACCTGTATAGAAGAGGATGTGTCACCCATACCTTCCGATGGAATTTCTCTCCGGACAGAGGTGAGGAAGGAAAAAAGCAGTGGTGGCCGGGACAAGAGGGGTATCTCAGGCAGGGCTATAGAAAGCTTCCAGAAGAGTGCCCGGGGCCAGGACCATCCTGGCTGGCCTGCAGGCACCAAGTTGGCCTGCGTGCTGTCGCTGGTGTGGCTCCACGGCCCTTCCTCTAGGCTTTCAAGCCCTTGTACATATTCAGGTGTTTTACCTGGGAAGGGTGGGAACAGTTCAGCAGCAGCTGGCCTGGGACTCAGCTCACGTTTACTCACAGATGCCTAAGCATGGTCCCCCAGCTTTGCAATGAGGACGCTCCTTGCATGGGGGGTGGGTTGCTTGCTGTATGGGAGGTGATTCCCCACCTCTGACCAATTTCAGAATTGTTTACTGCTGGAGCAAGTGCCCTGATAGGGTTTCCCTCTGTATAACTGGTGGGTTCAGGTTTTTTTTTTCTTTTATGGTTCAAGTTTGATTTGATTCCTCTTTTATGTATTTATAGATATAAGCATGGAAATAATTCATTCCTATAAATACATCTGTGTGAAGGGAAGAACTTTTTTCTGTTTTATTTTAAAATTTTATTTTTTAAAATTTTGAAATTTAATTTTATTTATTTTTTTATACAGCAGGTTATTATTAGTTATGTATTTTATGCATATACATGTATACAGGTCAATCCCAATCTCCCAACTCATCCCACCACCACCACCCCATGGCTTCCCACACTTGGTGTCCATACGTTTGTTCTCTACCTCTGTGTCTCTATTTCTTCCCTGCAAACCAGTTCATCTGTACCATTTTTTAGGTTCCACATATATGCATTAATATACAATATTTGTTTTCCTCTTTCTGACTTACTTCATTCTGTATGACAGTCTCTAGATCCATCGATGTCTCTACAAATGACCCAGTTTCATTCCTTTTTATGGCTGAGTAATATTCCATTTTATATATGTACCACATCTTTATCCATTCATCTGTCTGTGGGCATTTAGCTTGCTTCCATTACCTGGCTATTGTAAATAGTGCTGCAATGATCATTGTGGTGAATGTGCCTTTTTGATTTATGGTTTTCTCTGGGTATGTGCCCAGAAGTGGGATTGCTGGATCAGATGGTAATTCTATTTCTAGTTTTTTTAAGGAAACTCCATACTGTTCTCCATAGTGACTGTATCAATTTACATCCCCACCAATAGTGGAAGAGGGCTCCTTTTGTCCACACCCTCCCCAGAATTTGTTGTTTGTAGATTTTCTGATGATGCCGATTTTAACAGGTGTGGGGTGATACCTCATTGTAGTTTTGATTTGCATTTCTCTAATAATTAGTGCTGTTGAGCAGCTTTTCATGTGCGTCTTGGCCATCTCTGTGTCTTCTTTGAAGAAACGTCTCTTTAGCTCTTCTGCCCATTTTTGTATTGGGTTGTTTGTTTTTTTAATAGTAAGCTGCATGAGCTGTTTATATATATATTGGAGATTAAACCTTTGTCCATTGATTCATTTGCAACGATTTTCGCCCATTCTGAGGGATGCCTTTTGCCATTCCCGTTTTTTGAACAAAAAAGGAAAGAAAGAAAAAGAAGCAGAACACTAATGTGCGTAAAATATGCCTTTTGAAATGGTCGTTTTGAAATATGGACGTCCTTTGAATTTTTTGGTCGATATGTGACCCCAGGATTTGTTTTCAGGGCAGGTGTCATTTACAGGCCTGCAATGATTTTGAATATCAACTGACCATTAGCGCTGGGATTAAAGCTGCTGTTGCGTGAAACGGCCACAAGGTGGCAGCAGTTCTCCCTTACCAAATCTGGTTACTAGAGCAACAGAGCCTCAATGGAAGTTGTGTTCTAGATTGGAATTTAGAATGGAATGTGCCAGGAGAAAGCCCCTCAAGTTTGTCTCACTACTTCTTGTTCCTGTTTTTATTTTATTTTTTTTTATTTTCTATTACAGCAAGTTTGATTACAATGTTTGGCTTGTTGTAGGTGTGGAAGATGTGGTTCTTTTACACATATACAGATGTCTGTTCTTCCTGGGATCCTTTTCCCATGTACGTTAGGACAGAATGTTGAGTAGTCTTCTCTTGGTATTCCGTAGGTCTTTGGTGATTTTATATGTCACCTGTGTTTGATTATGTCTGTTAACCCCGATATCGTAATGAAACCAATCCTCACACCTTTCCATTGGTGAACCATAAGTTTGTTTAATGAATCTGTGATTGCCCTTCTCCGTGGAAATATCTGCCCTGGTATCCATTTTTAGGTAACACCTATAAGTGATATGATACGATATGTGTCTTTCACTTTCTGACTTACTCCAAGTCACGTGATTACCTCTAGACTCATCTACGGGGCTGCAAATGGCATTGTGTCCTTTTTTTCCTTGGCTTCTATTCTGCCTTAGTGAGGTCCATTTTCAACAATGTGATTCCCTGAGGGTTGTGGATTAGCTGACCTGGGCAGCCTTACCCTGCCGGCCGGCCCTCCTCAGGTGTGCCTGGTTGAGGTCAATATAAACAGCGCTCCAGGCAGCAATAGCCCCTGAAGTTGTGCCTGACTCCATATTCTCTGCCCCGTCAGCAGTCTCAGGGCTGTGCTGGTGGGAGGGAGTGAGGGGCCAAGGCTTTGTTGGTGGCCCGGTGTGAGTGGGGCTCTGCTGGCCTTTCTGCAGGAGTTGCCAGGCTGCCACCTGTAAAGAAGAGGATGTGTCACCCATACCTTCCGATGGAATTTCTCTCCGGACAGAGGTGAGGAAGGAAAAAAGCAGTGGGGGCCGGGACAGGAGGGGTATCTCAGGCAGGGCAATAGAAAGCTTCCAGAAGAGCGCCCGGGGCCAGGACCATCCTGGCTGGCCTGCAGGCACCAAGTTGGCCTGCGTGCTGTCGCTGGTGTGGCTCCACGGCCCTTCCTCTAGGCTCTGAAGCCCTTGTACATATTCAGGTGTTTTACCTGGGAAAGGTGGGAACAGTTCAGCAGCAGCTGGCCTGGGGCTCAGCTCACGTTTACTCACAGCTGCCTCAGCACGGTCCCCCAGCTTTGCAATGAGGATGCTCCTTGCATGGGGGGTGGGTTGCTGGCTGTATGGGAGGTGATTCCCCACCTCTGACCAATTTCAGAATTGTTTACTGCTGGAGCAAGTGCCCTGATAGGGTTTCCCTCTGTATAACTGGTGGGTTCAGGTTTTTTTTTTCTCTTATGGTTCAAGTTAGATTTGATTCCTCTTTTATGTATTTATAGATATAAGCATGGAAATAATTCATTCCTATAAATACATCTGTGTGAAGGGAAGAACTTTTTTCTGTTTTATTTTAAAATTTTATTTTTTAAAATTTTGAAATTTAATTTTATTTATTTGTTTATACAGCAGGTTATTATTAGTTATGTATTTTATGCGTATACATGTATACAGGTCAATCCCAATCTCCCAACTCATCCCACCACCACCACCCCATGGCTTCCCACACTTGGTGTCCATACGTTTGTTCTCTACCTCTGTGTCTCTATTTCTTCCCTGCAAACCAGTTCATCTGTACCATTTTTTAGGTTCCACATATATGCATTAATATACAATATTTGTTTTCCTCTTTCTGACTTACTTCATTCTGTATGACAGTCTCTAGATCCATCGATGTCTCTACAAATGACCCAGTTTCATTCCTTTTTATGGCTGAGTAATATTCCATTTTATATATGTACCACATCTTTATCCATTCATCTGTCTGTGGGCATTTAGCTTGCTTCCATTACCTGGCTATTGTAAATAGTGCTGCAATGATCATTGTGGTGAATGTGCCTTTTTGATTTATGGTTTTCTCTGGGTATGTGCCCAGAAGTGGGATTGCTGGATCAGATGGTAATTCTATTTCTAGTTTTTTTAAGGAAACTCCATACTGTTCTCCATAGTGACTGTATCAATTTACATCCCCACCAATAGTGGAAGAGGGCTCCTTTTGTCCACACCCTCCCCAGAATTTGTTGTTTGTAGATTTTCTGATGATGCCGATTTTAACAGGTGTGGGGTGATACCTCATTGTAGTTTTGATTTGCATTTCTCTAATAATTAGTGCTGTTGAGCAGCTTTTCATGTGCGTCTTGGCCATCTCTGTGTCTTCTTTGAAGAAACGTCTCTTTAGATCTTCTGCCCATTTTTGTATTGGGTTGTTTGTTTTTTTAATAGTAAGCTGCATGAGCTGTTTATATATATATTGGAGATTAAACCTTTGTCCATTGATTCATTTGCAACGATTTTCGCCCATTCTGAGGGATGCCTTTTGCCATTCCCGTTGTTTTAACAAAAAAGGAAAGAAAGAAAAAGAAGCAGAACACTAATGTGCGTAAAATATGCCTTTTGAAATGGTCGTTTTGAAATATGGACGTCCTTTGAATTTTTTGGTCGATATGTGACCCCAGGATTTGTTTTCAGGACAGGTGTCATTTACAGGCCTGCAATGATTTTGAATATCAACTGACCATTAGCGCTGGGATTAAAGCTGCTGTTGCGTGAAACGGCCACAAGGTGGCAGCAGTTCTCCCTTACCAAATCTGGTTACTAGAGCAACAGAGCCTCAATGGAAGTGGTGTTCTAGATTGGAATTTAGAATGGAATGTGCCAGGAGAAAGCCCCTCAAGTTTGTCTCACTACTTCTTGTTCCTGTTTTTATTTTATTTTTTTTATTTTCTATTACAGCAAGTTTGATTACAATGTTTGGCTTGTTGTAGGTGTGGAAGATGTGGTTCTTTTACACATATACAGATGTCTGTTCTTCCTGGGATCCTTTTCCCATGTACGTTAGGACAGAATGTTGAGTAGTCTTCTCTTGGTATTCCGTAGGTCTTTGGTGATTTTATATGTCACCTGTGTTTGATTATGTCTGTTAACCCCGATATCATAATGAAACCAATCCTCACACCTTTCCATTGGTGAACCATAAGTTTGTTTAATGAATCTGTGATTGCCCTTCTCCGTGGAAATATCTGCCCTGGTATCCATTTTTAGGTAACACCTATAAGTGATATGATACGATATGTGTCTTTCACTTTCTGACTTACTCCAAGTCACGTGATTACCTCTAGACTCATCTACGGGGCTGCAAATGGCATTGTGTCCTTTTTTTCCTGGGCTTCTATTCTGCCTTAGTGAGGTCCATTTTCAACAATGTGATTCCCTGAGGGTTGTGGATTAGCTGACCTGGGCAGCCTTACCCTGCCGGCCGGCCCTCCTCAGGTGTGCCTGGTTGAGGTCAATATAAACAGCGCTCCAGGCAGCAATAGCCCCTGAAGTTGTGCCTGACTCCATATTCTCTGCCCCGTCAGCAGTCTCAGGGCTGTGCTGGTGGGAGGGAGTGAGGGGCCAAGGCTTTGTTGGTGGCCCGGTGTGAGTGGGGCTCTGCTGGCCTTTCTGCAGGAGTTGCCAGGCTGCCACCTGTAAAGAAGAGGATGTGTCACCCATACCTTCCGATGGAATTTCTCTCCGGACAGAGGTGAGGAAGGAAAAAAGCAGTGGGGGCCGGGACAGGAGGGGTATCTCAGGCAGGGCAATAGAAAGCTTCCAGAAGAGCGCCCGGGGCCAGGACCATCCTGGCTGGCCTGCAGGCACCAAGTTGGCCTGCGTGCTGTCGCTGGTGTGGCTCCACGGCCCTTCCTCTAGGCTTTCAAGCCCTTGTACATATTCAGGTGTTTTACCTGGGAAAGGTGGGAACAGTTCAGCAGCAGCTGGCCTGGGGCTCAGCTCACGTTTACTCACAGCTGCCTCAGCACGGTCCCCCAGCTTTGCAATGAGGACGCTCCTTGCATGGGGGGTGGGTTGCTGGCTGTATGGGAGGTGATTCCCCACCTCTGACCAATTTCAGAATTGTTTACTGCTGGAGCAAGTGCCCTGATAGGGTTTCCCTCTGTATAACTGGTGGGTTCAGGTTTTTTTTTTCTCTTATGGTTCAAGTTAGATTTGATTCCTCTTTTATGTATTTATAGATATAAGCATGGAAATAATTCATTCCTATAAATACATCTGTGTGAAGGGAAGAACTTTTTTCTGTTTTATTTTAAAATTTTATTTTTTAAAATTTTGAAATTTAATTTTATTTATTTGTTTATACAGCAGGTTATTATTAGTTATGTATTTTATGCGTATACATGTATACAGGTCAATCCCAATCTCCCAACTCATCCCACCAC
This sequence comes from Mesoplodon densirostris, assembly GCF_025265405.1. Lineage (NCBI taxonomy): Eukaryota > Metazoa > Chordata > Mammalia > Artiodactyla > Ziphiidae > Mesoplodon > Mesoplodon densirostris. The sequence continues at coordinate 244,082,817 of NC_082661.1, forward strand.
CACCACCCCATGGCTTCCCACACTTGGTGTCCATACGTTTGTTCTCTACCTCTGTGTCTCTATTTCTTCCCTGCAAACCAGTTCATCTGTACCATTTTTTAGGTTCCACATATATGCATTAATATACAATATTTGTTTTCCTCTTTCTGACTTACTTCATTCTGTATGACAGTCTCTAGATCCATCGATGTCTCTACAAATGACCCAGTTTCATTCCTTTTTATGGCTGAGTAATATTCCATTTTATATATGTACCACATCTTTATCCATTCATCTGTCTGTGGGCATTTAGCTTGCTTCCATTACCTGGCTATTGTAAATAGTGCTGCAATGATCATTGTGGTGAATGTGCCTTTTTGATTTATGGTTTTCTCTGGGTATGTGCCCAGAAGTGGGATTGCTGGATCAGATGGTAATTCTATTTCTAGTTTTTTTAAGGAAACTCCATACTGTTCTCCATAGTGACTGTATCAATTTACATCCCCACCAATAGTGGAAGAGGGCTCCTTTTGTCCACACCCTCCCCAGAATTTGTTGTTTGTAGATTTTCTGATGATGCCGATTTTAACAGGTGTGGGGTGATACCTCATTGTAGTTTTGATTTGCATTTCTCTAATAATTAGTGCTGTTGAGCAGCTTTTCATGTGCGTCTTGGCCATCTCTGTGTCTTCTTTGAAGAAACGTCTCTTTAGATCTTCTGCCCATTTTTGTATTGGGTTGTTTGTTTTTTTAATAGTAAGCTGCATGAGCTGTTTATATATATATTGGAGATTAAACCTTTGTCCATTGATTCATTTGCAACGATTTTCGCCCATTCTGAGGGATACCTTTTTCCATTCCCGTTTTTTGAACAAAAAAGGAAAGAAAGAAAAAGAAGCAGAACACTAATGTGCATAAAATATGCCTTTTGAAATGGTCGTTTTGAAATATGGACGTCCTTTGAATTTTTTGGTCGATATGTGACCCCAGGATTTGTTTTCAGGGCAGGTGTCATTTACAGGCCTGCAATGATTTTGAATATCAACTGACCATTAGCGCTGGGATTAAAGCTGCTGTTGCGTGAAACGGCCACAAGGTGGCAGCAGTTCTCCCTTACCAAATCTGCTTACTAGAGCAACAGAGCCTCAATGGAAGTCGTGTTCTAGATTGGAATTTAGAATGGAATGTGCCAGGAGAAAGCCCCTCAAGTTTGTCTCACTACTTCTTGTTCCTGTTTTTAATTTTTTTTTTATTTTCTATTACAGCAAGTTTGATTACAATGTTTGGCTTGTTGTAGGTGTAGAAGATGTGGTTCTTTTACACATATACAGATGTCTGTTCTTCCTGGGATCCTTTTCCCATGTACGTTAGGACAGAATGTTGAGTAGTCTTCTCTTGGTATTCCGTAGGTCTTTGGTGATTTTATATGTCACCTGTGTTTGATTATGTCTGTTAACCCCGATATCATAATGAAACCAATCCTCACACCTTTCCATTGGTGAACCATAAGTTTGTTTAATGAATCTGTGATTGCCCTTCTCCGTGGAAATATCTGCCCTGGTATCCATTTTTAGGTAACACCTATAAGTGATATGATATGATATGTGTCTTTCACTTTCTGACTCACTCCAAGTCACGTGATTACCTCTAGACTCATCTACGGGGCTGCAAATGGCATTGTGTCCTTTTTTTCCTTGGCTTCTATTCTGCCTTAGCGAGGTCCATTTTCAACAATGTGATTCCCTGAGGGTTGTGGATTAGCTGACCTGGGCAGCCTTACCCTGCCGGCCGGCCCTCCCCAGGTGTGCCTGGTTGAGGTCAATATAAACAGCGCTCCAGGCAGCAATAGCCCCTGAAGTTGTGCCTGACTCCATATTCTCTGCCCCGTCAGCAGTCTCAGGGCTGTGCTGGTGGGAGGGAGTGAGGGGCCAAGGCTTTGTTGGTGGCCCGGTGTGAGTGGGGCTCTGCTGGCCTTTCTGCAGGAGTTGCCAGGCTGCCACCTGTAAAGAAGAGGATGTGTCACCCATACCTTCCGATGGAATTTCTCTCCGGACAGAGGTGAGGAAGGAAAAAAGCAGTGGGGGCCGGGACAAGAGGGGTATCTCAGGCAGGGCTATAGAAAGCTTCCAGAAGAGTGCCCGGGGCCAGGACCATCCTGGCTGGCCTGCAGGCACCAAGTTGGCCTGCGTGCTGTCGCTGGTGTGGCTCCACGGCCCTTCCTCTAGGCTTTCAAGCCCTTGTACATATTCAGGTGTTTTACCTGGGAAGGGTGGGAACAGTTCAGCAGCAGCTGGCCTGGGACTCAGCTCACGTTTACTCACAGATGCCTCAGCACGGTCCCCCAGCTTTGCAATGAGGACGCTCCTTGCATGGGGGGTGGGTTGCTTGCTGTATGGGAGGTGATTCCCCACCTCTGACCAATTTCAGAATTGTTTACTGCTGGAGCAAGTGCCCTGATAGGGTTTCCCTCTGTATAAGTGGTGGGTTCAGGTTTTTTTTTTCTTTTATGGTTCAAGTTAGATTTGATTCCTCTTTTATGTATTTATAGATATAAGCATGGAAATAATTCATTCCTATAAATACATCTGTGTGAAGGGAAGAACTTTTTTCTGTTTTATTTTAAAATTTTATTTTTTAAAATTTTGAAATTTAATTTTATTTATTTGTTTATACAGCAGGTTATTATTAGTTATGTATTTTATGCGTATACATGTATACAGGTCAATCCCAATCTCCCAACTCATCCCACCACCACCACCCCATGGCTTCCCACACTTGGTGTCCATACGTTTGTTCTCTACCTCTGTGTCTCTATTTCTTCCCTGCAAACCAGTTCATCTGTACCATTTTTTAGGTTCCACATATATGCATTAATATACAATATTTGTTTTCCTCTTTCTGACATACTTCATTCTGTATGACAGTCTCTAGATCCATCGATGTCTCTACAAATGACCCAGTTTCATTCCTTTTTATGGCTGAGTAATATTCCATTTTATATATGTACCACATCTTTATCCATTCATCTGTCTGTGGGCATTTAGCTTGCTTCCATTACCTGGCTATTGTAAATAGTGCTGCAATGATCATTGTGGTGAATGTGCCTTTTTGATTTATGGTTTTCTCTGGGTATGTGCCCAGAAGTGGGATTGCTGGATCAGATGGTAATTCTATTTCTAGTTTTTTTAAGGAAACTCCATACTGTTCTCCATAGTGACTGTATCAATTTACATCCCCACCAATAGTGGAAGAGGGCTCCTTTTGTCCACACCCTCCCCAGAATTTGTTGTTTGTAGATTTTCTGATGATGCCGATTTTAACAGGTGTGGGGTGATACCTCATTGTAGTTTTGATTTGCATTTCTCTAATAATTAGTGCTGTTGAGCAGCTTTTCATGTGCGTCTTGGCCATCTCTGTGTCTTCTTTGAAGAAACGTCTCTTTAGATCTTCTGCCCATTTTTGTATTGGGTTGTTTGTTTTTTTAATAGTAAGCTGCATGAGCTGTTTATATATATATTGGAGATTAAACCTTTGTCCATTGATTCATTTGCAACGATTTTCGCCCATTCTGAGGGATACCTTTTTCCATTCCCGTTTTTTGAACAAAAAAGGAAAGAAAGAAAAAGAAGCAGAACACTAATGTGCATAAAATATGCCTTTTGAAATGGTCGTTTTGAAATATGGACGTCCTTTGAATTTTTTAGTCGATATGTGACCCCAGGATTTGTTTTCAGGGCAGGTGTCATTTACAGGCCTGCAATGATTTTGAATATCAACTGACCATTAGCGCTGGGATTAAAGCTGCTGTTGCGTGAAACGGCCACAAGGTGGCAGCAGTTCTCCCTTACCAAATCTGGTTACTAGAGCAACAGAGCCTCAATGGAAGTCGTGTTCTAGATTGGAATTTAGAATGGAATGTGCCAGGAGAAAGCCCCTCAAGTTTGTCTCACTACTTCTTGTTCCTGTTTTTAATTTTTTTTTTATTTTCTATTACAGCAAGTTTGATTACAATGTTTGGCTTGTTGTAGGTGTAGAAGATGTGGTTCTTTTACACATATACAGATGTCTGTTCTTCCTGGGATCCTTTTCCCATGTACGTTAGGACAGAATGTTGAGTAGTCTTCTCTTGGTATTCCGTAGGTCTTTGGTGATTTTATATGTCACCTGTGTTTGATTATGTCTGTTAACCCCGATATCGTAATGAAACCAATCCTCACACCATTCCATTGGTGAACCATAAGTTTGTTTAATGAATCTGTGATTGCCCTTCTCCGTGGAAATATCTGCCCTGGTATCCATTTTTAGGTAACACCTATAAGTGATATGATATGATATGTGTCTTTCACTTTCTGACTTACTCCAAGTCACGTGATTACCTCTAGACTCATCTACGGGGCTGCAAATGGCATTGTGTCCTTTTTTTCCTTGGCTTCTATTCTGCCTTAGTGAGGTCCATTTTCAACAATGTGATTCCCTGAGGGTTGTGGATTAGCTGACCTGGGCAGCCTTACCCTGCCGGCCGGCCCTCCTCAGGTGTGCCTGGTTGAGGTCAATATAAACAGCGCTCCAGGCAGCAATAGCCCCTGAAGTTGTGCCTGACTCCATATTCTCTGCCCCGTCAGCAGTCTCAGGGCTGTGCTGGTGGGAGGGAGTGAGGGGCCAAGGCTTTGTTGGTGGCCCGGTGTGAGTGGGGCTCTGCTGGCCTTTCTGCAGGAGTTGCCAGGCTGCCACCTGTAAAGAAGAGGATGTGTCACCCATACCTTCCGATGGAATTTCTCTCCGGACAGAGGTGAGGAAGGAAAAAAGCAGTGGGGTCTGGGACAGGAGGGGTATCTCAGGCAGGGCAATAGAAAGCTTCCAGAAGAGCGCCCGGGGCCAGGACCATCCTGGCTGGCCTGCAGGCACCAAGTTGGCCTGCGTGCTGTCGCTGGTGTGGCTCCACGGCCCTTCCTCTAGGCTTTCAAGCCCTTGTACATATTCAGGTGTTTTACCTGGGAAGGGTGGGAACAGTTCAGCTGCAGCTGGCCTGGGGCTCAGCTCACGTTTACTCACAGATGCCTCAGCACGGTCCCCCAGCTTTGCAATGAGGACGCTCCTTGCATGGGGGGTGGGTTGCTGGCTGTATGGGAGGTGATTCCCCACCTCTGACCAATTTCAGAATTGTTTACTGCTGGAGCAAGTGCCCTGATAGGGTTTCCCTCTGTATAACTGGTGGGTTCAGGGTTTTTTTTTTCTTTTATGGTTCAAGTTAGATTTGATTCCTCTTTTATGTATTTATAGATATAAGCATGGAAATAATTCATTCCTATAAATACATCTGTGTGAAGGGAAGAACTTTTTTCTGTTTTATTTTAAAATTTTATTTTTTAAAATTTTGAAATTTAATTTTATTTATTTGTTTATACAGCAGGTTATTATTAGTTATGTATTTTATGCATATACATGTATACAGGTCAATCCCAATCTCCCAACTCATCCCACCACCACCACCCCATGGCTTCCCACACTTGGTGTCCATACGTTTGTTCTCTACCTCTGTGTCTCTATTTCTTCCCTGCAAACCAGTTCATCTGTACCATTTTTTAGGTTCCACATATATGCATTAATATATAATATTTGTTTTCCTCTTTCTGACTTACTTCATTCTGTATGACAGTCTCTAGATCCATCGATGTCTCTACAAATGACCCAGTTTCATTCCTTTTTATGGCTGAGTAATATTCCATTTTATATATGTACCACATCTTTATCCATTCATCTGTCTGTGGGCATTTAGCTTGCTTCCATTACCTGGCTATTGTAAATAGTGCTGCAATGATCATTGTGGTGAATGTGCCTTTTTGATTTATGGTTTTCTCTGGGTATGTGCCCAGAAGTGGGATTGCTGGATCAGATGGTAATTCTATTTCTAGTTTTTTTAAGGAAACTCCATACTGTTCTCCATAGTGACTGTATCAATTTACATCCCCACCAATAGTGGAAGAGGGCTCCTTTTGTCCACACCCTCCCCAGAATTTGTTGTTTGTAGATTTTCTGATGATGCCGATTTTAACAGGTGTGGGGTGATACCTCATTGTAGTTTTGATTTGCATTTCTCTAATAATTAGTGCTGTTGAGCAGCTTTTCATGTGCGTCTTGGCCATCTCTGTGTCTTCTTTGAAGAAATGTCTCTTTAGATCTTCTGCCCATTTTTGTATTGGGTTGTTTGTTTTTTTAATAGTAAGCTGCATGAGCTGTTTATATATATATTGGAGATTAAACCTTTGTCCATTGATTCATTTGCAACGATTTTCGCCCATTCTGAGGGATGCCTTTTGCCATTCCCGTTTTTTGAACAAAAAAGGAAAGAAAGAAAAAGAAGCAGAACACTAATGTGCGTAAAATATGCCTTTTGAAATGGTCGTTTTGAAATATGGACGTCCTTTGAATTTTTTGGTCGATATGTGACCCCAGGATTTGTTTTCAGGGCAGGTGTCATTTACAGGCCTGCAATGATTTTGAATATCAACTGACCATTAGCGCTGGGATTAAAGCTGCTGTTGCGTGAAGCGGCCACAAGGTGGCAGCAGTTCTCCCTTACCAAATCTGGTTACTAGAGCAACAGAGCCTCAATGGAAGTCGTGTTCTAGATTGGAATTTAGAATGGAATGTGCCAGGAGAAAGCCCCTCAAGTTTGTCTCACTACTTCTTGTTCCTGTTTTTATTTATTCTTTTTATTTTCTATTACAGCAAGTTTGATTACAATGTTTGGCTTGTTGTAGGTGTAGAAGATGTGGTTCTTTTACACATATACAGATGTCTGTTCTTCCTGGGATCCTTTTCCCATGTACGTTAGGACAGAATGTTGAGTAGTCTTCTCTTGGTATTCCGTAGGTCTTTGGTGATTTTATATGTCACCTGTGTTTGATTATGTCTGTTAACCCCGATATCGTAATGAAACCAATCCTCACACCTTTCCATTGGTGAACCATAAGTTTGTTTAATGAATCTGTGATTGCCCTTCTCCGTGGAAATATCTGCCCTGGTATCCATTTTTAGGTAACACCTATAAGTGATATGATACGATATGTGTCTTTCACTTTCTGACTTACTCCAAGTCACGTGATTACCTCTAGACTCATCTACGGGGCTGCAAATGGCATTGTGTCCTTTTTTTCCTTGGCTTCTATTCTGCCTTAGCGAGGTCCATTTTCAACAATGTGATTCCCTGAGGGTTGTGGATTAGCTGACCTGGGCAGCCTTACCCTGCCGGCCGGCCCTCCCCAGGTGTGCCTGGTTGAGGTCAATATAAACAGCGCTCCAGGCAGCAATAGCCCATGAAGTTGTGCCTGACTCCATATTCTCTGCCCCGTCAGCAGTCTCGGGGCTGTGCTGGTGGGAGGGAGTGAGGGGCCAAGGCTTTGTTGGTGGCCCGGTGTGAGTGGGGCTCTGCTGGCCTTTCTGCAGGAGTTGCCAGGCTGTCACCTGTTAAGAAGAGGATGTGTCACCCATACCTTCCGATGGAATTTCTCTCCGGACAGAGGTGAGGAAGGAAAAAAGCAGTGGGGGCCGGGACAGGATGGGTATCTCAGGCAGGGCAATAGAAAGCTTCCAGAAGAGCGCCCGGGGCCAGGACCATCCTGGCTGGCCTGCAGGCACCAAGTTGGCCTGCGTGCTGTCGCTGGTGTGGCTCCACGGCCCTTCCTCTAGGCTTTCAAGCCCTTGTACATATTCAGGTGTTTTACCTGGGAAGGGTGGGAACAGTTCAGCAGCAGCTGGCCTGGGGCTCAGCTCACGTTTACTCACAGCTGCCTCAGCACGGTCCCCCAGCTTTGCAATGAGGACGCTCCTTGCATGGGGGGTGGGTTGCTGGCTGTATGGGAGGTGATTCCCCACCTCTGACCAATTTCAGAATTGTTTACTGCTGGAGCAAGTGCCCTGATAGGGTTTCCCTCTGTATAACTGGTGGGTTCAGGTTTTTTTTTCTTTTATGCTTCAAGTTAGATTTGATTCCTCTTTTATGTATTTATAGATATAAGCATGGAAATAATTCATTCCTATAAATACATCTGTGTGAAGGGAAGAACTTTTTTCTGTTTTATTTTAAAATTTTATTTTTTAAAATTTTGAAATTTAATTTTATTTATTTGTTTATACAGCAGGTTATTATCAGTTATGTATTTTATGCATATACATGTATACAGGTCAATCCCAATCTCCCAACTCATCCCACCACCACCACCCCATGGCTTCCCACACTTGGTGTCCATACGTTTGTTCTCTACCTCTGTGTCTCTATTTCTTCCCTGCAAACCAGTTCATCTGTACCATTTTTTAGGTTCCACATATATGCATTAATATACAATATTTGTTTTCCTCTTTCTGACTTACTTCATTCTGTATGACAGTCTCTAGATCCATCGATGTCTCTACAAATGACCCAGTTTCATTCCTTTTTATGGCTGAGTAATATTCCATTTTATATATGTACCACATCTTTATCCATTCATCTGTCTGTGGGCATTTAGCTTGCTTCCATTACCTGGCTATTGTAAATAGTGCTGCAATGATCATTGTGGTGAATGTGCCTTTTTGATTTATGGTTTTCTCTGGGTATGTGCCCAGAAGTGGGATTGCTGGATCAGATGGTAATTCTATTTCTAGTTTTTTTAAGGAAACTCCATACTGTTCTCCATAGTGACTGTATCAATTTACATCCCCACCAATAGTGGAAGAGGGCTCCTTTTGTCCACACCCTCCCCAGAATTTGTTGTTTGTAGATTTTCTGATGATGCCGATTTTAACAGGTGTGGGGTGATACCTCATTGTAGTTTTGATTTGCATTTCTCTAATAATTAGTGCTGTTGAGCAGCTTTTCATGTGCGTCTTGGCCATCTCTGTGTCTTCTTTGAAGAAACGTCTCTTTAGATCTTCTGCCCATTTTTGTATTGGGTTGTTTGTTTTTTTAATAGTAAGCTGCATGAGCTGTTTATATATATATTGGAGATTAAACCTTTGTCCATTGATTCATTTGCAACGATTTTCGCCCATTCTGAGGGATGCCTTTTGCCATTCCCGTTTTTTGAACAAAAAAGGAAAGAAAGAAAAAGAAGCAGAACACTAATGTGCGTAAAATATGCCTTTTGAAATGGTCGTTTTGAAATATGGACGTCCTTTGAATTTTTTGGTCGATATGTGACCCCAGGATTTGTTTTCAGGGCAGGTGTCATTTACAGGCCTGCAATGATTTTGAATATCAACTGACCATTAGCGCTGGGATTAAAGCTGCTGTTGCGTGAAACGGCCACAAGGTGGCAGCAGTTCTCCCTTACCAAATCTGGTTACTAGAGCAACAGAGCCTCAATGGAAGTAGTGTTCTAGATTGGAATTTAGAATGGAATGTGCCAGGAGAAAGCCCCTCAAGTTTGTCTCACTACTTCTTGTTCCTGTTTTTAATTTTTTTTTATTTTCTATTACAGCAAGTTTGATTACAATGTTTGGCTTGTTGTAGGTGTAGAAGATGTGGTTCTTTTACACATATACAGATGTCTGTTCTTCCTGGGATCCTTTTCCCATGTACGTTAGGACAGAATGTTGAGTAGTCTTCTCTTGGTATTCCGTAGGTCTTTGGTGATTTTATATGTCACCTGTGTTTGATTATGTCTGTTAACCCCGATATCGTAATGAAACCAATCCTCACACCTTTCCATTGGTGAACCATAAGTTTGTTTAATGAATCTGTGATTGCCCTTCTCCGTGGAAATATCTGCCCTGGTATCCATTTTTAGGTAACACCTATAAGTGATATGATATGATATGTGTCTTTCACTTTCTGACTTACTCCAAGTCACGTGATTACCTCTAGACTCATCTACGGGGCTGCAAATGGCATTGTGTCCTTTTTTTCCTTGGCTTCTATTCTGCCTTAGCGAGGTCCATTTTCAACAATGTGATTCCCTGAGGGTTGTGGATTAGCTGACCTGGGCAGCCTTACCCTGCCGGCCGGCACTCCCCAGGTGTGCCTGGTTGAGGTCAATATAAACAGCGCTCCAGGCAGCAATAGCCCCTGAAGTTGTGCCTGACTCCATATTCTCTGCCCCGTCAGCAGTCTCAGGGCTGTGCTGGTGGGAAGGAGTGAGGAGCCAAGGCTTTGTTGGTGGCCCGGTGTGAGTGGGGCTCTGCTGGCCTTTCTGCAGGAGTTGCCAGGCTGCCACCTGTAAAGAAGAGGATGTGTCACCCATACCTTCCGCTGGAATTTCTCTCCGGACAGAGGTGAGGAAGGAAAAAAGCAGTGGGGGCCGGGACAGGAGTGGTATCTCAGGCAGGGCAATAGAAAGCTTTCAGAAGAGCGCCCGGGGCCAGGACCATCCTGGCTGGCCTGCAGGCACCAAGTTGGCCTGCGTGCTGTCACTGGTGTGGCTCCACGGCCCTTCCTCTAGGCTTTCAAGCCCTTGTACATATTCAGGTGTTTTACCTGGGAAGGGTGGGAACAGTTCAGCTGCAGCTGGCCTGGGGCTCAGCTCACGTTTACTCACAGATGCCTCAGCACGGTCCCCCAGCTTTGCAATGAGGATGCTCCTTGCATGGGGGGTGGGTTGCTGGCTGTATGGGAGGTGATTCCCCACCTCTGACCAATTTCAGAATTGTTTACTGCTGGAGCAAGTGCCCTGATAGGGTTTCCCTCTGTATAACTGGTGGGTTCAGGGTTTTTTTTTTCTTTTATGGTTCAAGTTAGATTTGATTCCTCTTTTATGTATTTATAGATATAAGCATGGAAATAATTCATTCCTATAAATACATCTGTGTGAAGGGAAGAACTTTTTTCTGTTTTATTTTAAAATTTTATTTTTTAAAATTTTGAAATTTAATTTTATTTATTTGTTTATACAGCAGGTTATTATTAGTTATGTATTTTATGCATATACATGTATACAGGTCAATCCCAATCTCCCAACTCATCCCACCACCACCACCCCATGGCTTCCCACACTTGGTGTCCATACGTTTGTTCTCTACCTCTGTGTCTCTATTTCTTCCCTGCAAACCAGTTCATCTGTACCATTTTTTAGGTTCCACATATATGCATTAATATATAATATTTGTTTTCCTCTTTCTGACATACTTCATTCTGTATGACAGTCTCTAGATCCATCGATGTCTCTATAAATGACCCAGTTTCATTCCTTTTTATGGCTGAGTAATATTCCATTTTATATATGTACCACATCTTTATCCATTCATCTGTCTGTGGGCATTTAGCTTGCTTCCATTACCTGGCTATTGTAAATAGTGCTGCAATGATCATTGTGGTGAATGTGCCTTTTTGATTTATGGTTTTCTCTGGGTATGTGCCCAGAAGTGGGATTGCTGGATCAGATGGTAATTCTATTTCTAGTTTTTTTAAGGAAACTCCATACTGTTCTCCATAGTGACTGTATCAATTTACATCCCCACCAATAGTGGAAGAGGGCTCCTTTTGTCCACACCCTCCCCAGAATTTGTTGTTTGTAGATTTTCTGATGATGCCGATTTTAACAGGTGTGGGGTGATACCTCATTGTAGTTTTGATTTGCATTTCTCTAATAATTAGTGCTGTTGAGCAGCTTTTCATGTGCGTCTTGGCCATCTCTGTGTCTTCTTTGAAGAAACGTCTCTTTAGCTCTTCTGCCCATTTTTGTATTGGGTTGTTTGTTTTTTTAATAGTAAGCTGCATGAGCTGTTTATATATATATATTGGAGATTAAATCTTTGTCCATTGATTCATTTGCAACGATTTTCGCCCATTCTGAGGGATGCCTTTTTCCATTCCCGTTTTTTTAACAAAAAAGGAAAGAAAGAAAAAGAAGCAGAACACTAATGTGCGTAAAATATGCCTTTTGAAATGGTCGTTTTGAAATATGGACGTCCTTTGAATTTTTTGGTCGATATGTGACCCCAGGATTTGTTTTCAGGGCAGGTGTCATTTACAGGCCTGCCATGATTTTGAATATCAACTGACCATTAGCGCCGGGATTAAAGCTGCTGTGGCGTGAAACGGCCACAAGGTGGCAGCAGTTCTCCCTTACCAAATCTGGTTACTAGAGCAACAGAGCCTCAATGGAAGTCGTGTTCTAGATTGGAATTTAGAATGGAATGTGCCAGGAGAAAGCCCCTCAAGTTTGTCTCACTACTTCTTGTTCCTGTTTTTATTTATTTTTTTTATTTTCTATTACAGCAAGTTTGATTACAATGTTTGGCTTGTTGTAGGTGTAGAAGATGTGGTTCTTTTACACATATACAGATGTCTGTTCTTCCTGGGATCCTTTTCCCATGTACGTTAGGACAGAATGTTGAGTAGTCTTCTCTTGGTATTCCGTAGGTCTTTGGTGATTTTATATGTCACCTGTGTTTGATTATGTCTGTTAACCCCGATATCGTAATGAAACCAATCCTCACACCTTTCCATTGGTGAACCATAAGTTTGTTTAATGAATCTGTGATTGCCCTTCTCCGTGGAAATATCTGCCCTGGTTTCCATTTTTAGGTAACACCTATAAGTGATATGATACGATATGTGTCTTTCACTTTCTGACTTACTCCAAGTCACGTGATTACCTCTAGACTCATCTACGGGGCTGCAAATGGCATTGTGTCCTTTTTTTCCTTGGCTTCTATTCTGCCTTAGCGAGGTCCATTTTCAACAATGTGATTCCCTGAGGGTTGTGGATTAGCTGACCTGGGCAGCCTTACCCTGCCGGCCGGCCCTCCCCAGGTGTGCCTGGTTGAGGTCAATATAAACAGCGCTCCAGGCAGCAATAGCCCCTGAAGTTGTGCCTGACTCCATATTCTCTGCCCCGTCAGCAGTCTCGGGGCTGTGCTGGTGGGAGGGAGTGAGGGGCCAAGGCTTTGTTGGTGGCCCGGTGTGAGTGGGGCTCTGCTGGCCTTTCTGCAGGAGTTGCCAGGCTGCCACCTGTAAAGAAGAGGATGTATCACCCATACCTTCCGATGGAATTTCTCTCCGGACAGAGGTGAGGAAGGAAAAAAGCAGTGGGGGCCGGGACAGGAGGGGTATCTCAGGCAGGGCTATAGAAAGCTTGTAGAAGAGTGCCCGGGGCCAGGACCATCCTGGCTGGCCTGCAGGCACCAAGTTGGCCTGCGTGCTGTCACTGGTGTGGCTCCACGGCCCTTCCTCTAGGCTTTCAAGCCCTTGTACATATTCAGGTGATTTACCTGGGAAGGGTGGGAACAGTTCAGCAGCAGCTGGCCTGGGACTCAGCTCACGTTTACTCACAGATGCCTCAGCATGGTCCCCCAGCTTTGCAATGAGGACGCTCCTTGCATGGGGGGTGGGTTGCTGGCTGTATGGGAGGTGATTCCCCACCTCTGATCAATTTCAGAATTGTTTACCACTGGAGCAAGTGCCCTGATAGGGTTTCCCTCTGTATAACTGGTGGGTTCAGGTTTTTTTTTTCTTTTAGGGTTCAAGTTAGATTTGATTCCTCTTTTATGTATTTATAGATATAAGCATGGAAATAATTCATTCCTATAAATACATCTGTGTGAAGGGAAGAAATTTTTTCTGTTTTATTTTAAAATTATTTTTTTAAATTTTGAAATTTAATTTTATTTTTTTTATACAGCAGGTTATTATTAGTTATGTATTTTGTGCATATACATGTATACAGGTCAATCCCAATCTCCCAACTCATCCCACCACCACCACCCCATGGCTTCCCACACTTGGTGTCCATACGTTTGTTCTCTACCTCTGTGTCTCTATTTCTTCCCTGCAATCCAGTTCCTCTGTACCATTTTTTAGGGTCCAAATATATGCATTAATATACAATATTTGTTTTCCTCTTTCTGACTTACTTCATTCTGTATGACAGTCTCTAGATCCATCGATGTCTCTACAAATGACCCAGTTTCATTCCTTTTTATGGCTGAGTAATATTCCATTTTATATATGTACCACATCTTTATCCATTCATCTGTCTGTGGACATTTAGGTTGCTTGCATTACCTGGCTATTGTAAATAGTGCTGCAATGATCATTGTGGTGAATGTGCCTTTTTGATTTATGGTTTTCTCTGGGTATGTGCCCAGAAGTGGGATTGCTGGATCAGATGGTAATTCTATTTCTAGTTTTTTTAAGGAAACTCCATACTGTTCTCCATAGTGACTGTATCAATTTACATCCCCACCAATAGTGGAAGAGGGCTCCTTTTGTCCACACCCTCCCCAGAATTTGTTGTTTGTAGATTTTCTGATGATGCCGATTTTAACAGGTGTGGGGTGATACCTCATTGTAGTTTTGATTTGCATTTCTCTAATAATTAGTGCTGTTGAGCAGCTTTTCATGTGCGTCTTGGCCATCTCTGTGTCTTCTTTGAAGAAACGTCTCTTTAGATCTTCTGCCCATTTTTGTATTGGGTTGTTTGTTTTTTTAATATTAAGCTGCATGAGCTGTTTATATATATATATTGGAGATTAAATCTTTGTCCATTGATTCATTTGCAACGATTTTCGCCCATTCTGAGGGATGCCTTTTTCCATTCCCGTTTTTTTAACAAAAAAGGAAAGAAAGAAAAAGAAGCAGAACACTAATGTGCGTAAAATATGCCTTTTGAAACGGTCGTTTTGAAATATGGACGTCCTTTGAATTTTTTGGTCGATATGTGACCCCAGGATTTGTTTTCAGGGCAGGTGTCATTTACAGGCCTGCCATGATTTTGAATATCAACTGACCATTAGCGCCGGGATTAAAGCTGCTGTGGCGTGAAACGGCCACAAGGTGGCAGCAGTTCTCCCTTACCAAATCTGGTTACTAGAGCAACAGAGCCTCAATGGAAGTCGTGTTCTAGATTGGAATTTAGAATTGAATGTGCCAGGAGAAAGCCCCTCAAGTTTGTCTCACTACTTCTTGTTCGTGTTTTTAATTTTCTTTTTATTTTCTATTACAGCAAGTTTGATTACAATGTTTGGCTTGTTGTAGGTGTGGAAGATGTGGTTCTTTTACACATATACAGATGTCTGTTCTTCCTGGGATCCTTTTCCCATGTACGTTAGGACAGAATGTTGAGTAGTCTTCTCTTGGTA
Source organism: Mesoplodon densirostris (assembly GCF_025265405.1). NCBI lineage: Eukaryota > Metazoa > Chordata > Mammalia > Artiodactyla > Ziphiidae > Mesoplodon > Mesoplodon densirostris. The sequence goes on from NC_082661.1 coordinate 244,097,853, forward strand.
TTCCGTAGGTCTTTGGTGATTATATATGTCACCTGTGTTTGATTATGTCTGTTAACCCCGATATCATAATGAAACCAATCCTCACAGCTTTCCTTTGGTGAACCATAAGTTTCTTTAATGAATCTGTGATTGCCCTTCTCCGTGGAAATATCTGCCCTGGTATCCATTTTTAGGTAACACCTATAAGTGATATGATATGATATGTGTCTTTCACTTTCTGACTTACTCCAAGTCACGTGATTACCTCTAGACTCATCTACGGGGCTGCAAATGGCATTGTGTCCTTTTTCTTCCTTGGCTTCTATTCTGCCTTAGCGAGGTCCATTTTCAACAATGTGATTCCCTGAGGGTTGTGGATTAGCTGACCTGGGCAGCCTTACCCTGCCGGCCGGCCCTCCCCAGGTGTGCCTGGTTGAGGTCAATATAAACAGCTCTCCAGGCAGCAATAGCCCCTGAAGTTGTGCCTGACTCCATATTCTCTGCCCCGTCAGCAGTCTCGGGGCTGTGCTGGTGGGAGGGAGTGAGGGGCCAAGGCTTTGTTGGTGGCCCGGTGTGAGTGGGGCTCTGCTGGCCTTTCTGCAGGAGTTGCCAGGCTGCCACCTGTAAAGAAGAGGATGTATCACCCATACCTTCCGATGGAATTTCTCTCCGGACAGAGGTGAGGAAGGAAAAAAGCAGTGGGGGCCGGGACAGGAGGGGTATCTCAGGCAGGGCAATAGAAAGCTTCCAGAAGAGCGCCCGGGGCCAGGACCATCCTGGCTGTCCTGCAGGCACCAAGTTGGCCTGCGTGCTGTCGCTGGTGTGGCTCCACGGCCCTTCCTCTAGGCTTTCAAGCCCTTGTACATATTTAGGTGTTTTACCTGGGAAGGGTGGGAACAGTTCAGCAGCAGCTGGCCTGGGACTCAGCTCACGTTTACTCACAGATGCCTCAGCATGGTCCCCCAGCTTTGCAATGAGGACGCTCCTTGCATGGGGGGTGGGTTGCTGGCTGTATGGGAGGTGATTCCCCACCTCTGATCAATTTCAGAATTGTTTACCACTGGAGCAAGTGCCCTGATAGGGTTTCCCTCTGTATAACTGGTGGGTTCAGGTTTTTTTTTTCTTTTAGGGTTCAAGTTAGATTTGATTCCTCTTTTATGTATTTATAGATATAAGCATGGAAATAATTCATTCCTATAAATACATCTGTGTGAAGGGAAGAAATTTTTTCTGTTTTATTTTAAAAATTTTTTTTTAAATTTTGAAATTTAATTTTATTTTTTTTATACAGCAGGTTATTATTAGTTATGTATTTTGTGCATATACATGTATACAGGTCAATCCCAATCTCCCAACTCATCCCACCACCACCACCCCATGGCTTCCCACACTTGGTGTCCATACGTTTGTTCTCTACCTCTGTGTCTCTATTTCTTCCCTGCAATCCAGTTCCTCTGTACCATTTTTTAGGGTCCAAATATATGCATTAATATACAATATTTGTTTTCCTCTTTCTGACTTACTTCATTCTGTATGACAGTCTCTAGATCCATCGATGTCTCTACAAATGACCCAGTTTCATTCCTTTTTATGGCTGAGTAATATTCCATTTTATATATGTACCACATCTTTATCCATTCATCTGTCTGTGGACATTTAGGTTGCTTGCATTACCTGGCTATTGTAAATAGTGCTGCAATGAACATTGTGGTGAATGTGCCTTTTTGATTTATGGTTTTCTCTGGGTATGTGCCCAGAAGTGGGATTGCTGGATCAGATGGTAATTCTATTTCTAGTTTTTTTAAGGAAACTCCATACTGTTCTCCATAGTGACTGTATCAATTTACATCCCCACCAATAGTGGAAGAGGGCTCCTTTTGTCCACACCCTCCCCAGAATTTGTTGTTTGTAGATTTTCTGATGATGCCGATTCTAACAGGTGTGAGGTGATACCTCATTGTAGTTTTGATTTGCATTTCTCTAATAATTAGTGCTGTTGAGCAGCTTTTCATGTGCATCTTGGCCATCTCTATGTCTTCTTTGAAGAAACGTCTCTTTAGATCTTCTGCCCATTTTTGTATTGGGTTGTTTGTTTTTTTAATAGTAAGCTGCATGAGCTGTTTATATATATATTGGAGATTAAACCTTTGTCCATTGATTCATTTGCAACGATTTTCGCCCATTCTGAGGGATGCCTTTTTCCATTCCCGCTTTTTGAACAAAAAAGGAAAGAAAGAAAAAGAAGCAGAACACTAATGTGCGTAAAATATGCCTTTTGAAATGGTCGTTTTGAAATATGGACGTCCTTTGAATTTTTTGGTCGATATGTGACCCAGGATTTGTTTTCAGGGCAGGTGTCATTTACAGGCCTGCAATGATTTTGAATATCAACTGACCATTAGCGCTGGGATTAAAGCTGCTGTTGCGTGAAACGGCCACAAGGTGGCAGCAGTTCTCCCTTACCAAATCTGGTTACTAGAGCAACAGAGCCTCAATGGAAGTCGTGTTCTAGATTGGAATTTAGAATTGAATGTGCCAGGAGAAAGCCCCTCAAGTTTGTCTCACTACTTGTTGTTCGTGTTTTTAATTTTCTTTTTATTTTCTATTACAGCAAGTTTGATTACAATGTTTGGCTTGTTGAAGGTGTGGAAGATGTGGTTCTTTTACACATATACAGATGTCTGTTCTTCCTGGGATCCTTTTCCCATGTACGTTAGGACAGAATGTTGAGTAGTCTTCTCTTGGTATTCCGTAGGTCTTTGGTGATTATATATGTCACCTGTGTTTGATTATGTCTGTTAACCCCGATATCATAATGAAACCAATCCTCACAGCTTTCCTTTGGTGAACCATAAGTTTCTTTAATGAATCTGTGATTGCCCTTCTCCGTGGAAATATCTGCCCTGGTATCCATTTTTAGGTAACACCTATAAGTGATATGATATGATATGTGTCTTTCACTTTCTGACTTACTCCAAGTCACGTGATTACCTCTAGACTCATCTACGGGGCTGCAAATGGCATTGTGTCCTTTTTTTTCCTTGGCTTCTATTCTGCCTTAGCGAGGTCCATTTTCAACAATGTGATTCCCTGAGGGTTGTGGATTAGCTGACTTGGGCAGCCTTACCCTGCCGGCCGGCCCTCCCCAGGTGTGCCTGGTTGAGGTCAATATAAACAGCGCTCCAGGCAGCAATAGCCCCTGAAGTTGTGCCTGACTCCATATTCTCTGCCCCGTCAGCAGTCTCGGGGCTGTGCTGGTGGGAGGGAGTGAGGGGCCAAGGCTTTGTTGGTGGCCCGGTGTGAGTGGGGCTCTGCTGGCCTTTCTGCAGGAGTTGCCAGGCTGCCACCTGTAAAGAAGAGGATGTATCACCCATACCTTCCGATGGAATTTCTCTCCGGACAGAGGTGAGGAAGGAAAAAAGCAGTGGGGCCCGGGACAGGAGGGGTATCTCAGGCAGGGCAATAGAAAGCTTCCAGAAGAGCGCCCGGGGCCAGGACCATCCTGGCTGGCCTGCAGGCACCAAGTTGGCCTGCGTGCTGTCGCTGGTGTGGCTCCACGGCCCTTCCTCTAAGCTTTCAAGCCCTTGTACATATTTAGGTGTTTTACCTGGGAAGGGTGGGAACAGTTCAGCAGCAGCTGGCCTGGGACTCAGCTCACGTTTACTCACAGATGCCTCAGCATGGTCCCCCAGCTTTGCAATGAGGACGCTCCTTGCATGGGGGGTGGGTTGCTGGCTGTATGGGAGGTGATTCCCCACCTCTGATCAATTTCAGAATTGTTTACCACTGGAGCAAGTGCCCTGATAGGGTTTCCCTCTGTATAACTGGTGGGTTCAGGTTTTTTTTTTCTTTTAGGGTTCAAGTTAGATTTGATTCCTCTTTTATGTATTTATAGATATAAGCATGGAAATAATTCATTCCTATAAATACATCTGTGTGAAGGGAAGAAATTTTTTCTGTTTTATTTTAAAAATTTTTTTTTTAAATTTTGAAATTTAATTTTATTTTTTTTATACAGCAGGTTATTATTAGTTATGTATTTTGTGCATATACATGTATACAGGTCAATCCCAATCTCCCAACTCATCCCACCACCACCACCCCATGGCTTCCCACACTTGGTGTCCATACGTTTGTTCTCTACCTCTGTGTCTCTATTTCTTCCCTGCAATCCAGTTCCTCTGTACCATTTTTTAGGGTCCAAATATATGCATTAATATACAATATTTGTTTTCCTCTTTCTGACTTACTTCATTCTGTATGACAGTCTCTAGATCCATCGATGTCTCTACAAATGACCCAGTTTCATTCCTTTTTATGGCTGAGTAATATTCCATTTTATATATGTACCACATCTTTATCCATTCATCTGTCTGTGGACATTTAGGTTGCTTGCATTACCTGGCTATTGTAAATAGTGCTGCAATGAACATTGTGGTGAATGTGCCTTTTTGATTTATGGTTTTCTCTGGGTATGTGCCCAGAAGTGGGATTGCTGGATCAGATGGTAATTCTATTTCTAGTTTTTTTAAGGAAACTCCATACTGTTCTCCATAGTGACTGTATCAATTTACATCCCCACCAATAGTGGAAGAGGGCTCCTTTTGTCCACACCCTCCCCAGAATTTGTTGTTTGTAGATTTTCTGATGATGCCGATTCTAACAGGTGTGAGGTGATACCTCATTGTAGTTTTGATTTGCATTTCTCTAATAATTAGTGCTGTTGAGCAGCTTTTCATGTGCATCTTGGCCATCTCTATGTCTTCTTTGAAGAAACGTCTCTTTAGATCTTCTGCCCATTTTTGTATTGGGTTGTTTGTTTTTTTAATAGTAAGCTGCATGAGCTGTTTATATATATATTGGAGATTAAACCTTTGTCCATTGATTCATTTGCAACGATTTTCGCCCATTCTGAGGGATGCCTTTTTCCATTCCCGCTTTTTGAACAAAAAAGGAAAGAAAGAAAAAGAAGCAGAACACTAATGTGCGTAAAATATGCCTTTTGAAATGGTCGTTTTGAAATATGGACGTCCTTTGAATTTTTTGGTCGATATGTGACCCAGGATTTGTTTTCAGGGCAGGTGTCATTTACAGGCCTGCAATGATTTTGAATATCAACTGACCATTAGCGCTGGGATTAAAGCTGCTGTTGCGTGAAACGGCCACAAGGTGGCAGCAGTTCTCCCTTACCAAATCTGGTTACTAGAGCAACAGAGCCTCAATGGAAGTCGTGTTCTAGATTGGAATTTAGAATTGAATGTGCCAGGAGAAAGCCCCTCAAGTTTGTCTCACTACTTGTTGTTCGTGTTTTTAATTTTCTTTTTATTTTCTATTACAGCAAGTTTGATTACAATGTTTGGCTTGTTGTAGGTGTGGAAGATGTGGTTCTTTTGCACATATATAGATGTCTGTTCTTCCTGGGATCCTTTTCCCATGTACGTTAGGACAGAATGTTGAGTAGTCTTCTCTTGGTATTCCATAGGTCTTTGGTGATTATATATGTCACCTGTGTTTGATTATGTCTGTTAACCCCGATATCGTAATGAAACCAATCCTCACACCTTTCCATTGGTGAACCATAAGTTTCTTTAATGAATCTGTGATTGCCCTTCTCCGTGGAAATATCTGCCCTGGTATCCATTTTTAGGTAACACCTATAAGTGATATGATATGATATGTGTCTTTCACTTTCTGACTTACTCCAAGTCACGTGATTACCTCTAGACTCATCTACGGGGCTGCAAATGGCATTGTGTCTTTTTTTTCCTTGGCTTCTATTCTGCCTTAGCGAGGTCCATTTACAACAATGTGATTCCGTGAGGGTTGTGGATTAGCTCACCTGGGCAGCCTTACTCTGCCGGCCGGCCAACCCTAGGTGTGCCTGGTTGAGGTCAATATAAACAGCGCTCCAGGCAGCAGTAGCCCCTGAAGTTGTGCCTGACTCCATATTCTCTGCCCCGTCAGCAGTCTCGGGGCTGTGCTGGTGGGAGGGAGTGAGGGGCCAAGGCTTTGTTGGTGGCCCGGTGCGAGTGGGGCTCTGCTGGCCTTTCTGCAGGAGTTGCCAGGCTGCCACCTGTAAAGAAGAGGATGTGTCACCCATACCTTCCGATGGAATTTCTCTCCGGACAGAGGTGAGGAAGGAAAAAAGCAGTGGGGGCCGGGACAGGAGGGGTATCTCAGGCAGGGCAATAGAAAGCTTCCAGAAGAGCGCCCGGGGCCAGGACCATCCTGGCTGGCCTGCAGGCACCAAGTTGGCCTGCGTGCTGTCGCTGGTGTGGCTCCACGGCCCTTCCTCTAGGCTTTCAAGCCCTTGTACATATTCAGGTGTTTTACCTGGGAAGGGTGGGAACAGTTCAGCAGCAGCTGGCCTGGGGCTCAGCTCACGTTTACTCACAGATGCCTCAGCACGGTCCCCCAGCTTTGCAATGAGGACGCTCCTTGCATGGGGGGTGGGTTGCTGGCTGTATGGGAGGTGATTCCCCACCTCTGACCAATTTCAGAATTGTTTACCACTGGAGCAAGTGCCCTGATAGGGTTTCCCTCTGTATAACTGGTGGGTTAAGGTTTTTTTTCTTTTATGGTTCAAGTTAGATTTTATTCCTCTTTTATGTATTTATAGATATAAGCATGGAAATAATTCATTCCTATAAATACATCTGTGTGAAGGGAAGAACTGTTTTCTGTTTTATTTTAAAATTTTATTTTTTAAAATTTTGAAATTTAATTTTATTTATTTTTTATACAGCAGGTTATTATTAGTTATGTATTTTATGCATATACATGTATACAGGTCAATCCCAATCTCCCAACTCATCCCACCACCACCACCCCATGGCTTCCCACACTTGGTGTCCATACGTTTGTTCTCTACCTCTGTGTCTCTATTTCTTCCCTGCAATCCAGTTCCTCTGTACCATTTTTTAGGGTCCAAATATATGCATTAATATACAATATTTGTTTTCCTCTTTCTGACTTACTTCATTCTGTATGACAGTCTCTAGATCCATCGATGTCTCTACAAATGACCCAGTTTCATTCCTTTTTATGGCTGAGTAATATTCCATTTTATATATGTACCACATCTTTATCCATTCATCTGTCTGTGGACATTTAGGTTGCTTGCATTACCTGGCTATTGTAAATAGTGCTGCAATGAACATTGTGGTGAATGTGCCTTTTTGATTTATGGTTTTCTCTGGGTATGTGCCCAGAAGTGGGATTGCTGGATCAGATGGTAATTCTATTTCTAGTATTTTTAAGGAAACTCCATACGGTTCTCCATAGTGACTGTATCAATTTACATCCCCACCAATAGTGGAAGAGGGCTCCTTTTGTCCACACCCTCCCCAGAATTTGTTGTTTGTAGATTTTCTGATGATGCTGATTCTAACAGGTGTGAGGTGATACCTCATTGTAGTTTTGATTTGCATTTCTCTAATAATTAGTGCTGTTGAGCAGCTTTTCATGTGCATCTTGGCCATCTCTGTGTCTTCTTTGAAGAAACGTCTCTTTAGATCTTCTGCCCATTTTTGTATTGGGTTGTTTGTTTTTTTAATAGTAAGCTGCATGAGCTGTTTATATATATATTGGAGATTAAACCTTTGTCCATTGATTCATTTGCAACGATTTTCGCCCATTCTGAGGGATGCCTTTTTCCATTCCCGTTTTTTTTAACAAAAAAGGAAAGAAAGAAAAAGAAGCAGAACACTAATGTGCGTAAAATATGCCTTTTGAAACGGTCGTTTTGAAATATGGACGTCCTTTGAATTTTTTGGTCGATATGTGACCCCAGGATTTGTTTTCAGGGCAGGTGTCATTTACAGGCCTGCAATGATTTTGAATATCAACTGACCATTAGCGCTGGGATTAAAGCTGCTGTTGCGTGAAACGGCCACAAGGTGGCAGCAGTTCTCCCTTACCAAATCTGGTTACTAGAGCAACAGAGCCTCAATGGAAGTCGTGTTCTAGATTGGAATTTAGAATGGAATGTGCCAGGAGAAAGCCCCTCAAGTTTGTCTCACTACTTGTTGTTCGTGTTTTTAATTTTCTTTTTATTTTCTATTACAGCAAGTTTGATTACAATGTTTGGCTTGTTTTAGGTGTGGAAGATGTGGTTCTTTTACACATATACAGATGTCTGTTCTTCCTGGGATCCTTTTCCCATGTACGTTAGGACAGAATGTTGAGTAGTCTTCTCTTGGTATTCCGTAGGTCTTTGGTGATTATATATGTCACCTGTGTTTGATTATGTCTGTTAACCCCGATATCATAATGAAACCAATCCTCACAGCTTTCCATTGGTGAACCATAAGTTTCTTTAATGAATCTGTGATTGCCCTTCTCCGTGGAAATATCTGCCCTGGTATCCATTTTTAGGTAACCCCTATAAGTGATATGATATGATATGTGTCTTTCACTTTCTGACTTACTCCAAGTCACGTGATTACCTCTAGACTCATCTACGGGGCTGCAAATGGCATTGTGTCCTTTTTTTACCTTGGCTTCTATTCTGCCTTAGCGAGGTTCATTTTCAACAATATGATTCCCTGAGGGTTTTGGATTAGCTGACCTGGGCAGCCTTACCCTGCCGGCCGGCCCTCCCCAGGTGTGCCTGGTTGAGGTCAATATAAACAGCTCTCCAGGCAGCAATAGCCCCTGAAGTTGTGCCTGACTCCATATTCTCTGCCCCGTCAGCAGTCTCGGGGCTGTGCTGGTGGGAGGGAGTGAGGGGCCAAGGCTTTGTTGGTGGCCCGGTGTGAGTGGGGCTCTGCTGGCCTTTCTGCAGGAGTTGCCAGGCTGCCACCTGTAAAGAAGAGGATGTATCACCCATACCTTCCGATGGAATTTGTCTCCGGACAGAGGTGAGGAAGGAAAAAAGCAGTGGGGGCCGGGACAGGAGGGGTATCTCAGGCAGGGCAATAGAAAGCTTCCAGAAGAGCGCCCGGGGCCAGTACCATCCTGGCTGGCCTGCAGGCACCAAGTTGGCCTGCGTGCTGTCGCTGGTGTGGCTCCACGGCCCTTCCTCTAGGCTTTCAAGCCCTTGTACATATTTAGGTGTTTTACCTGGGAAGGGTGGGAACAGTTCAGCAGCTGCTGGCCTGGGACTCAGCTCACGTTTACTCACAGATGCCTCAGCATGGTCCCCCAGCTTTGCAATGAGGACGCTCCTTGCATGGGGGGTGGGTTGCTGGCTGTATGGGAGGTGATTCCCGACCTCTGACCAATTTCAGAATTGTTTACCACTGGAGCAAGTGCCCTGATAGGGTTTCCCTCTGTATAACTGGTGGGTTCAGGTTTTTTTTTTCTTTTAGGGTTCAAGTTAGATTTGATTCCTCTTTTATGTATTTATAGATATAAGCATGGAAATAATTCATTCCTATAAATACATCTGTGTGAAGGGAAGAACTTTTTTCTGTTTTATTTTAAATTTTTTTTTTTAAATTTTGAAATTTAATTTATTTTTTTATACAGCAGGTTATTATTAGTTATGTATTTTGTGCATATACATGTATACAGGTCAATCCCAATCTCCCAACTCATCCCACCACCACCACCCCATGGCTTCCCACACTTGGTGTCCGTACGTTTGTTCTCTACCTCTGTGTCTCTATTTCTTCCCTGCAATCCAGTTCCTCTGTACCATTTTTTAGGGTCCAAATATATGCATTAATATACAATATTTGTTTTCCTCTTTCTGACTTACTTCATTCTGTATGACAGTCTCTAGATCCATCGATGTCTCTACAAATGACCCAGTTTCATTCCTTTTTATGGCTGAGTAATATTCCATTTTATATATGTACCACATCTTTATCCATTCATCTGTCTGTGGACATTTAGGTTGCTTGCATTACCTGGCTATTGTAAATAGTGCTGCAATGAACATTGTGGTGAATGTGCCTTTTTGATTTATGGTTTTCTCTGGGTATGTGCCCAGAAGTGGGATTGCTGGATCAGATGGTAATTCTATTTCTAGTTTTTTTAAGGAAACTCCATACTGTTCTCCATAGTGACTGTATCAATTTACATCCCCACCAATAGTGGAAGAGGGCTCCTTTTGTCCACACCCTCCCCAGAATTTGTTGTTTGTAGATTTTCTGATGATGCCGATTCTAACAGGTGTGAGGTGATACCTCATTGTAGTTTTGATTTGCATTTCTCTAATAATTAGTGCTGTTGAGCAGCTTTTCATGTGCATCTTGGCCATCTCTATGTCTTCTTTGAAGAAACGTCTCTTTAGATCTTCTGCCCATTTTTGTATTGGGTTGTTTGTTTTTTTAATAGTAAGCTGCATGAGCTGTTTATATATATATTGGAGATTAAACCTTTGTCCATTGATTCATTTGCAACGATTTTCGCCCATTCTGAGGGATGCCTTTTTCCATTCCCGCTTTTTGAACAAAAAAGGAAAGAAAGAAAAAGAAGCAGAACCCTAATGTGTGTAAAATATGCCTTTTGAAACGGTCGTTTTGAAATATGGACGTCCTTTGAATTTTTTGGTCGATATGTGACCCAGGATTTGTTTTCAGGGCAGGTGCCATTTACAGGCCTGCAATGATTTTGAATATCAACTGACCATTAGCGCTGGGATTAAAGCTGCTGTTGCGTGAAACGGCCACAAGGTGGCAGCAGTTCTCCCTTACCAAATCTGGTTACTAGAGCAACAGAGCCTCAATGGAAGTCGTGTTCTAGATTGGAATTTAGAATGGAATGTGCCAGGAGAAAGCCCTTCAAGTTTGTCTCACTACTTCTTGTTCCTGTTTTTATTTTTTATTTTTTATTTTCTATTACAGCAAGTTTGATTACAATGTTTGGCTTGTAGGTGTAGAAGATGTGGTTCTTTTACACATATACAGATGTCTGTTCTTCCTGGATCCTTTTCCCATGTACGTTAGGACAGAATGTTGAGTAGTCTTCTCTTGGTATTCCGTAGGTCTTTGGTGATTTTATATGTCACCTGTGTTTGATTATGTCTGTTAATCCCGATATCATAATGAAACCAATCCTCACACCTTTCCATTGGTGAACCATAAGTTTGTTTAATGAATCTGTGATTGCCCTTCTCCGTGGAAATATCTGCCCTGGTATCCAATTTTAGGTAATACCTATAATTGATATGATACGATATGTGTCTTTCACTTTCTGACTTACTCCAAGTCACGTGATTACCTCTAGACTCATCTACGGGGCTGCAAATGGCATTGTGTCCTTTTTTTTCCTTGGCTTCTATTCTGCCTTAGCGAGGTCCATTTTCAACAATGTGATTCCGTGAGGGTTGTGGATTAGCTCACCTGGGCAGCCTTACTCTGCCGGCCGGCCCTCCCCAGGTGTGCCTGGTTGAGGTCAATATAAACAGCGCTCCAGGCAGCAATAGCCCCTGAAGTTGTGCCTGACTCCATATTCTCTGCCCCATCAGCAGTCTCGGGGCTGTGCTGGTGGGAGGGAGTGAGGGGCCAAGGCTTTGTTGGTGGCCCGGTGTGAGTGGGGCTCTGCTGGCCTTTCTGCAGGAGTTGCCAGGCTGCCACCTGTAAAGAAGAGGATGTGTCACCCATACCTTCCGATGGAATTTCTCTCCGGACAGAGGTGAGGAAGGAAAAAAGCAGTGGGGGCCGGGACAGGAGGGGTATCTCAGGCAGGGCAATAGAAAGCTTCCAGAAGAGCGCCCGGGGCCAGGACCATCCTGGCTGGCCTGCAGGCACCAAGTTGGCCTGCGTGCTGTCGCTGGTGTGGCTCCACGGCCCTTCCTCTAGGCTTTCAAGCCCTTGTACATATTCAGGTGTTTTACCTGGGAAGGGTGGGAACAGTTCAGCAGCAGCTGACCTGGGGCTCAGCTCACGTTTACTCACAGATGCTTCAGCACGGTCCCCCAGCTTTGCAATGAGGACGCTCCTTGCATGGGGAGTGGTTTGATGGCTGTATGGGAGGTGATTCCCCACCTCTGACCAATTTCAGAATTGTTTACCACTGGAGCAAGTGCCCTGATAGGGTTTCCCTCTGTATAACTGGTGGGTTCAGGTTTTTTTTTTTTCTTTTATGGTTCAAGTTAGATTTGATTCCTCTTTTATGTATTTATAGATATAAGCATGGAAATAATTCATTCCTATAAATACATCTGTGTGAAGGGAAGAACTTTTTTCTGTTTAATTTTTAAATGTTATTTTTTAAAATTTTGAAATTTAATTTTATTTATATGTTTATACAGCAGGTTATTATTAGTTATGTATTTTATGCATATACATGTATACAGGTCAATCCCAATCTCCCAACTCATCCCACCACCACCACCCCATGGCTTCCCACACTTGGTGTCCATACGTTTGTTCTCTACCTCTGTGTCTCTATTTCTTCCCTGCAAACCAGTTCCTCTGTACCATTTTTTAGGGTCCAAATATATGCATTAATATACAATATTTGTTTTCCTCTTTCTGACTTACTTCATTCTGTATAACAGTCTCTAGATCCATCGATGTCTCTACAAATGACCCAGTTTCATTCCTTTTTATGGCTGAGTAATATTCCATTTTATATATGTACCACATCTTTATCCATTCATCTGTCTGTGGGCATTTAGCTTGCTTCCATTACCTGGCTATTGTAAATAGTGCTGCAATGATCATTGTGGTGAATGTGCCTTTTTGATTTATGGTTTTCTCTGGGTATGTGCCCAGAAGTGGGATTGCTGGATCAGATGGTAATTCTATTTCTAGTTTTTTTAAGGAAACTCCATACTGTTCTCCATAGTGACTGTATCAATTTACATCCCCACCAATAGTGGAAGAGGGCTCCTTTTGTCCACACCCTCCCAAGAATTTGTTGTTTGTAGATTTTCTGATGATGCCGATTTTAACAGGTGTGGGGTGATACCTCATTGTAGTTTTGATTTGCATTTCTCTAATAATTAGTGCTGTTGAGCAGCTTTTCATGTGCATCTTGGCCATCTCTGTGTCTTCTTTGAAGAAACGTCTCTTTAGATCTTCTGCCCATTTTTGTATTGGGTTGTTTGTTTTTTTAATAGTAAGCTGCATGAGCTGTTTATATATATATTGGAGATTAAACCTTTGTCCATTGATTCATTTGCAACGATTTTCGCCCATTCTGAGGGATGCCTTTTGCCATTCCCGTTTTTTGAACAAAAAAGGAAAGAAAGAAAAAGAAGCAGAACACTAATGTGCGTAAAATATGCCTTTTGAAATGGTCGTTTTGAAATATGGACGTCCTTTGAATTTTTTGGTCGATATGTGACCCCAGGATTTGTTTTCAGGGCAGGTGTCATTTACAGGCCTGCAATGATTTTGAATATCAACTGACCATTAGCGCTGGGATTAAAGCTGCTGTTGCGTGAAACGGCCACAAGGTGGCAGCAGTTCTCCCTTACCAAATCTGGTTACTAGAGCAACAGAGCCTCAATGGAAGTCGTGTTCTAGATTGGAATTTAGAATGGAATATGCCAGGAGAAAGCCCCTCAAGTTTGTCTCACTACTTGTTGTTCGTGTTTCTAATTTTCTTTTTATTTTCTATTACAGCAAGTTTGATTACAATGTTTGGCTTGTTGTAGGTGTAGAAGATGTGGTTCTTTTACACATATACAGATGTCTGTTCTTCCTGGGATCCTTTTCCCATGTACGTTAGGACAGAATGTTGAGTAGTCTTCTCTTGGTATTCCGTAGGTCTTTGGTGATTTTATATGTCACCTGTGTTTGATTATGTCTGTTAACCCCGATAGCGTAATGAAACTAATCCTCACACCTTTCCATTGGTGAACCATAACTTTGTTTAATGAATCTGTGATTGCCCTTCTCCGTGGAAATATCTGCCCTGGTATCCATTTTTAGGTAACACCTATAAGTGATATGATATGATATGTGTCTTTCACTTTCTGACTTACTCCAAGTCACGTGATTACCTCTAGACTCATCTACGGGGCTGCAAATGGCATTGTGTCCTTTTTTTCCTTGGCTTCTATTCTGCCTTAGCGAGGTCCATTTTCAACAATGTGATTCCCTGAGGGTTGTGGATTAGCTGACCTGGGCAGCCTTACCCTGCCGGCCGGCCCTCCCCAGGTGTGCCTGGTTGAGGTCAATATAAACAGCGCTCCAGGCAGCAATAGCCCCTGAAGTTGTGCCTGACTCCATATTCTCTGCCCCGTCAGCAGTCTCGGGGCTGTGCTGGTGGGAGGGAGTGAGGGGCCAAGGCTTTGTTGGTGGCCCGGTGTGAGTGGGGCTCTGCTGGCCTTTCTGCAGGAGTTGCCAGGCTGCCACCTGTATAGAAGAGGATGTGTCACCCATACCTTCCGATGGAATTTCTCTCCGGACAGAGGTGAAGAAGGAAAAAAGCAGTGGGGGCCGGGACAAGAGGGGTATCTCAGGCAGGGCTATAGAAAGCTTCCAGAAGAGTGCCCGGGGCCAGGACCATCCTGGCTGGCCGGCAGGCACCAAGTTGGCCTGCGTGCTGTCGCTGGTGTGGCTCCACGGCCCTTCCTCTAGGCTTTCAAGCCCTTGTACATATTCAGGTGTTTTACCTGGGAAGGGTGGGAACAGTTCAGCAGCAGCTGGCCTGGGACTCAGCTCACGTTTACTCACAGATGCCTCAGCACGGTCCCCCAGCTTTGCAATGAGGACGCTCCTTGCATGGGGGGTGGGTTGCTTGCTGTATGGGAGGTGATTCCCCACCTCTGACCAATTTCAGAATTGTTTACTGCTGGAGCAAGTGCCCTGATAGGGTTTCCCTCTGTATAACTGGTGGGTTCAGGTTTTTTTTTTCTTTTATGGTTCAAGTTAGATTTGATTCCTCTTTTATGTATTTATAGATATAAGCATGGAAATAATTCATTCCTATAAATACATCTGTGTGAAGGGAAGAACTTTTTTCTGTTTTATTTTAAAATATTATTTTTTAAAATTTTGAAATTTAATTTTATTTATTTGTTTATACAGCAGGTTATTATTAGTTATGTATTTTATGCATATACATGTATACAGGTCAATCCCAATCTCCCAACTCATCCCACCACCACCACCCCATGGCTTCCCACACTTGGTGTCCATACGTTTGTTCTCTACCTCTGTGTCTCTATTTCTTCCCTGCAAACCAGTTCATCTGTACCATTTTTTAGGTTCCACATATATGCATTAATATACAATATTTGTTTTCCTCTTTCTGACTTACTTCATTCTGTATGACAGTCTCTAGATCCATCGATGTCTCTACAAATGACCCAGTTTCATTCCTTTTTATGGCTGAGTAATATTCCATTTTATATATGTACCACATCTTTATCCATTCATCTGTCTGTGGGCATTTAGCTTGCTTCCATTACCTGGCTATTGTAAATAGTGCTGCAATGATCATTGTGGTGAATGTGCCTTTTTGATTTATGGTTTTCTCTGGGTATGTGCCCAGAAGTGGGATTGCTGGATCAGATGGTAATTCTATTTCTAGTTTTTTTAAGGAAACTCCATACTGTTCTCCATAGTGACTGTATCAATTTACATCCCCACCAATAGTGGAAGAGGGCTCCTTTTGTCCACACCCTCCCCAGAATTTGTTGTTTGTAGATTTTCTGATGATGCCGATTTTAACAGGTGTGGGGTGATACCTCATTGTAGTTTTGATTTGCATTTCTCTAATAATTAGTGCTGTTGAGCAGCTTTTCATGTGCGTCTTGGCCATCTCTGTGTCTTCTTTGAAGAAACGTCTCTTTAGATCTTCTGCCCATTTTTGTATTGGGTTGTTTGTTTTTTTAATAGTAAGCTGCATGAGCTGTTTATATATATATTGGAGATTAAACCTTTGTCCATTGATTCATTTGCAACGATTTTCGCCCATTCTGAGGGATGCCTTTTGCCATTCCCGTTTTTTGAACAAAAAAGGAAAGAAAGAAAAAGAAGCAGAACACTAATGTGCGTAAAATATGCCTTTTGAAATGGTCGTTTTGAAATATGGACGTCCTTTGAATTTTTTGGTCGATATGTGACCCCAGGATTTGTTTTCAGGGCAGGTGTCATTTACAGGCCTGCAATGATTTTGAATATCAACTGACCATTAGCGCTGGGATTAAAGCTGCTGTTGCGTGAAACGGCCACAAGGTGGCAGCAGTTCTCCCTTACCAAATCTGGTTACTAGAGCAACAGAGCCTCAATGGAAGTCGTGTTCTAGATTGGAATTTAGAATGGAATGTGCCAGGAGAAAGCCCCTCAAGTTTGTCTCACTACTTGTTGTTCGTGTTTCTAATTTTCTTTTTATTTTCTATTACAGCAAGTTTGATTACAATGTTTGGCTTGTTGTAGGTGTAGAAGATGTGGTTCTTTTACACATATACAGATGTCTGTTCTTCCTGGGATCCTTTTCCCATGTACGTTAGGACAGAATGTTGAGTAGTCTTCTCTTGGTATTCCGTAGGTCTTTGGTGATTTTATATGTCACCTGTGTTTGATTATGTCTGTTAACCCCGATAGCGTAATGAAACTAATCCTCACACCTTTCCATTGGTGAACCATAACTTTGTTTAATGAATCTGTGATTGCCCTTCTCCGTGGAAATATCTGCCCTGGTATAGATTTTTAGGTAACACCTATAAGTGATATGATATGATATGTGTCTTTCACTTTCTGACTTACTCCAAGTCACGTGATTACCTCTAGACTCATCTACGGGGCTGCAAATGGCATTGTGTCCTTTTTTTCCTTGGCTTCTATTCTGCCTTAGCGAGGTCCATTTTCAACAATGTGATTCCCTGAGGGTTGTGGATTAGCTGACCTGGGCAGCCTTACCCTGCCGGCCGGCCCTCCCCAGGTGTGCCTGGTTGAGGTCAATATAAACAGCGCTCCAGGCAGCAATAGCCCCTGAAGTTGTGCCTGACTCCATATTCTCTGCCCCGTCAGCAGTCTCAGGGCTGTGCTGGTGGGAGGGAGTGAGGGGCCAAGGCTTTGTTGGTGGCCCGGTGTGAGTGGGGCTCTGCTGGCCTTTCTGCAGGAGTTGCCAGGCTGCCACCTGTAAAGAAGAGGATGTGTCACCCATACCTTCCGATGGAATTTCTCTCCGGACAGAGGTGAGGAAGGAAAAAAGCAGTGGGGGCCGGGACAAGAGGGGTATCTCAGGCAGGGCAATAGAAAGCTTCCAGAAGAGCGCCCGGGGCCAGGACCATCCTGGCTGGCCTGCAGGCACCAAGTTGGCCTGCGTGCTGTCGCTGGTGTGGCTCCACGGCCCTTCCTCTAGGCTTTCAAGCCCTTGTACATATTCAGGTGTTTTACCTGGGAAGGGTGGGAACAGTTCAGCTGCAGCTGGCCTGGGGCTCAGCTCACGTTTACTCACAGATGCCTCAGCACGGTCCCCCAGCTTTGCAATGAGGACGCTCCTTGCATGGGGGGTGGGTTGCTGGCTGTATGGGAGGTGATTCCCCACCTCTGACCAATTTCAGAATTATTTACTGCTGGAGCAAGTGCCCTGATAGGGTTTCCCTCTGTATAACTGGTGGGTTCAGGGTTTTTTTTTTCTTTTATGGTTCAAGTTAGATTTGATTCCTCTTTTATGTATTTATAGATATAAGCATGGAAATAATTCATTCCTATAAATACATCTGTGTGAAGGGAAGAACTTTTTTCTGTTTTATTTTAAAATTTTATTTTTTAAAATTTTGAAATTTAATTTTATTTATTTGTTTATACAGCAGGTTATTATTAGTTATGTATTTTATGCATATACATGTATACAGGTCAATCCCAATCTCCCAACTCATCCCACCACCACCACCCCATGGCTTCCCACACTTGGTGTCCATACGTTTGTTCTCTACCTCTGTGTCTCTATTTCTTCCCTGCAAACCAGTTCATCTGTACCATTTTTTAGGTTCCACATATATGCATTAATATACAATATTTGTTTTCCTCTTTCTGACTTACTTCATTCTGTATGACAGTCTCTAGATCCATCGATGTCTCTACAAATGACCCAGTTTCATTCCTTTTTATGGCTGAGTAATATTCCATTTTATATATGTACCACATCTTTATCCATTCATCTGTCTGTGGGCATTTAGCTTGCTTCCATTACCTGGCTATTGTAAATAGTGCTGCAATGATCATTGTGGTGAATGTGCCTTTTTGATTTATGGTTTTCTCTGGGTATGTGCCCAGAAGTGGGATTGCTGGATCAGATGGTAATTCTATTTCTAGTTTTTTTAAGGAAACTCCATACTGTTCTCCATAGTGACTGTATCAATTTACATCCCCACCAATAGTGGAAGAGGGCTCCTTTTGTCCACACCCTCCCCAGAATTTGTTGTTTGTAGATTTTCTGATGATGCCGATTTTAACAGGTGTGGGGTGATACCTCATTGTAGTTTTGATTTGCATTTCTCTAATAATTAGTGCTGTTGAGCAGCTTTTCATGTGCGTCTTGGCCATCTCTGTGTCTTCTTTGAAGAAACGTCTCTTTAGATCTTCTGCCCATTTTTGTATTGGGTTGTTTGTTTTTTTAATAGTAAGCTGCATGAGCTGTTTATATATATATTGGAGATTAAACCTTTGTCCATTGATTCATTTGCAACGATTTTCGCCCATTCTGAGGGATGCCTTTTGCCATTCCCGTTTTTTGAACAAAAAAGGAAAGAAAGAAAAAGAAGCAGAACACTAATGTGCGTAAAATATGCCTTTTGAAATGGTCGTTTTGAAATATGGACGTCCTTTGAATTTTTTGGTCGATATGTGACCCCAGGATTTGTTTTCAGGGCAGGTGTCATTTACAGGCCTGCAATGATTTTGAATATCAACTGACCATTAGCGCTGGGATTAAAGTTGCTGTTGCGTGAAACGGCCACAAGGTGGCAGCAGTTCTCCCTTACCAAATCTGGTTACTAGAGCAACAGAGCCTCAATGGAAGTCGTGTTCTAGATTGGAATTTAGAATGGAATGTGCCAGGAGAAAGCCCCTCAAGTTTGTCTCATTACTTGTTGTTCGTGTTTCTAATTTTCTTTTTATTTTCTATTACAGCAAGTTTGATTACAATGTTTGGCTTGTTGTAGGTGTAGAAGATGTGGTTCTTTTACACATATACAGATGTCTGTTCTTCCTGGGATCCTTTTCCCATGTACGTTAGGACAGAATGTTGAGTAGTCTTCTCTTGGTATTCCGTAGGTCTTTGGTGATTTTATATGTCACCTGTGTTTGATTATGTCTGTTAACCCCGATATCATAATGAAACCAATCCTCACACCTTTCCATTGGTGAACCATAAGTTTGTTTAATGAATCTGTGATTTGCCTTCTCCGTGGAAATATCTGCCCTGGTATCCATTTTTAGGTAACACCTATAAGTGATATGATATGATATGTGTCTTTCACTTTCTGACTTACTCCAAGTCACGTGATTACCTCTAGACTCATCTACGGGGCTGCAAATGGCATTGTGTCCTTTTTTTCCTTGGCTTCTATTCTGCCTTAGCGAGGTCCATTTTCAACAATGTGATTCCCTGAGGGTTGTGGATTAGCTGACCTGGGCAGCCTTACCCTGCCGGCCGGCCCTCCCCAGGTGTGCCTGGTTGAGGTCAATATAAACAGCGCTCCAGGCAGCAATAGCCCCTGAAGTTGTGCCTGACTCCATATTCTCTGCCCCGTCAGCAGTCTCAGGGCTGTGCTGGTGGGAGGGAGTGAGGGGCCAAGGCTTTGTTGGTGGCCCGGTGTGAGTGGGGCTCTGCTGGCCTTTCTGCAGGAGTTGCCAGGCTGCCACCTGTAAAGAAGAGGATGTGTCACCCATACCTTCCGATGGAATTTCTCTCCGGACAGAGGTGAGGAAGGAAAAAAGCAGTGGGGGCCGGGACAAGAGGGGTATCTCAGGCAGGGCTATAGAAAGCTTCCAGAAGAGTGCCCGGGGCCAGGACCATCCTGGCTGGCCTGCAGGCACCAAGTTGGCCTGCGTGCTGTCGCTGGTGTGGCTCCACGGCCCTTCCTCTAGGCTTTCAAGCCCTTGTACATATTCAGGTGTTTTACCTGGGAAGGGTGGGAACAGTTCAGCAGCAGCTGGCCTGGGACTCAGCTCACGTTTACTCACAGATGCCTCAGCACGGTCCCCCAGCTTTGCAATGAGGACGCTCCTTGCATGGGGGGTGGGTTGCTTGCTGTATGGGAGGTGATTCCCCACCTCTGACCAATTTCAGAATTGTTTACTGCTGGAGCAAGTGCCCTGATAGGGTTTCCCTCTGTATAACTGGTGGGTTCAGGTTTTTTTTTCTTTTATGGATCAAGTTAGATTTGATTCCTCTTTTATGTATTTATAGATATAAGCATGGAAATAATTCATTCCTATAAATACATCTGTGTGAAGGGAAGAACTTTTTTCTGTTTTGTTTTAAAATTTTATTTTTTAAAATTTTGAAATTTAATTTTATTTATTTGTTTATACAGCAGGTTATTATTAGTTATGTATTTTATGCATATACATGTATACAGGTCAATCCCAATCTCCCAACTCATCCCACCACCACCACCCCATGGCTTCCCACACTTGGTGTCCATACGTTTGTTCTCTACCTCTGTGTCTCTATTTCTTCCCTGCAAACCAGTTCATCTGTACCATTTTTTAGGTTCCACATATATGCATTAATATACAATATTTGTTTTCCTCTTTCTGACTTACTTCATTCTGTATGACAGTCTCTAGATCCATCGATGTCTCTACAAATGACCCAGTTTCATTCCTTTTTATGGCTGAGTAATATTCCATTTTATATATGTACCACATCTTTATCCATTCATCTGTCTGTGGGCATTTAGCTTGCTTCCATTACCTGGCTATTGTAAATAGTCCTGCAATGATCATTGTGGTGAATGTGCCTTTTTGATTTATGGTTTTCTCTGGGTATGTGCCCAGAAGTGGGATTGCTGGATCAGATGGTAATTCTATTTCTAGTTTTTTTAAGGAAACTCCATACTGTTCTCCATAGTGACTGTATCAATTTACATCCCCACCAATAGTGGAAGAGGGCTCCTTTTGTCCACACCCTCCCCAGAATTTGTTGTTTGTAGATTTTCTGATGATGCCGATTTTAACAGGTGTGGGGTGATACCTCATTGTAGTTTTGATTTGCATTTCTCTAATAATTAGTGCTGTTGAGCAGCTTTTCATGTGCGTCTTGGCCATCTCTGTGTCTTCTTTGAAGAAACGTCTCTTTAGCTCTTCTGCCCATTTTTGTATTGGGTTGTTTGTTTTTTTAATAGTAAGCTGCATGAGCTGTTTATATATATATTGGAGATTAAACCTTTGTCCATTGATTCATTTGCAACGATTTTCGCCCATTCTGAGGGATGCCTTTTGCCATTCCCGTTTTTTGAACAAAAAAGGAAAGAAAGAAAAAGAAGCAGAACACTAATGTGCGTAAAATATGCCTTTTGAAATGGTCGTTTTGAAATATGGACGTCCTTTGAATTTTTTGGTCGATATGTGACCCCAGGATTTGTTTTCAGGGCAGGTGTCATTTACAGGCCTGCAATGATTTTGAATATCAACTGACCATTAGCGCTGGGATTAAAGCTGCTGTTGCGTGAAACGGCTACAAGGTGGCAGCAGTTCTCCCTTACCAAATCTGGTTACTAGAGCAACAGAGCCTCAATGGAAGTCGTGTTCTAGATTGGAATTTAGAATGGAATGTGCCAGGAGAAAGCCCCTCAAGTTTGTCTCACTACTTGTTGTTCGTGTTTCTAATTTTCTTTTTATTTTCTATTACAGCAAGTTTGATTACAATGTTTGGCTTGTTGTAGGTGTAGAAGATGTGGTTCTTTTACACATATACAGATGTCTGTTCTTCCTGGGATCCTTTTCCCATGTACGTTAGGACAGAATGTTGAGTAGTCTTCTCTTGGTATTCCGTAGGTCTTTGGTGATTTTATATGTCACCTGTGTTTGATTATGTCTGTTAACCCCGATAGCGTAATGAAACTAATCCTCACACCTTTCCATTGGTGAACCATAACTTTGTTTAATGAATCTGTGATTGCCCTTCTCCGTGGAAATATCTGCCCTGGTATAGATTTTTAGGTAACACCTATAAGTGATATGATATGATATGTGTCTTTCACTTTCTGACTTACTCCAAGTCACGTGATTACCTCTAGACTCATCTATGGGGCTGCAAATGGCATTGTGTCCTTTTTTTCCTTGGCTTCTATTCTGCCTTAGCGAGGTCCATTTTCAACAATGTGATTCCCTGAGGGTTGTGGATTAGCTGACCTGGGCAGCCTTACCCTGCCGGCCGGCCCTCCCCAGGTGTGCCTGGTTGAGGTCAATATAAACAGCGCTCCAGGCAGCAATAGCCCCTGAAGTTGTGCCTGACTCCATATTCTCTGCCCCGTCAGCAGTCTCAGGGCTGTGCTGGTGGGAGGGAGTGAGGGGCCAAGGCTTTGTTGGTGGCCCGGTGTGAGTGGGGCTCTGCTGGCCTTTCTGCAGGAGTTGCCAGGCTGCCACCTGTAAAGAAGAGGATGTGTCACCCATACCTTCCGATGGAATTTCTCTCCGGACAGAGGTGAGGAAGGAAAAAAGCAGTGGGGGCCGGGACAGGAGGGGTATCTCAGGCAGGGCAATAGAAAGCTTCCAGAAGAGCGCCCGGGGCCAGGACCATCCTGGCTGGCCTGCAGGCACCAAGTTGGCCTGCGTGCTGTCGCTGGTGTGGCTCCACGGCCCTTCCTCTAGGCTTTCAAGCCCTTGTACATATTCAGGTGTTTTACCTGGGAAGGGTGGGAACAGTTCAGCTGCAGCTGGCCTGGGGCTCAGCTCACGTTTACTCACAGATGCCTCAGCACGGTCCCCCAGCTTTGCAATGAGGACGCTCCTTGCATGGGGGGTGGGTTGCTGGCTGTATGGGAGGTGATTCCCCACCTCTGACCAATTTCAGAATTATTTACTGCTGGAGCAAGTGCCCTGATAGGGTTTCCCTCTGTATAACTGGTGGGTTCAGGTTTTTTTTTTCTTTTATGGTTCAAGTTAGATTTGATTCCTCTTTTATGTATTTATAGATATAAGCATGGAAATAATTCATTCCTATAAATACATCTGTGTGAAGGGAAGAACTTTTTTCTGTTTTATTTTAAAATTTTATTTTTTAAAATTTTGAAATTTAATTTTATTTATTTTTTTATACAGCAGGTTATTATTAGTTATGTATTTTATGCATATACATGTATACAGGTCAATCCCAATCTCCCAACTCATCCCACCACCACCACCCCATGGCTTCCCACACTTGGTGTCCATACGTTTGTTCTCTAC
Source organism: Mesoplodon densirostris (assembly GCF_025265405.1). Classification (NCBI taxonomy): domain Eukaryota; kingdom Metazoa; phylum Chordata; class Mammalia; order Artiodactyla; family Ziphiidae; genus Mesoplodon; species Mesoplodon densirostris. Next base: position 244,121,084 of record NC_082661.1, read on the forward strand.
CTCTGTGTCTCTATTTCTTCCCTGCAAACCAGTTCATCTGTACCATTTTTTAGGTTCCACATATATGCATTAATATACAATATTTGTTTTCCTCTTTCTGACTTACTTCATTCTGTATGACAGTCTCTAGATCCATCGATGTCTCTACAAATGACCCAGTTTCATTCCTTTTTATGGCTGAGTAATATTCCATTTTATATATGTACCACATCTTTATCCATTCATCTGTCTGTGGGCATTTAGCTTGCTTCCGTTACCTGGCTATTGTAAATAGTGCTGCAATGATCATTGTGGTGAATGTGCCTTTTTGATTTATGGTTTTCTCTGGGTATGTGCCCAGAAGTGGGATTGCTGGATCAGATGGTAATTCTATTTCTAGTTTTTTTAAGGAAACTCCATACTGTTCTCCATAGTGACTGTATCAATTTACATCCCCACCAATAGTGGAAGAGGGCTCCTTTTGTCCACACCCTCCCCAGAATTTGTTGTTTGTAGATTTTCTGATGATGCCGATTTTAACAGGTGTGGGGTGATACCTCATTGTAGTTTTGATTTGCATTTCTCTAATAATTAGTGCTGTTGAGCAGCTTTTCATGTGCGTCTTGGCCATCTCTGTGTCTTCTTTGAAGAAACGTCTCTTTAGATCTTCTGCCCATTTTTGTATTGGGTTGTTTGTTTTTTTAATAGTAAGCTGCATGAGCTGTTTATATATATATTGGAGATTAAACCTTTGTCCATTGATTCATTTGCAACGATTTTCGCCCATTCTGAGGGATGCCTTTTGCCATTCCCGTTGTTTTAACAAAAAAGGAAAGAAAGAAAAAGAAGCAGAACACTAATGTGCGTAAAATATGCCTTTTGAAATGGTCGTTTTGAAATATGGACGTCCTTTGAATTTTTTGGTCGATATGTGACCCCAGGATTTGTTTTCAGGGCAGGTGTCATTTACAGGCCTGCAATGATTTTGAATATCAACTGACCATTAGCGCTGGGATTAAAGTTGCTGTTGCGTGAAACGGCCACAAGGTGGCAGCAGTTCTCCCTTACCAAATCTGGTTACTAGAGCAACAGAGCCTCAATGGAAGTCGTGTTCTAGATTGGAATTTAGAATGGAATGTGCCAGGAGAAAGCCCCTCAAGTTTGTCTCACTACTTGTTGTTCATGTTTCTAATTTTCTTTTTATTTTCTATTACAGCAAGTTTGATTACAATGTTTGGCTTGTTGTAGGTGTAGAAGATGTGGTTCTTTTACACATATACAGATGTCTGTTCTTCCTGGGATCCTTTTCCCATGTACGTTAGGACAGAATGTTGAGTAGTCTTCTCTTGGTATTCCGTAGGTCTTTGGTGATTTTATATGTCACCTGTGTTTGATTATGTCTGTTAACCCCGATAGCGTAATGAAACTAATCCTCACACCTTTCCATTGGTGAACCATAACTTTGTTTAATGAATCTGTGATTGCCCTTCTCCGTGGAAATATCTGCCCTGGTATAGATTTTTAGGTAACACCTATAAGTGATATGATATGATATGTGTCTTTCACTTTCTGACTTACTCCAAGTCACGTGATTACCTCTAGACTCATCTACGGGGCTGCAAATGGCATTGTGTCCTTTTTTTCCTTGGCTTCTATTCTGCCTTAGCGAGGTCCATTTTCAACAATGTGATTCCCTGAGGGTTGTGGATTAGCTGACCTGGGCAGCCTTACCCTGCCGGCCGGCCCTCCCCAGGTGTGCCTGGTTGAGGTCAATCTAAACAGCGCTCCAGGCAGCAATAGCCCCTGAAGTTGTGCCTGACTCCATATTCTCTGCCCCGTCAGCAGTCTCAGGGCTGTGCTGGTGGGAGGGAGTGAGGGGCCAAGGCTTTGTTGGTGGCCCGGTGTGAGTGGGGCTCTGCTGGCCTTTCTGCAGGAGTTGCCAGGCTGCCACCTGTAAAGAAGAGGATGTGTCACCCATACCTTCCGATGGAATTTCTCTCCGGAGAGAGGTGAGGAAGGAAAAAAGCAGTGGGGGCCAGGACAGGAGGGGTATCTCAGGCAGGGCAATAGAAAGCTTCCAGAAGAGCGCCCGGGGCCAGGACCATGCTGGCTGGCCTGCAGGCACCAAGTTGGCCTGCGTGCTGTCGCTGGTGTGGCTCCACGGCCCTTCCTCTAGGCTTTCAAGCCCTTGTACATATTCAGGTGTTTTACCTGGGAAGGGTGGGAACAGTTCAGCTGCAGCTGGCCTGGGGCTCAGCTCACGTTTACTCACAGATGCCTCAGCACGGTCCCCCAGCTTTGCAATGAGGACTCTCCTTGCATGGGGGGTGGGTTGCTGGCTGTATGGGAGGTGATTCCCCACCTCTGACCAATTTCAGAATTGTTTACTGCTGGAGCAAGTGCCCTGATAGGGTTTCCCTCTGTATAACTGGTGGGTTCAGGGTTTTTTTTTTTTCTTTTATGGTTCAAGTTAGATTTGATTCCTCTTTTATGTATTTATAGATATAAGCATGGAAATAATTCATTCCTATAAATACATCTGTGTGAAGGGAAGAACTTTTTTCTGTTTTATTTTAAAATTTTATTTTTTAAAATTTTGAAATTTAATTTTATTTATTTGTTTATACAGCAGGTTATTATTAGTTATGTATTTTATGCATATACATGTATACAGGTCAATCCCAATCTCCCAACTCATCCCACCACCACCACCCCATGGCTTCCCACACTTGGTGTCCATACGTTTGTTCTCTACCTCTGTGTCTCTATTTCTTCCCTGCAAACCAGTTCATCTGTACCATTTTTTAGGTTCCACATATATGCATTAATATACAATATTTGTTTTCCTCTTTCTGACTTACTTCATTCTGTATGACAGTCTCTAGATCCATCGATGTCTCTACAAATGACCCAGTTTCATTCCTTTTTATGGCTGAGTAATATTCCATTTTATATATGTACCACATCTTTATCCATTCATCTGTCTGTGGGCATTTAGCTTGCTTCCATTACCTGGCTATTGTAAATAGTCCTGCAATGATCATTGTGGTGAATGTGCCTTTTTGATTAATGGTTTTCTCTGGGTATGTGCCCAGAAGTGGGATTGCTGGATCAGATGGTAATTCTATTTCTAGTTTTTTTAAGGAAACTCCATACTGTTCTCCATAGTGACTGTATCAATTTACATCCCCACCAATAGTGGAAGAGGGCTCCTTTTGTCCACACCCTCCCCAGAATTTGTTGTTTGTAGATTTTCTGATGATGCCGATTTTAACAGGTGTGGGGTGATACCTCATTGTAGTTTTGATTTGCATTTCTCTAATAATTAGTGCTGTTGAGCAGCTTTTCATGTGCGTCTTGGCCATCTCTGTGTCTTCTTTGAAGAAACGTCTCTTTAGATCTTCTGCCCATTTTTGTATTGGGTTGTTTGTTTTTTTAATAGTAAGCTGCATGAGCTGTTTATATATATATTGGAGATTAAACCTTTGTCCATTGATTCATTTGCAACGATTTTCGCCCATTCTGAGGGATGCCTTTTGCCATTCCCGTTTTTTGAACAAAAAAGGAAAGAAAGAAAAAGAAGCAGAACACTAATGTGCGTAAAATATGCCTTTTGAAATGGTCGTTTTGAAATATGGACGTCCTTTGAAATTTTTGGTCGATATGTGACCCCAGGATTTGTTTTCAGGGCAGGTGTCATTTACAGGCCTGCAATGATTTTGAATATCAACTGACCATTAGCGCTGGGATTAAAGTTGCTGTTGCGTGAAACGGCCACAAGGTGGCAGCAGTTCTCCCTTACCAAATCTGGTTACTAGAGCAACAGAGCCTCAATGGAAGTCGTGTTCTAGATTGGAATTTAGAATGGAATGTGCCAGGAGAAAGCCCCTCAAGTTTGTCTCACTACTTGTTGTTCATGTTTCTAATTTTTTTTTAATTTTCTATTACAGCAAGTTTGATTACAATGTTTGGCTTGTTGTAGGTGTAGAAGATGTGGTTCTTTTACACATATACAGATGTCTATTCTTCCTGGGATCCTTTTCCCATGTACGTTAAGACAGAATGTTGTGTAGTCTTCTCTTGGTATTCCGTAGGTCTTTGGTGATTTTATATGTCACCTGTGTTTGATTATGTCTGTTAACCCCGATAGCGTAATGAAACTAATCCTCACACCTTTCCATTGGTGAACCATAACTTTGTTTAATGAATCTGTGATTGCCCTTCTCCGTGGAAATATCTGCCCTGGTATAGATTTTTAGGTAACACCTATAAGTGATATGATATGATATGTGTCTTTCACTTTCTGACTTACTCCAAGTCACGTGATTACCTCTAGACTCATCTACGGGGCTGCAAATGGCATTGTGTCCTTTTTTTCCTTGGCTTCTATTCTGCCTTAGCGAGGTCCATTTTCAACAATGTGATTCCCTGAGGGTTGTGGATTAGCTGACCTGGGCAGCCTTACCCTGCCGGCCGGCCCTCCCCAGGTGTGCCTGGTTGAGGTCAATCTAAACAGCGCTCCAGGCAGCAATAGCCCCTGAAGTTGTGCCTGACTCCATATTCTCTGCCCCGTCAGCAGTCTCAGGGCTGTGCTGGTGGGAGGGAGTGAGGGGCTAAGGCTTTGTTGGTGGCCCGGTGTGAGTGGGGCTCTGCTGGCCTTTCTGCAGGAGTTGCCAGGCTGCCACCTGTAAAGAAGAGGATGTGTCACCCATACCTTCCGATGGAATTTCTCTCCGGAGAGAGGTGAGGAAGGAAAAAAGCAGTGGGGGCCAGGACAGGAGGGGTATCTCAGGCAGGGCAATAGAAAGCTTCCAGAAGAGCGCCCGGGGCCAGGACCATGCTGGCTGGCCTGCAGGCACCAAGTTGGCCTGCGTGCTGTCGCTGGTGTGGCTCCACGGCCCTTCCTCTAGGCTTTCAAGCCCTTGTACATATTCAGGTGTTTTACCTGGGAAGGGTGGGAACAGTTCAGCTGCAGCTGGCCTGGGGCTCAGCTCACGTTTACTCACAGATGCCTCAGCACGGTCCCCCAGCTTTGCAATGAGGACTCTCCTTGCATGGGGGGTGGGTTGCTGGCTGTATGGGAGGTGATTCCCCACCTCTGACCAATTTCAGAATTGTTTACTGCTGGAGCAAGTGCCCTGATAGGGTTTCCCTCTGTATAACTGGTGGGTTCAGGGTTTTTTTTTTTCTTTTATGGTTCAAGTTAGATTTGATTCCTCTTTTATGTATTTATAGATATAAGCATGGAAATAATTCATTCCTATAAATACATCTGTGTGAAGGGAAGAACTTTTTTCTGTTTTATTTTAAAATTTTATTTTTTAAAATTTTGAAATTTAATTTTATTTATTTGTTTATACAGCAGGTTATTATTAGTTATGTATTTTATGCATATACATGTATACAGGTCAATCCCAATCTCCCAACTCATCCCACCACCACCACCCCATGGCTTCCCACACTTGGTGTCCATACGTTTGTTCTCTACCTCTGTGTCTCTATTTCTTCCCTGCAAACCAGTTCATCTGTACCATTTTTTAGGTTCCACATATATGCATTAATATACAATATTTGTTTTCCTCTTTCTGACTTACTTCATTCTGTATGACAGTCTCTAGATCCATCGATGTCTCTACAAATGACCCAGTTTCATTCCTTTTTATGGCTGAGTAATATTCCATTTTATATATGTACCACATCTTTATCCATTCATCTGTCTGTGGGCATTTAGCTTGCTTCCATTACCTGGCTATTGTAAATAGTCCTGCAATGATCATTGTGGTGAATGTGCCTTTTTGATTTATGGTTTTCTCTGGGTATGTGCCCAGAAGTGGGATTGCTGGATCAGATGGTAATTCTATTTCTAGTTTTTTTAAGGAAACTCCATACTGTTCTCCATAGTGACTGTATCAATTTACATCCCCACCAATAGTGGAAGAGGGCTCCTTTTGTCCACACCCTCCCCAGAATTTGTTGTTTGTAGATTTTCTGATGATGCCGATTTTAACAGGTGTGGGGTGATACCTCATTGTAGTTTTGATTTGCATTTCTCTAATAATTAGTGCTGTTGAGCAGCTTTTCATGTGCGTCTTGGCCATCTCTGTGTCTTCTTTGAAGAAACGTCTCTTTAGATCTTCTGCCCATTTTTGTATTGGGTTGTTTGTTTTTTTAATAGTAAGCTGCATGAGCTGTTTATATATATATTGGAGATTAAACCTTTGTCCATTGATTCATTTGCAACGATTTTCGCCCATTCTGAGGGATGCCTTTTGCCATTCCCGTTGTTTTAACAAAAAAGGAAAGAAAGAAAAAGAAGCAGAACACTAATGTGCGTAAAATATGCCTTTTGAAATGGTCGTTTTGAAATATGGACGTCCTTTGAATTTTTTGGTCGATATGTGACCCCAGGATTTGTTTTCAGGGCAGGTGTCATTTACAGGCCTGCAATGATTTTGAATATCAACTGACCATTAGCGCTGGGATTAAAGCTGCTGTTGCGTGAAACGGCCACAAGGTGGCAGCAGTTCTCCCTTACCAAATCTGGTTACTAGAGCAACAGAGCCTCAATGGAAGTCGTGTTCTAGATTGGAATTTAGAATGGAATGTGCCAGGAGAAAGCCCCTCAAGTTTGTCTCACTACTTCTTGTTCCTGTTTTTAATTTTTTTTTTTATTTTCTATTACAGCAAGTTTGATTACAATGTTTGGCTTGTTGTAGGTGTAGAAGATGTGGTTCTTTTACACATATACAGATGTCTGTTCTTCCTGGGATCCTTTTCCCATGTACGTTAGGACAGAATGTTGAGTAGTCTTCTCTTGGTATTCCGTAGGTCTTTGGTGATTTTATATGTCACCTGTGTTTGATTATGTCTGTTAACCCCGATAGCGTAATGAAACTAATCCTCACACCTTTCCATTGGTGAACCATAAGTTTGTTTAATGAATCTGTGATTTGCCTTCTCCGTGGAAATATCTGCCCTGGTATCCATTTTTAGGTAACACCTATAAGTGATATGATATGATATGTGTCTTTCACTTTCTGACTTACTCCAAGTCATGTGATTACCTCTAGACTCATCTACGGGGCTGCAAATGGCATTGTGTCCTTTTTTTCCTTGGCTTCTATTCTGCCTTAGCGAGGTCCATTTTCAACAATGTGATTCCCTGAGGGTTGTGGATTAGCTGACCTGGGCAGCCTTACCCTGCCGGCCGGCCCTCCCCAGGTGTGCCTGGTTGAGGTCAATATAAACAGCGCTCCAGGCAGCAATAGCCCCTGAAGTTGTGCCTGACTCCATATTCTCTGCCCCGTCAGCAGTCTCAGGGCTGTGCTGGTGGGAGGGAGTGAGGGGCCAAGGCTTTGTTGGTGGCCCGGTGTGAGTGGGGCTCTGCTGGCCTTTCTGCAGGAGTTGCCAGGCTGCCACCTGTAAAGAAGAGGATGTGTCACCCATACCTTCCGATGGAATTTCTCTCCGGACAGAGGTGAGGAAGGAAAAAAGCAGTGGGGGCCGGGACAAGAGGGGTATCTCAGGCAGGGCTATAGAAAGCTTCCAGAAGAGTGCCCGGGGCCAGGACCATCCTGGCTGGCCTGCAGGCACCAAGTTGGCCTGCGTGCTGTCGCTGGTGTGGCTCCACGGCCCTTCCTCTAGGCTTTCAAGCCCTTGTACATATTCAGGTGTTTTACCTGGGAAGGGTGGGAACAGTTCAGCAGCAGCTGGCGTGGGACTCAGCTCACGTTTACTCACAGATGCCTCAGCACGGTCCCCCAGCTTTGCAATGAGGACGCTCCTTGCATGGGGGGTGGGTTGCTTGCTGTATGGGAGGTGATTCCCCACCTCTGACCAATTTCAGAATTGTTTACTGCTGGAGCAAGTGCCCTGATAGGGTTTCCCTCTGTATAACTGGTGGGTTCAGGTTTTTTTTTTCTTTTATGGTTCAAGTTAGATTTGATTCCTCTTTTATGTATTTATAGATATAAGCATGGAAATAATTCATTCCTATAAATACATCTGTGTGAAGGGAAGAACTTTTTTCTGTTTTATTTTAAAATTTTATTTTTTAAAATTTTGAAATTTAATTTTATTTATTTGTTTATACAGCAGGTTATTATTAGTTATGTATTTTATGCATATACATGTATACAGGTCAATCCCAATCTCCCAACTCATCCCACCACCACCACCCCATGGCTTCCCACACTTGGTGTCCATACGTTTGTTCTCTACCTCTGTGTCTCTATTTCTTCCCTGCAAACCAGTTCATCTGTACCATTTTTTAGGTTCCACATATATGCATTAATATACAATATTTGTTTTCCTCTTTCTGACTTACTTCATTCTGTATGACAGTCTCTAGATCCATCGATGTCTCTACAAATGACCCAGTTTCATTCCTTTTTATGGCTGAGTAATATTCCATTTTATATATGTACCACATCTTTATCCATTCATCTGTCTGTGGGCATTTAGCTTGCTTCCATTACCTGGCTATTGTAAATAGTGCTGCAATGATCATTGTGGTGAATGTGCCTTTTTGATTTATGGTTTTCTCTGGGTATGTGCCCAGAAGTGGGATTGCTGGATCAGATGGTAATTCTATTTCTAGTTTTTTTAAGGAAACTCCATACTGTTCTCCATAGTGACTGTATCAATTTACATCCCCACCAATAGTGGAAGAGGGCTCCTTTTGTCCACACCCTCCCCAGAATTTGTTGTTTGTAGATTTTCTGATGATGCCGATTTTAACAGGTGTGGGGTGATACCTCATTGTAGTTTTGATTTGCATTTCTCTAATAATTAGTGCTGTTGAGCAGCTTTTCATGTGCGTCTTGGCCATCTCTGTGTCTTCTTTGAAGAAACGTCTCTTTAGATCTTCTGCCCATTTTTGTATTGGGTTGTTTGTTTTTTTAATAGTAAGCTGCATGAGCTGTTTATATATATATTGGAGATTAAACCTTTGTCCATTGATTCATTTGCAACGATTTTCGCCCATTCTGAGGGATGCCTTTTGCCATTCCCGTTTTTTGAACAAAAAAGGAAAGAAAGAAAAAGAAGCAGAACACTAATGTGCGTAAAATATGCCTTTTGAAATGGTCCTTTTGAAATATGGACGTCCTTTGAAATTTTTGGTCGATATGTGACCCCAGGATTTGTTTTCAGGGCAGGTGTCATTTACAGGCCTGCAATGATTTTGAATATCAACTGACCATTAGCGCTGGGATTAAAGTTGCTGTTGCGTGAAACGGCCACAAGGTGGCAGCAGTTCTCCCTTACCAAATCTGGTTACTAGAGCAACAGAGCCTCAATGGAAGTCGTGTTCTAGATTGGAATTTAGAATGGAATGTGCCAGGAGAAAGCCCCTCAAGTTTGTCTCACTACTTCTTGTTCCTGTTTTTAATTTTTTTTTAATTTTCTATTACAGCAAGTTTGATTACAATGTTTGGCTTGTTGTAGGTGTAGAAGATGTGGTTCTTTTACACATATACAGATGTCTATTCTTCCTGGGATCCTTTTCCCATGTACGTTAAGACAGAATGTTGAGTAGTCTTCTCTTGGTATTCCGTAGGTCTTTGGTGATTTTATATGTCACCTGTGTTTGATTATGTCTGTTAACCCCGATATCATAATGAAACCAATCCTCACACCTTTCCATTGGTGAACCATAAGTTTGTTTAATGAATCTGTGATTGCCCTTCTCCGTGGAAATATCTGCCCTGGTATCCATTTTTAGGTAACACCTATAAGTGATATGATATTATATGTGTCTTTCACTTTCTGACTTACTCCAAGTCACGTGATTACCTCTAGACTCATCTACGGGGCTGCAAATGGCATTGTGTCCTTTTTTTCCTTGGCTTCTATTCTGCCTTAGCGAGGTCCATTTTCAACAATGTGATTCCCTGAGGGTTGTGGATTAGCTGACCTGGGCAGCCTTACCCTGCCGGCCGGCCCTCCCCAGGTGTGCCTGGTTGAGGTCAATATAAACAGCGCTCCAGGCAGCAATAGCCCCTGAAGTTGTGCCTGACTCCATATTCTCTGCCCCGTCAGCAGTCTCAGGGCTGTGCTGGTGGGAGGGAGTGAGGGGCCAAGGCTTTGTTGGTGGCCCGGTGTGAGTGGGGCTCTGCTGGCCTTTCTGCAGGAGTTGCCAGGCTGCCACCTGGCAAGAAGAGGATGTGTCACCCATACCTTCCGATGGAATTTCTCTCCGGACAGAGGTGAGGAAGGAAAAAAGCAGTGGGGGCCGGGACAAGAGGGGTATCTCAGGCAGGGCTATAGAAAGCTTCCAGAAGAGTGCCCGGGGCCAGGACCATCCTGGCTGGCCGGCAGGCACCAAGTTGGCCTGCGTGCTGTCGCTGGTGTGGCTCCACGGCCCTTCCTCTAGGCTTTCAAGCCCTTGTACATATTCAGGTGTTTTACCTGGGAAGGGTGGGAACAGTTCAGCAGCAGCTGGCCTGGGACTCAGCTCACGTTTACTCACAGATGCCTCAGCACGGTCCCCCAGCTTTGCAATGAGGACGCTCCTTGCATGGGGGGTGGGTTGCTTGCTGTATGGGAGGTGATTCCCCACCTCTGACCAATTTCAGAATTGTTTACTGCTGGAGCAAGTGCCCTGATAGGGTTTCCCTCTGTATAACTGGTGGGTTCAGGTTTTTTTTTTCTTTTATGGTTCAAGTTAGATTTGATTCCTCTTTTATGTATTTATAGATATAAGCATGGAAATAATTCATTCCTATAAATACATCTGTGTGAAGGGAAGAACTTTTTTCTGTTTTATTTTAAAATTTTATTTTTTAAAATTTTGAAATTTAATTTTATTTATTTGTTTATACAGCAGGTTATTATTAGTTATGTATTTTATGCATATACATGTATACAGGTCAATCCCAATCTCCCAACTCATCCCACCACCACCACCCCATGGCTTCCCACACTTGGTGTCCATACGTTTGTTCTCTACCTCTGTGTCTCTATTTCTTCCCTGCAAACCAGTTCATCTGTACCATTTTTTAGGTTCCACATATATGCATTAATATACAATATTTGTTTTCCTCTTTCTGACTTACTTCATTCTGTATGACAGTCTCTAGATCCATCGATGTCTCTACAAATGACCCAGTTTCATTCCTTTTTATGGCTGAGTAATATTCCATTTTATATATGTACCACATCTTTATCCATTCATCTGTCTGTGGGCATTTAGCTTGCTTCCATTACCTGGCTATTGTAAATAGTGCTGCAATGATCATTGTGGTGAATGTGCCTTTTTGATTTATGGTTTTCTCTGGGTATGTGCCCAGAAGTGGGATTGCTGGATCAGATGGTAATTCTATTTCTAGTTTTTTTAAGGAAACTCCATACTGTTCTCCATAGTGACTGTATCAATTTACATCCCCACCAATAGTGGAAGAGGGCTCCTTTTGTCCACACCCTCCCCAGAATTTGTTGTTTGTAGATTTTCTGATGATGCCGATTTTAACAGGTGTGGGGTGATACCTCATTGTAGTTTTGATTTGCATTTCTCTAATAATTAGTGCTGTTGAGCAGCTTTTCATGTGCGTCTTGGCCATCTCTGTGTCTTCTTTGAAGAAACGTCTCTTTAGATCTTCTGCCCATTTTTGTATTGGGTTGTTTGTTTTTTTAATAGTAAGCTGCATGAGCTGTTTATATATATATTGGAGATTAAACCTTTGTCCATTGATTCATTTGCAACGATTTTCGCCCATTCTGAGGGATGCCTTTTGCCATTCCCGTTTTTTGAACAAAAAAGGAAAGAAAGAAAAAGAAGCAGAACACTAATGTGCGTAAAATATGCCTTTTGAAATGGTCGTTTTGAAATATGGACGTCCTTTGAATTTTTTGGTCGATATGTGACCCCAGGATTTGTTTTCAGGGCAGGTGTCATTTACAGGCCTGCAATGATTTTGAATATCAACTGACCATTAGCGCTGAGATTAAAGTTGCTGTTGCGTGAAACGGCCACAAGGTGGCAGCAGTTCTCCCTTACCAAATCTGGTTACTAGAGCAACAGAGCCTCAATGGAAGTCGTGTTCTAGATTGGAATTTAGAATGGAATGTGCCAGGAGAAAGCCCCTCAAGTTTGTCTCACTACTTGTTGTTCGTGTTTCTAATTTTCTTTTTATTTTCTATTACAGCAAGTTTGATTACAATGTTTGGCTTGTTGTAGGTGTAGAAGATGTGGTTCTTTTACACATATACAGATGTCTGTTCTTCCTGGGATCCTTTTCCCATGTACGTTAGGACAGAATGTTGAGTAGTCTTCTCTTGGTATTCCGTAGGTCTTTGGTGATTTTATATGTCACCTGTGTTTGATTATGTCTGTTAACCCCGATAGCGTAATGAAACTAATCCTCACACCTTTCCATTGGTGAACCATAACTTTGTTTAATGAATCTGTGATTGCCCTTCTCCGTGGAAATATCTGCCCTGGTATAGATTTTTAGGTAACACCTATAAGTGATATGATACGATATGTGTCTTTCACTTTCTGACTTACTCCAAGTCACGTGATTACCTCTAGACTCATCTACGGGGCTGCAAATGGCATTGTGTCCTTTTTTTCCTTGGCTTCTATTCTGCCTTAGCGAGGTCCATTTTCAACAATGTGATTCCCTGAGGGTTGTGGATTAGCTGACCTGGGCAGCCTTACCCTGCCGGCCGGCCCTCCCCAGGTGTGCCTGGTTGAGGTCAATATAAACAGCGCTCCAGGCAGCAATAGCCCCTGAAGTTGTGCCTGACTCCATATTCTCTGCCCCGTCAGCAGTCTCAGGGCTGTGCTGGTGGGAGGGAGTGAGGGGCCAAGGCTTTGTTGGTGGCCCGGTGTGAGTGGGGCTCTGCTGGCCTTTCTGCAGGAGTTGCCAGGCTGCCACCTGTAAAGAAGAGGATGTGTCACCCATACCTTCCGATGGAATTTCTCTCCGGACAGAGGTGAGGAAGGAAAAAAGCAGTGGGGGCCGGGACAAGAGGGGTATCTCAGGCAGGGCTATAGAAAGCTTCCAGAAGAGTGCCCGGGGCCAGGACCATCCTGGCTGGCCGGCAGGCACCAAGTTGGCCTGCGTGCTGTCGCTGGTGTGGCTCCACGGCCCTTCCTCTAGGCTTCCAAGCCCTTGTACATATTCAGGTGTTTTACCTGGGAAGGGTGGGAGCAGTTCAGCTGCAGCTGGCCTGGGGCTCAGCTCACGTTCACTCACAGATGCCTCAGCATGGTCCCCCAGCTTTGCAATGAGGACGCTCCTTGCATGGGGGGTGGTTTGCTTGCTGTATGGGAGGTGATTCCCCACCTCTGACCAATTTCAGAATTGTTTACTGCTGGAGCAAGTGCCCTGATAGGGTTTCCCTCTGTATAACTGGTGGGTTCAGGTTTTTTTTTTCTTTTATGGTTCAAGTTAGATTTGATTCCTCTTTTATGTATTTATAGATATAAGCATGGAAATAATTCATTCCTATAAATACATCTGTGTGAAGGGAAGAACTTTTTTCTGTTTTGTTTTAAAATTTTATTTTTTAAAATTTTGAAATTTAATTTTATTTATTTTTTTATACAGCAGGTTATTATTAGTTATGTATTTTATGCATATACATGTATACAGGTCAATCCCAATCTCCCAACTCATCCCACCACCACCACCCCATGGCTTCCCACACTTGGTGTCCATACGTTTGTTCTCTACCTCTGTGTCTCTATTTCTTCCCTGCAAACCAGTTCATCTGTACCATTTTTTAGGTTCCACATATATGCATTAATATACAATATTTGTTTTCCTCTTTCTGACTTACTTCATTCTGTAGGACAGTCTCTAGATCCATCGATGTCTCTACAAATGACCCAGTTTCATTCCTTTTTATGGCTGAGTAATATTCCATTTTATATATGTACCACATCTTTATCCATTCATCTGTCTGTGGGCATTTAGCTTGCTTCCATTACCTGGCTATTGTAAATAGTGCTGCAATGATCATTGTGGTGAATGTGCCTTTTTGATTTATGGTTTTCTCTGGGTATGTGCCCAGAAGTGGGATTGCTGGATCAGATGGTAATTCTATTTCTAGTTTTTTTAAGGAAACTCCATACTGTTCTCCATAGTGACTGTATCAATTTACATCCCCACCAATAGTGGAAGAGGGCTCCTTTTGTCCACACCCTCCCCAGAATTTGTTGTTTGTAGATTTTCTGATGATGCCGATTTTAACAGGTGTGGGGTGATACCTCATTGTAGTTTTGATTTGCATTTCTCTAATAATTAGTGCTGTTGAGCAGCTTTTCATGTGCGTCTTGGCCATCTCTGTGTCTTCTTTGAAGAAACGTCTCTTTAGATCTTCTGCCCATTTTTGTATTGGGTTGTTTGTTTTTTTAATAGTAAGCTGCATGAGCTGTTTATATATATATTGGAGATTAAACCTTTGTCCATTGATTCATTTGCAACGATTTTCGCCCATTCTGAGGGATGCCTTTTGCCATTCCCGTTTTTTGAACAAAAAAGGAAAGAAAGAAAAAGAAGCAGAACACTAATGTGCGTAAAATATGCCTTTTGAAATGGTCCTTTTGAAATATGGACGTCCTTTGAATTTTTTGGTCGATATGTGACCCCAGGATTTGTTTTCAGGGCAGGTGTCATTTACAGGCCTGCAATGATTTTGAATATCAACTGACCATTAGCGCTGGGATTAAAGCTGCTGTTGCGTGAAACGGCCACAAGGTGGCAGCAGTTCTCCCTTACCAAATCTGGTTACTAGAGCAACAGAGCCTCAATGGAAGTTGTGTTCTAGATTGGAATTTAGAATGGAATGTGCCAGGAGAAAGCCCCTCAAGTTTGTCTCACTACTTCTTGTTCCTGTTTTTATTTTATTTTTTTTATTTTCTATAACAGCAAGTTTGATTACAATGTTTGGCTTGTTGTAGGTGTGGAAGATGTGGTTCTTTTACACATATACAGATGTCTGTTCTTCCTGGGATCCTTTTCCCATGTACGTTAGGATAGAATGTTGAGTAGTCTTCTCTTGGTATTCCGTAGGTCTTTGGTGATTTTATATGTCACCTGTGTTTGATTATGTCTGTTAACCCCGATATCGTAATGAAACCAATCCTCACACCTTTCCATTGGTGAACCATAAGTTTGTTTAATGAATCTGTGATTGCCCTTCTCCGTGGAAATATCTGCCCTGGTATCCATTTTTAGGTAACACCTATAAGTGATATGATACGATATGTGTCTTTCACTTTCTGACTTACTCCAAGTCACGTGATTACCTCTAGACTCATCTACGGGGCTGCAAATGGCATTGTGTCCTTTTTTTCCTTGGCTTCTATTCTGCCTTAGTGAGGTCCATTTTCAACAATGTGATTCCCTGAGGGTTGTGGATTAGCTGACCTGGGCAGCCTTACCCTGCCGGCCGGCCCTCCCCAGGTGTGCCTAGTTGAGGTCAATATAAACAGCGCTCCAGGCAGCAATAGCCCCTGAAGTTGTGCCTGACTCCATATTCTCTGCCCCGTCAGCAGTCTCAGGGCTGTGCTGGTGGGAGGGAGTGAGGGGCCAAGGCTTTGTTGGTGGCCCGGTGTGAGTGGGGCTCTGCTGGCCTTTCTGCAGGAGTTGCCAGGCTGCCACCTGTAAAGAAGAGGATGTGTCACCCATACCTTCCGATGGAATTTCTCTCCGGACAGAGGTGAGGAAGGAAAAAAGCAGTGGGGGCCGGGACAGGAGGGGTATCTCAGGCAGGGCAATAGAAAGCTTCCAGAAGAGCGCCCGGGGCCAGGACCATCCTGGCTGGCCTGCAGGCACCAAGTTGGCCTGCGTGCTGTCGCTGGTGTGGCTCCACGGCCCTTCCTCTAGGCTTTCAAGCCCTTGTACATATTCAGGTGTTTTACCTGGGAAGGGTGGGAACAGTTCAGCAGCAGCTGGCCTGGGACTCAGCTCACGTTTACTCACAGCTGCCTCAGCACGGTCCCCCAGCTTTGCAATGAGGACGCTCCTTGCATGGGGGGTGGGTTGCTTGCTGTATGGGAGGTGATTCCCCACCTTTGACCAATTTCAGAATTGTTTACTGCTGGAGCAAGTGCCCTGATAGGGTTTCCCTCTGTATAACTGATGGGTTCAGGTTTTTTTTTTCTTTTATGGTTCAAGTTAGATTTGATTCCTCTTTTATGTATTTATAGATATAAGCATGGAAATAATTCATTCCTATAAATACATCTGTGTGAAGGGAAGAACTTTTTTCTGTTTTATTTTAAAATTTTATTTTTTAAAATTTTGAAATTTAATTTTATTTATTTGTTTATACAGCAGGTTATTTTTAGTTATGTATTTTATGCATATACATGTATACAGGTCAATCCCAATCTCCCAACTCATCCCACCACCACCACCCCATGGCTTCCCACACTTGGTGTCCATACGTTTGTTCTCTACCTCTGTGTCTCTATTTCTTCCCTGCAAACCAGTTCATCTGTACCATTTTTTAGGTTCCACATATATGCATTAATATACAATATTTGTTTTCCTCTTTCTGACTTACTTCATTCTGTATGACAGTCTCTAGATCCATCGATGTCTCTACAAATGACCCAGTTTCATTCCTTTTTATGGCTGAGTAATATTCCATTTTATATATGTACCACATCTTTATCCATTCATCTGTCTGTGGGCATTTAGCTTGCTTCCATTACCTGGCTATTGTAAATAGTGCTGCAATGATCATTGTGGTGAATGTGCCTTTTTGATTTATGGTTTTCTCTGGGTATGTGCCCAGAAGTGGGATTGCTGGATCAGATGGTAATTCTATTTCTAGTTTTTTTAAGGAAACTCCATACTGTTCTCCATAGTGACTGTATCAATTTACATCCCCACCAATAGTGGAAGAGGGCTCCTTTTGTCCACACCCTCCCCAGAATTTGTTGTTTGTAGATTTTCTGATGATGCCGATTTTAACAGGTGTGGGGTGATACCTCATTGTAGTTTTGATTTGCATTTCTCTAATAATTAGTGCTGTTGAGCAGCTTTTCATGTGCGTCTTGGCCATCTCTGTGTCTTCTTTGAAGAAACGTCTCTTTAGATCTTCTGCCCATTTTTGTATTGGGTTGTTTGTTTTTTTAATAGTAAGCTGCATGAGCTGTTTATATATATATTGGAGATTAAACCTTTGTCCATTGATTCATTTGCAACGATTTTCGCCCATTCTGAGGGATGCCTTTTGCCATTCCCGTTTTTTGAACAAAAAAGGAAAGAAAGAAAAAGAAGCAGAACACTAATGTGCGTAAAATATGCCTTTTGAAATGGTCGTTTTGAAATATGGACGTCCTTTGAATTTTTTGGTCGATATGTGACCCCAGGATTTGTTTTCAGGGCAGGTGTCATTTACAGGCCTGCAATGATTTTGAATATCAACTGACCATTAGCGCTGGGATTAAAGTTGCTGTTGCGTGAAACGGCCACAAGGTGGCAGCAGTTCTCCCTTACCAAATCTGGTTACTAGAGCAACAGAGCCTCAATGGAAGTCGTGTTCTAGATTGGAATTTAGAATGGAATGTGCCAGGAGAAAGCCCCTCAAGTTTGTCTCACTACTTGTTGTTCGTGTTTCTAATTTTCTTTTTATTTTCTATTACAGCAAGTTTGATTACAATGTTTGGCTTGTTGTAGGTGTAGAAGATGTGGTTCTTTTACACATATACAGATGTCTGTTCTTCCTGGGATCCTTTTCCCATGTACGTTAGGACAGAATGTTGAGTAGTCTTCTCTTGGTATTCCGTAGGTCTTTGGTGATTTTATATGTCACCTGTGTTTGATTATGTCTGTTAACCCCGATAGCGTAATGAAACTAATCCTCACACCTTTCCATTGGTGAACCATAAGTTTGTTTAATGAATCTGTGATTGCCCTTCTCCGTGGAAATATCTGCCCTGGTATAGATTTTTAGGTAACACCTATAAGTGATATGATACGATATGTGTCTTTCACTTTCTGACTTACTCCAAGTCACGTGATTACCTCTAGACTCATCTACGGGGCTGCAAATGGCATTGTGTCCTTTTTTTCCTTGGCTTCTATTCTGCCTTAGCGAGGTCCATTTTCAACAATGTGATTCCCTGAGGGTTGTGGATTAGCTGACCTGGGCAGCCTTACCCTGCCGGCCGGCCCTCCCCAGGTGTGCCTGGTTGAGGTCAATATAAACAGCGTTCCAGGCACCAATAGCCCCTGAAGTTGTGCCTGACTCCATATTCTCTGCCCCGTCAGCAGTCTCAGGGCTGTGCTGGTGGGAGGGAGTGAGGGGCCAAGGCTTTGTTGGTGGCCCGGTGTGAGTGGGGCTCTGCTGGCCTTTCTGCAGGAGTTGCCAGGCTGCCACCTGTAAAGAAGAGGATGTGTCACCCATACCTTCCGATGGAATTTCTCTCCGGACAGAGGTGAGGAAGGAAAAAAGCAGTGGGGGCCGGGACAAGAGGGGTATCTCAGGCAGGGCTATAGAAAGCTTCCAGAAGAGTGCCCGGGGCCAGGACCATCCTGGCTGGCCAGCAGGCACCAAGTTGGCCTGCGTGCTGTCGCTGGTGTGGCTCCACGGCCCTTCCTCTAGGCTTTCAAGCCCTTGTACATATTCAGGTGTTTTACCTGGGAAGGGTGGGAGCAGTTCAGCTGCAGCTGGCCTGGGGCTCAGCTCACGTTCACTCACAGATGCCTCAGCACGGTCCCCCAGCTTTGCAATGAGGACGCTCCTTGCATGGGGGGTGGGTTGCTTGCTGTATGGGAGGTGATTCCCCACCTCTGACCAATTTCAGAATTGTTTACTGCTGGAGCAAGTGCCCTGATAGGGTTTCCCTCTGTATAACTGGTGGGTTCAGGTTTTTTTTTTCTTTTATGGTTCAAGTTAGATTTGATTCCTCTTTTATGTATTTATAGATATAAGCATGGAAATAATTCATTCCTATAAATACATCTGTGTGAAGGGAAGAACTTTTTTCTGTTTTATTTTAAAATTTTATTTTTTAAAATTTTGAAATTTAATTTTATTTATTTTTTTATACAGCAGGTTATTATTAGTTATGTATTTTATGCATATACATGTATACAGGTCAATCCCAATCTCCCAACTCATCCCACCACCACCACCCCATGGCTTCCCACACTTGGTGTCCATACGTTTGTTCTCTACCTCTGTGTCTCTATTTCTTCCCTGCAAACCAGTTCATCTGTACCATTTTTTAGGTTCCACATATATGCATTAATATACAATATTTGTTTTCCTCTTTCTGACTTACTTCATTCTGTAGGACAGTCTCTAGATCCATCGATGTCTCTACAAATGACCCAGTTTCATTCCTTTTTATGGCTGAGTAATATTCCATTTTATATATGTACCACATCTTTATCCATTCATCTGTCTGTGGGCATTTAGCTTGCTTCCATTACCTGGCTATTGTAAATAGTGCTGCAATGATCATTGTGGTGAATGTGCCTTTTTGATTTATGGTTTTCTCTGGGTATGTGCCCAGAAGTGGGATTGCTGGATCAGATGGTAATTCTATTTCTAGTTTTTTTAAGGAAACTCCATACTGTTCTCCATAATGACTGTATCAATTTACATCCCCACCAATAGTGGAAGAGGGCTCCTTTTGTCCACACCCTCCCCAGAATTTGTTGTTTGTAGATTTTCTGATGATGCCGATTTTAACAGGTGTGGGGTGATACCTCATTGTAGTTTTGATTTGCATTTCTCTAATAATTAGTGCTGTTGAGCAGCTTTTCATGTGCGTCTTGGCCATCTCTGTGTCTTCTTTGAAGAAACGTCTCTTTAGATCTTCTGCCCATTTTTGTATTGGGTTGTTTGTTTTTTTAATAGTAAGCTGCATGAGCTGTTTATATATATATTGGAGATTAAACCTTTGTCCATTGATTCATTTGCAACGATTTTCGCCCATTCTGAGGGATGCCTTTTGCCATTCCCGTTTTTTGAACAAAAAAGGAAAGAAAGAAAAAGAAGCAGAACACTAATGTGCGTAAAATATGCCTTTTGAAATGGTCGTTTTGAAATATGGACGTCCTTTGAATTTTTTGGTCGATATGTGACCCCAGGATTTGTTTTCAGGGCAGGTGTCATTTACAGGCCTGCAATGATTTTGAATATCAACTGACCATTAGCGCTGGGATTAAAGCTGCTGTTGCGTGAAACGGCCACAAGGTGGCAGCAGTTCTCCCTTACCAAATCTGGTTACTAGAGCAACAGAGCCTCAATGGAAGTTGTGTTCTGGATTGGAATTTAGAATGGAATGTGCCAGGAGAAAGCCCCTCAAGTTTGTCTCACTACATCTTGTTCCTGTTTTTATTTTATTTTTTTTTATTTTCTATAACAGCAAGTTTGATTACAATGTTTGGCTTGTTGTAGGTGTGGAAGATGTGGTTCTTTTACACATATACAGATGTCTGTTCTTCCTGGGATCCTTTTCCCATGTACGTTAGGATAGAATGTTGAGTAGTCTTCTCTTGGTATTCCGTAGGTCTTTGGTGATTTTATATGTCACCTGTGTTTGATTATGTCTGTTAACCCCGATATCGTAATGAAACCAATCCTCACACCTTTCCATTGGTGAACCATAAGTTTGTTTAATGAATCTGTGATTGCCCTTCTCCGTGGAAATATCTGCCCTGGTATCCATTTTTAGGTAACACCTATAAGTGATATGATACGATATGTGTCTTTCACTTTCTGACTTACTCCAAGTCACGTGATTACCTCTAGACTCATCTACGGGGCTGCAAATGGCATTGTGTCCTTTTTTTCCTTGGCTTCTATTCTGCCTTAGTGAGGTCCATTTTCAACAATGTGATTCCCTGAGGGTTGTGGATTAGCTGACCTGGGCAGCCTTACCCTGCCGGCCGGCCCTCCCCAGGTGTGCCTGGTTGAGGTCAATATAAACAGCGCTCCAGGCAGCAATAGCCCCTGAAGTTGTGCCTGACTCCATATTCTCTGCCCCGTCAGCAGTCTCAGGGCTGTGCTGGTGGGAGGGAGTGAGGGGCCAAGGCTTTGTTGGTGGCCCGGTGTGAGTGGGGCTCTGCTGGCCTTTCTGCAGGAGTTGCCAGGCTGCCACCTGTAAAGAAGAGGATGTGTCACCCATACCTTCCGATGGAATTTCTCTCCGGACAGAGGTGAGGAAGGAAAAAAGCAGTGGGGTCCGGGACAGGAGGGGTATCTCAGGCAGGGCAATAGAAAGCTTCCAGAAGAGCGCCCGGGGCCAGGACCATCCTGGCTGGCCTGCAGGCACCAAGTTGGCCTGCGTGCTGTCGCTGGTGTGGCTCCACGGCCCTTCCTCTAGGCTTTCAAGCCCTTGTACATATTCAGGTGTTTTACCTGGGAAGGGTGGGAACAGTTCAGCAGCAGCTGGCCTGGGGCTCAGCTCACTTTTACTCACAGATGCCTCAGCATGGTCCCCCAGCTTTGCAATGAGGACGCTCCTTGCATGGGGGGTGGGTTTCTGGCTGTATGGGAGGTGATTCCCCACCTCTGACCAATTTCAGAATTGTTTACCGCTGGAGCAAGTGCCCTGCTAGGGTTTCCCTCTGTATAACTGGTGGGTTCAGGTTTTTTTTTCTTTTATGGTTCAAGTTAGATTTGATTCCTCTTTTATGTATTTATAGATATAAGCATGGAAATAATTCATTCCTATAAATACATCTGTGTAAAGGGAAGAACTTTTTTCTGTTTTATTTTAAAATTTTATTTTTAAAAATTTTGAAATTTAATTTTATTTATTTTTTTATACAGCCGGTTATTATTAGTTATGTATTGTATGCATATACATGTATACAGGTCAATCCCAATCTCCCAACTCATCCCACCACCACCACCCCATGGCTTCCCACACTTGGTGTCCATACGTTTGTGCTCTACCTCTGTGTCTCTATTTCTTCCCTGCAAACCAGTTCATCTGTACCATTTTTTAGGTTCCACCTATATGCATTAATATACAATATTTGTTTTCCTCTTTCTGACTTACTTCATTCTGTATGACAGTCTCTAAATCTATCGATGCCTCTACAAATGACCCAGTTTCATTCCTTTTTATGGCTGAGTAATATTCCATTTTATATATGTACCACATCTTTATCCATTCATCTGTCTGTGGGCATTTAGGTTGCTTGCATTACCTAGCTATTGTAAATAGTGCTGCAATGAACATTGTGGTGAATGTGCCTTTTTGATTTATGGTTTTCTCTGGGTATATGCCCAGAAGTGGGATTGCTGGATCAGATGTTAATTCTATTTCTAATTTTTTTAAGGAAACTCCATACTGTTCTCCATAGTGACTGTATCAATTTACATCCCCACCAATAGTGGAAGAGGGCTCCTTTTGTCCACACCCTCCCCAGAATTTGTTGTTTGTAGATTTTCTGATGATGCCGATTCTAACAGGTGTGAGGTGATACCTCATTGTAGTTTTGATTTGCATTTCTCTAATAATTAGTGCTGTTGAGCAGCTTTTCATGTGCGTCTTGGCCATCTCTGTGTCTTCTTTGAAGAAACGTCTCTTTAGATCTTCTGCCCATTTTTGTATTGGGTTGTTTGTTTTTTTAATATTAAGCTGCATGAGCTGTTTATAGATATTGGAGATTAAACCTTTGTCCATTGATTCGTTTGCAACGATTTTCGCCCATTCTGAGGGATGCCTTTTTCCATTCCCGTTTTTTTAACAAAAAAGGAAAGAAAGAAAAAGAAGCAGAACACTAATGTGCGTAAAATATGCCTTTTGAAATGGTCGTTTTGAAATATGGACGTCCTTTGAATTTTTTGGTCGATATGTGAACCCAGGATTCGTTTTCAGGGCAGGTGTCATTTACAGGCCTGCAATGATTTTGAATATCAACTGACCATTAGTGCTGGGATTAAAGCTGCTGTTGCGTGAAAGGGCCACAAGGTGGCAGCAGTCCTCCCTTACCAAATCTGGTTACTAGAGCAACAGAGCCTCAATGGAAGTCGTGTTCTAGATTGGAATTTAGAATGGAATGTGCCAGGATAAAGCCCCTCAAGTTTGTCTCACTACTTCTTGTTCGTGTTTTTAATTTTTTTTTAATTTTCTATTACAGCAAGTTTGATTACAATGTTTGGCTTGTTGTAGGTTTGGAAGATGTGGTTCTTTTACACATATACAGATGTCTGTTCTTCGTGGGATCCTTTTCCCATGTACGCTAGGACAGAATGTTGAGTAGTCTTCTCTTGGTATTCCGTAGGTCATTGGAGATTATATATGTCACCTGTGTTTGATTATGTCTGTTAACCCCGATATCGTAATGAAACCAATCCTCACACCTTTCCATTGGTGAACCATAAGTTTGTTTAATGAATCTGTGATTGCCCTTCTCCGTGGAAATATCTGCCCTGGTATCCATTTTTAGGTAATACCTATAAGTGATATGATACGATATGTGTCTTTCACTTTCTGACTTACTCCAAGTCACGTGATTACCTCTAGACTCATCTACGGGGCTGCAAATGGCATTGTGTCCTTTTTTTCCTTGGCTTCTATTCTGCCTTAGCGAGGTCCATTTTCAACAATGTGATTCCCTGAGGGTTGTGGATTAGCTGACCTGGGCAGCCTTAACCTGCCGGCCGGGCCTCCCCAGGTGTGCCTGGTTGAGGTCAATAGAAACAGCGCTCCAGGCAGCAATAGCCCCTGAAGTTGTGCCTGACTCCATATTCTCTGCCCCGTCAGCAGTCTCGGGGCTGTGCTGGTGGGAGGGAGTGAGGGGCCAAGGCTTTGTTGGTGGCCCGGTGTGAGTGGGGCTCTGCTGGCCTTTCTGCAGGAGTTGCCAGGCTGCCACCTGTAAAGAAGAGGATGTGTCACCCATACCTTCTGCTGGAATTTCTCTCCGGACAGAGGTGAGGAAGGAAAAAAGCAGTGGGGGCCGGGACAAGAAGGGTATCTCAGCTAGGGCAATAGAAAGCTTCCAGAAGAGCTCCGGGGCCAGGACCATCCTGGCTGGCCTGCAGGCACCAAGTTGGCCTGCGTGCTGTCGCTGGTGTGGCTCCACGGCCCTTCCTCTAGGCTTTCAAGCCCTTGTACATATTCAGGTGTTTTACCTGGGAAGGGTGGGAACAGTTCAGCAGCAGATGGCCTGGGGCTCAGCTCACGTTTACTCACAGATGCCTCAGCACGGTCCCCCAGCTTTGCAATGAGGACGCTCCTTGCATGGGGGGTGGGTTGCTGGCTGTATGGGAGGTGATTCCCCACCTCTGACCAATTTCAGAATTGTTTACCGCTGGAGCAAGTGCCCTGATAGGGTGTCCCTCTGTATAACTGGTGGTTTCAGGTTTTTTTTTCTTTTATGGTTCAAGTTAGATTTGATTCCTCTTTTATGTATTTATAGATATAAGCATGGAAATAATTCATTCCTATAAATACATCTGTGTGAAGGGAACAACTTTTTTCTGTTTTATGTTAAAATTTTATTTTCTTAAATTTTGAAATTTAATTTTATTTATTTTTTTATACAGCAGGTTATTATTAGTTATGTATTTTATGCATATACATGTATACAGGTCAATCCCAATCTCCCAACTCATCCCAACACCACCAACCCATGGCTTCCCACACTTGGTGTCCATACGTTTGTTCTCTACCTCTGTGTCTCTATTTCTTCCCTGCAAACCAGTTCATCTGTACCATTTTTTAGGTTCCACATATATGCATTAATATACAATATTTGTTTTCCTCTTTCTGACTTACTTCATTCTGTATGACAGTCTCTAGATCCATCGATGTCTCTACAAATGACCCAGTTTCATTCCTTTTTATGGCTGAGTAATATTCCATTTTATATATGTACCACATCTTTATCCATTCATCTGTCTGTGGGCATTTAGGTTGCTTGCATTACCTGGCTATTGTAAATAGTGCTGCAATGAACATTGTGGTGGATGTGCGTTTTTGATTTATGGTTTTCTCTGGGTATATGCCCAGAAGTGGGATTGCTGGATCAGATGGTAATTCTATTTCTAGTTTTTTTAAGGAAACTCCATACTGTTCTCCATAGTGACTGTATCAATTTACATCCCCACCAATAGTGGAAGAGGGCTCCTTTTGTCCACACCCTCCCCAGAATTTGTTGTTTGTAGCTTTTCTGATGATGCCGATTCTAACAGGTGTGAGGTGATACCTCATTGTAGTTTTGATTTGCATTTCCCTAATAATTAGTGCTGTTGAACAGCTTTTCATGTGCGTCTTGGCCATCTCTGTGTCTTCTTTGAAGAAACGTCTCTTTAGATCTTCTGCCCATTTTTGTATTGGGTTGTTTGTTTTTTTAATATTAAGCTGCATGAGCTGTTTATAGATATTGGAGATTAAACCTTTGTCCATTGATTCGTTTGCAACGATTTTCGCCCATTCTGAGGGATGCCTTTTTCCATTCCCGTTTTTTTAACAAAAAAGGAAAGAAAGAAAAAGAAGCAGAACACTAATGTGCGTAAAATATGCCTTTTGAAATGGTCGTTTTGAAATATGGACGTCCTTTGAATTTTTTGGTCGATATGTGATTCCAGGATTCGTTTTCAGGGCAGGTGTCATTTACAGGCCTGCAATGATTTTGAATATCAACTGACCATTAGCGCTGGGATTAAAGCTGCTGTTGCGTGAAACGGCCACAAGGTGGCAGCAGTCCTCCCTTACCAAATCTGGTTACTAGAGCAACAGAGCCTCAATGGAAGTCGTGTTCTAGATTGGAATTTAGAATGGAATGTGCCAGGAGAAAGCCCCTCAAGTTTGTCTCACTACTTCTTGTTCGTGTTTTTAATTTTTTTTTTATTTTCTATTACAGCAAGTTTGATTACAATGTTTGGCTTGTTGTAGGTTTGGAAGATGTGGTTCTTTTACACATATAGAGATGTCTGTTCTTCCTGGGATCCTTTTCCCATGTACGTTAGGACAGAATGTTGAGTAGTCTTCTCTTGGTATTCCGTAGGTCTTTGGTGATTATATATGTCACCTGTGTTTGATTATGTCTGTTAACCCCGATATCGTAATGAAACCAATCCTCACACCTTTCCATTGGTGAACCATAAGTTTGTTTAATGAATCTGTGATTGCCCTTCTCCGTGGAAATATCTGCCCTGGTATCCATTTTTAGGTAATACCTATAAGTGATATGATACAATATGTGTCTTTCACTTTCTGACTTACTACAAGTCACGTGATTACCTCTAGACTCAACTACGGGGCTGCAAATGGCATTGTGTCCTTTTTTTCCTTGGCTTCTATTCTGCCTTAGCGAGGTCCATTTTCAACAATGTGATTCCCTGAGGGTTGTGGATTAGCTGACCTGGGCGGCCTTACCCTGCTGGCCGGCCCTCCCCAGGTGTGCCTGGTTGAGGTCAATATAAACAGCGCTCCAGGCAGCAATAGCCCCTGAAGTTGTGCCTGACTCCATATTCTCTGCCCCGTCAGCAGTCTCGGGGCTGTGCTGGTGGGAGGGAGTGAGGGGCCAAGGCTTTGTTGGTGGCCCGGTGTGAGTGGGGCTCTGCTGGCCTTTCTGCAGGAGTTGCCAGGCTGCCACCTGTAAAGAAGAGGATGTGTCACCCATACCTTCCACTGGAATTTCTCTCCGGACAGAGGTGAGGAAGGAAAAAAGCAGTGGGTGCCGGGACAGGAGGGGTATCTCAGGCAGGGCAATAGAAAGCTTCCAGAAGAGCGCCCGGGGCCAGGACCATCCTGGCTGGCCTGCAGGCACCAAGTTGGCCTGCGTGCTGTCGCTGGTGTGGCTCCACGGCCCTTCCTCTAGGCTTTCAAGCCCTTGTACATATTCAGGTGTTTTACCTGGGAAGGGTGGGAACAGTTCAGCAGCAGCTGGCCTGGGGCTCAGCTCACTTTTACTCACAGATGCCTCAGCATGGTCCCCCAGCTTTGCAATGAGGACGCTCCTTGCATGGGGGGTGGGTTTCTGGCTGTATGGGAGGTGATTCCCCACCTCTGACCAATTTCAGAATTGTTTACCGCTGGAGCAAGTGCCCTGCTAGGGTTTCCCTCTGTATAACTGGTGGGTTCAGGTTTTTTTTTCTTTTATGGTTCAAGTTAGATTTGATTCCTCTTTTATGTATTTATAGATATAAGCATGGAAATAATTCATTCCTATAAATACATCTGTGTAAAGGGAAGAACTTTTTTCTGTTTTATTTGAAAATTTTATTTTTTAAAATTTTGAAATTTAATTTTATTTATTTTTTTTACAGCCGGTTATTATTAGTTATGTATTTTATGCATATACATGTATACAGGTCAATCCCAATCTCCCAACTCATCCCACCACCACCACCCCATGGCTTCCCACACTTGGTGTCCATACGTTTGTTCTCTACCTCTGTGTCTCTATTTCTTCCCTGCAAACCAGTTCATCTGTACCATTTTTTAGGTTCCACCTATATGCATTAATATACAATATTTGTTTTCCTCTTTCTGACTTACTTCATTCTGTATGACAGTCTCTAAATCTATTGATGCCTCTACAAATGACCCAGTTTCATTCCTTTTTATGGCTGAGTAATATTCCATTTTATATATGTACCACATCTTTATCCATTCATCTGTCTGTGGGCATTTAGGTTGCTTGCATTACCTAGCTATTGTAAATAGTGCTGCAATGAACATTGTGGTGAATGTGCCTTTTTGATTTATGGTTGTCTCTGGGTATATGCCCAGAAGTGGGATTGCTGGATCAGATGTTAATTCTATTTCTAGTTTTTTTAAGGAAACTCCATACTGTTCTCCATAGTGACTGTATCAATTTACATCCCCACCAATAGTGGAAGAGGGCTCCTTTTGTCCACACCCTCCCCAGAATTTGTTGTTTGTAGATTTTCTGATGATGCCGATTCTAACAGGTGTGAGGTGATACCTCATTGTAGTTTTGATTTGCATTTCTCTAATAATTAGTGCTGTTGAGCAGCTTTTCATGTGCGTCTTGGCCATCTCTGTGTCTTCTTTGAAGAAACGTCTCTTTAGATCTTCTGCCCATTTTTGTATTGGGTTGTTTGTTTTTTTAATATTAAGCTGCATGAGCTGTTTATAGATATTGGAGATTAAACCTTTGTCCATTGATTCGTTTGCAACGATTTTCGCCCATTCTGAGGGATGCCTTTTTCCATTCCCGTTTTTTTAACAAAAAAGGAAAGAAAGAAAAAGAAGCAGAACACTAATGTGCGTAAAATATGCCTTTTGAAATGGTCGTTTTGAAATATGGACGTCCTTTGAATTTTTTGGTCGATATGTGAACCCAGGATTCGTTTTCAGGGCAGGTGTCATTTACAGGCCTGCAATGATTTTGAATATCAACTGACCATTAGCGCTGGGATTAAAGCTGCTGTTGCGTGAAAGGGCCACAAGGTGGCAGCAGTCCTCCCTTACCAAATCTGGTTACTAGAGCAACAGAGCCTCAATGGAAGTCGTGTTCTAGATTGGAATTTAGAATGGAATGTGCCAGGAGAAAGCCCCTCAAGTTTGTCTCACTACTTCTTGTTCGTGTTTTTAATTTTTTTTTAATTTTCTATTACAGCAAGTTTGATTACAATGTTTGGCTTGTTGTAGGTTTGGAAGATGTGGTTCTTTTACACATATAGAGATGTCTGTTCTTCCTGGGATCCTTTTCCCATGTACGCTAGGACAGAATGTTGAGTAGTCTTCTCTTGGTATTCCGTAGGTCATTGGAGATTATATATGTCACCTGTGTTTGATTATGTCTGTTAACCCCGATATCGTAATGAAACCAATCCTCACACCTTTCCATTGGTGAACCATAAGTTTGTTTAATGAATCTGTGATTGCCCTTCTCCGTGGAAATATCTGCCCTGGTATCCATTTTTAGGTAATACCTATAAGTGATATGATACGATATGTGTCTTTCACTTTCTGACTTACTACAAGTCACGTGATTACCTCTAGACTCAACTACGGGGCTGCAAATGGCATTGTGTCCTTTTTTTCCTTGGCTTCTATTCTGCCTTAGCGAGGTCCATTTTCAACAATGTGATTCCCTGAGGGTTGTGGATTAGCTGACCTGGGCGGCCTTACCCTGCTGGCCGGCCCTCCCCAGGTGTGCCTGGTTGAGGTCAATATAAACAGCGCTCCAGGCAGCAATAGCCCCTGAAGTTGTGCCTGACTCCATATTCTCTGCCCCGTCAGCAGTCTCGGGGCTGTGCTGGTGGGAGGGAGTGAGGGGCCAAGGCTTTGTTGGTGGCCCGGTGTGAGTGGGGCTCTGCTGGCCTTTCTGCAGGAGTTGCCAGGCTGCCACCTGTAAAGAAGAGGATGTGTCACCCATACCTTCCACTGGAATTTCTCTCCGGACAGAGGTGAGGAAGGAAAAAAGCAGTGGGTGCCGGGACAGGAGGGGTATCTCAGGCAGGGCAATAGAAAGCTTCCAGAAGAGCGCCCGGGGCCAGGACCATCCTGGCTGGCCTGCAGGCACCAAGTTGGCCTGCGTGCTGTCGCTGGTGTGGCTCCACGGCCCTTCCTCTAGGCTTTCAAGCCCTTGTACATATTCAGGTGTTTTACCTGGGAAGGGTGGGAACAGTTCAGCAGCAGCTGGCCTGGGGCTCAGCTCACTTTTACTCACAGATGCCTCAGCATGGTCCCCCAGCTTTGCAATGAGGACGCTCCTTGCATGGGGGGTGGGTTTCTGGCTGTATGGGAGGTGATTCCCCACCTCTGACCAATTTCAGAATTGTTTACCGCTGGAGCAAGTGCCCTGCTAGGGTTTCCCTCTGTATAACTGGTGGGTTCAGGTTTTTTTATCTTTTATGGTTCAAGTTAGATTTGATTCCTCTTTTATGTATTTATAGATATAAGCATGGAAATAATTCATTCCTATAAATACATCTGTGTAAAGGGAAGAACTTTTTTCTGTTTTATTTGAAAATTTTATTTTTTTAAATTTTGAAATTTAATTTTATTTATTTTTTTATACAGCCGGTTATTATTAGTTATGTATTTTATGCATATACATGTATACAGGTCAATCCCAATCTCCCAACTCATCCCACCACCACCACCCCATGGCTTCCCACACTTGGTGTCCATACGTTTGTGCTCTACCTCTGTGTCTCTATTTCTTCCCTGCAAACCAGTTCATCTGTACCATTTTTTAGGTTCCACCTATATGCATTAATATACAATATTTGTTTTCCTCTTTCTGACTTACTTCATTCTGTATGACAGTCTCTAAATCTATTGATGCCTCTACAAATGACCCAGTTTCATTCCTTTTTATGGCTGAGTAATATTCCATTTTATATATGTACCACATCTTTATCCATTCATCTGTCTGTGGGCATTTAGGTTGCTTGCATTACCTAGCTATTGTAAATAGTGCTGCAATGAACATTGTGGTGAACGTGCCTTTTTGATTTATGGTTGTCTCTGGGTATATGCCCAGAAGTGGGATTGCTGGATCAGATGTTAATTCTATTTCTAGTTTTTTTAAGGAAACTCCATACTGTTCTCCATAGTGACTGTATCAATTTACATCCCCACCAATAGTGGAAGAGGGCTCCTTTTGTCCACACCCTCCCCAGAATTTGTTGTTTGTAGATTTTCTGATGATGCCGATTCTAACAGGTGTGAGGTGATACCTCATTGTAGTTTTGATTTGCATTTCTCTAATAATTAGTGCTGTTGAGCAGCTTTTCATGTGCGTCTTGGCCATCTCTGTGTCTTCTTTGAAGAAACGTCTCTTTAGATCTTCTGCCCATTTTTGTATTGGGTTGTTTGTTTTTTTAATATTAAGCTGCATGAGCTGTTTATAGATATTGGAGATTAAACCTTTGTCCATTGATTCGTTTGCAACGATTTTCGCCCATTCTGAGGGATGCCTTTTTCCATTCCCGTTTTTTTAACAAAAAAGGAAAGAAAGAAAAAGAAGCAGAACACTAATGTGCGTAAAATATGCCTTTTGAAATGGTCGTTTTGAAATATGGACGTCCTTTGAATTTTTTGGTCGATATGTGAACCCAGGATTCGTTTTCAGGGCAGGTGTCATTTACAGGCCTGCAATGATTTTGAATATCAACTGACCATTAGCGCTGGGATTAAAGCTGCTGTTGCGTGAAAGGGCCACAAGGTGGCAGCAGTCCTCCCTTACCAAATCTGGTTACTAGAGCAACAGAGCCTCAATGGAAGTCGTGTTCTAGATTGGAATTTAGAATGGAATGTGCCAGGAGAAAGCCCCTCAAGTTTGTCTCACTACTTCTTGTTCGTGTTTTTAATTTTTTTTTAATTTTCTATTACAGCAAGTTTGATTACAATGTTTGGGTTGTTGTAGGTTTGGAAGATGTGGTTCTTTTACACATATACAGATGTCTGTTCTTCCTGGGATCCTTTTCCCATGTACGCTAGGACAGAATGTTGAGTAGTCTTCTCTTGGTATTCCGTAGGTCATTGGAGATTATATATGTCACCTGTGTTTGATTATGTCTGTTAACCCCGATATCGTAATGAAACCAATCCTCACACCTTTCCATTGGTGAACCATAAGTTTGTTTAATGAATCTGTGATTGCCCTTCTCCGTGGAAATATCTGCCCTGGTATCCATTTTTAGGTAATACCTATAAGTGATATGATACGATATGTGTCTTTCACTTTCTGACTTACTCCAAGTCACGTGATTACCTCTAGACTCATCTACGGGGCTGCAAATGGCATTGTGTCCTTTTTTTCCTTGGCTTCTATTCTGCCTTAGCGAGGTCCATTTTCAACAATGTGATTCCCTGAGGGTTGTGGATTAGCTGACCTGGGCAGCCTTAACCTGCCGGCCGGCCCTCCCCAGGTGTGCCTGGTTGAGGTCAATAGAAACAGCGCTCCAGGCAGCAATAGCCCCTGAAGTTGTGCCTGACTCCATATTCTCTGCCCCGTCAGCAGTCTCGGGGCTGTGCTGGTGGGAGGGAGTGAGGGGCCAAGGCTTTGTTGGTGGCCCGGTGTGAGTGGGGCTCTGCTGGCCTTTCTGCAGGAGTTGCCAGGCTGCCACCTGTAAAGAAGAGGATGTGTCACCCATACCTTCCGATGGAATTTCTCTCCGGAGAGAGGTGAGGAAGTAAAAAAAGAGTGGGGGCCGGGACAGGAGGGGTATCTCAGGCAGGGCAATAGAAAGCTTCCAGAAGAGCGCCCGGGGCCAGGACCATCCTGGCTGGCCTGCAGGCACCAAGTTGGCCTGCGTGCTGTCACTGGTGTGGCTCCACGGCCCTTCCTCTAGGCTTTCAAGCCCTTGTACATATTCAGGTGTTTTACCTGGGAAGGGTGGGAACAGTTCAGCAGCAGATGGCCTGGGGCTCAGCTCACGTTTACTCACAGATGCCTCGGCACGGTCCCCCAGCTTTGCAATGAGGACGCTCCTTGCATGGGGGGTGGGTTGCTGGCTGTATGGGAGGTGATTCCCCACCTCTGACCAATTTCAGAATTGTTTACCGCTGGAGCAAGTGCCCTGATAGGGTTTCCCTCTGTATAACTGGTGGTTTCAGGTTTTTTTTTCTTTTATGGTTCAAGTTAGATTTGATTCCTCTTTTATGTATTTATAGATATAAGCATGGAAATAATTCATTCCTATAAATACATCTGTGTGAAGGGAAGAACATTTTTCTGTTTTATGTTAAAATTTTATTTTTTTAAATTTTGAAATTTAATTTTATTTATTTTTTTATACAGCAGGTTATTATTAGTTATGTATTTTATGCATATACATGTATACAGGTCAATCCCAATCTCCCAACTCATCCCAACACCACCAACCCATGGCTTCCCACACTTGGTGTCCATACGTTTGTTCTCTACCTCTGTGTCTCTATTTCTTCCCTGCAAACCAGTTCATCTGTACCATTTTTTAGGTTCCACATATATGCATTAATATACAATATTTGTTTTCCTCTTTCTGACTTACTTCATTCTGTATGACAGTCTCTAGATCCATCGATGTCTCTACAAATGACCCAGTTTCATTCCTTTTTATGGCTGAGTAATATTCCATTTTATATATGTACCACATCTTTATCCATTCATCTGTCTGTGGGCATTTAGGTTGCTTGCATTACCTGGCTATTGTAAATAGTGCTGCAATGAACATTGTGGTGGATGTGTGTTTTTGATTTATGGTTTTCTCTGGGTATATGCCCAGAAGTGGGATTGCTGGATCTGATGGTAATTCTATTTCTAGTTTTTTTAAGGAAACTCCATACTGTTCTCCATAGTGACTGTATCAATTTACATCCCCACCAATAGTGGAAGAGGGCTCCTTTTGTCCACACCCTCCCCAGAATTTGTTGTTTGTAGCTTTTCTGATGATGCCGATTCTAACAGGTGTGAGGTGATACCTCATTGTAGTTTTCATTTGCATTTCTCTAATAATTAGTGCTGTTGAGCAGCTTTTCATGTGCGTCTTGGCCATCTCTGTGTCTTCTTTGAAGAAACGTCTCTTTAGATCTTCTGCCCATTTTTGTATTGGGTTGTTTGTTTTTTTAATATTAAGCTGCATGAGCTGTTTATAGATATTGGAGATTAAACCTTTGTCCATTGATTCGTTTGCAACGATTTTCGCCCATTCTGAGGGATGCCTTTTTCCATTCCCGTTTTTTTAACAAAAAAGGAAAGAAAGAAAAAGAAGCAGAACACTAATGTGCGTAAAATATGCCATTTGAAATGGTGGTTTTGAAATATGGATGTCCTTTGAATTTTTTGGTCGATATGTGACCCCAGGATTTGTTTTCAGGGCAGGTGTCATTTATAGGCCTGCAATGATTTTGAATATCAACTGACCATTAGCGCTGGGATTAAAGCTGCTGTTGCGTGAAACGGCCACAAGGTGGCAGCAGTTCTCCCTTACCAAATCTGGTTACTAGAGCAACAGAGCCTCAATGGAAGTCGTGTTCTAGATTGGAATTTAGAATGGAA